>NW_010972715.1:32772-34953 GCF_000737465.1 Haliaeetus leucocephalus | reverse complement strand
CCCGTTCCCGGCGATCCCCGTCACCCTCGGGCACTGTCACCCCGTTCCCGGCGGTCCCCCTCACCCCCAGCACTGTCACCCTGTTCCCAGCGGTCCTTGTCACCCCCGGGCGCTGTCATCCCCCTCTCCCAGTGGTCCCCATCACCCTGGACACTGTCACCCCCCCGGCTGTCCCCATCACCCCCCCCGAGCCGTGACTCACACCGTGCAGCCGTCACCCTCTGACCCACGCTCTGGCTGTGTCCCCCCTCCCCGGAAAGCACAGCCTGTGACCCACAGGCGCTCTGCCTGTCCGTCCACACCCCCAGCCATGGTGACACCGTCCCGGGGGGGGACGGGGACGACAGACACACACACACACCACAGCAGGTGCCACTGGCATAGATTTGCCTGAAGCTTTTCAGCCCTCCCTGGGGGGGGCCAAGAATAGCTGAGGCAGGGCTGCGGTGCGTGTCCCGGCACAGAGGGACAGGGTGACTCCCCGGGGACGGTGACACCCCACCGCCCGAGCCACCAAACCGGATCACAGCTGTAACGGCCAGTGCCGAGCCAGGTGCGAGAAAACCGGTGCCGGAGGCAGACACAACTCTATAGCAGCCATCAGAGAGTCTACACTGCTTTTTGTTTTCTTCCTTGCCCCCACAGCCTGGGGATTTCCTTGCCCCACAGCGGGGGGGGGGGTGACCAGGGAGGGGGAGAACAACTCAGGGTCCAGCCCTGCCCAGGCTGGGGTTGTGCAGGACGAAGTGGCACAGCCCCGGCAGTCGTTGGTGGCCCAGCTCCTCCTGCAGCCGCTGCATGGGCAGGTTGCCCGTGGCCGTGTGCCCGAAAGTGGGGAAGCCACGGGCTTGTGCCCGACGGGCGGCGAGGACTATCGCCGCCTGCATGTGGCCGCGGCGGCGATGGGTGGGTAGGGTGTAGCCGTGGGCCCCCGTCCCAAAGGGATCGGTCAGGACCCAGCAGACGGGCTGACCGGTCCCATCCTGCAGGCAGATGCTGGGAAAGCGACTCAGCACCTCCGCCAAGTACCGCCGGCTGCGCGCGTTGCCCCCGTACGTCCACGTCTCGTTCAGCAGATCCACGTGGGCCGGGCTCACTGAACCCACCCGTACGTCGGGGTCCAGCCTGCAGCGAGGGTCAGCCGGCAGAGGGGGGTTGGAGGGGGTTGCCCACACCGGACCGGGGTTGGGGGGGACACGACGGACGGGGACTCACCGGGGTTCGGGCATGGTGCTGGGATCGGGGTGCATGTAGGTGTAGTAATCGGAGGTCTCCAGCTCGATCCCCTTGGTCCCCGCGATGGCCTGTGACACCGTGGCCACCCCCTCCTGCAGCCCTGGGGACAGTGCTGTCAGGTCCCGGCACCACCATTCCTGTCCCCGGCCCCCCCTCTTTCTGACACCAGCACGCCGGCTTGTGCCCTCCCCAGTGTCCCCAGGGGCTACCCGTAACCCCAGTCTCTATCCCCAGTAGCTCAATCCCTGCCCCCAGTGTGCCCAGCACCCCAAGTCCAGCCCCAATACTTCCCAGTGACAGCACTCATCAAACCCCTACCCCCAGTGCCCACCCCAGCGCACCAAGTCGTGCCCCCAGCACCCAAATGCCTGCCCCCAGTGTCCCCCAGCACCCCCAATTCCTTCCACCAGTACCCCCCGGTCCCTTCAGTTCCTTATCCCTATACCACCAGTGATTCTTCCCAGTGTACCACCCTCCCAGTGCTGCCCAGTACCCCTGATTCCCACCCAGCACCACTCCCGCAGCGTTGCCCAGCATCTCCCTGATGCCCCCCCCCACACCCAGGACCCCCCAAGTCCCCGGGCCACCGAAGATGTGGAAGGCGGTGTCCCAGCGCAGGCAGCCGGGGGTCTCCAGCAGCGCCCGGTAGGCACCCACATCCCGGTAGAAAGCCCCATGCATGTTCCTGTAGCAGTCATCCACCGGCATCTGCGAGGCACCCACGGGTGCTCTGAGCCCACCCGGCACGTGCCGAGGGCACCGTACCCACCCCCGTGGCCCTCCCCACCCACGGCCACGGCCCCACATCGCCGCCGGCCACCTCTCCGCTCTGCCGCGCCAGCACGGCGCCGAAATCGGGCCACGAGTCCACCACGACCTCGAACTTCCCCGGGTTCCCCCGGTTTATGTTCATCACCGCCCCGTAGACCTGCGGGTAAAAGGGTC
>NW_010972715.1:30954-31688 GCF_000737465.1 Haliaeetus leucocephalus | reverse complement strand
CGTGGGTGGCACGGGGGTCCCAGTCACATCCCTGGGTGGCACAGGGGTCCCAGTCACATCCCTGGGTGGCACGGGGGTCCCCAATCGCACGCCCAGATGACATGGAGCATCCCCGATCCCATCCCAGGGTGCAGCAGCACCCCCCCACAATCCCCCCCCCGTGCTCTCCCTGTTGGAAAGGGGGACGCAGGTTCCCCCCCGTCCCCCCACCCCATCTCTCTCCGCTCTGCCCCATTGCAGGGTGCCACCGGGACTGCGCCTGGCACCCGTGTCCCCGTCCCACATCCCGCTGCTCAACGCCACGTGGAGTTTCGGGGGCAATGCCCGCAGCCGGCGGTTCCTGCTGGGGCTGGTGCGGGCGCTGCCCAGCGCCTGCCTGCTGGGACCCCACGGGCGCCCCGTCTCCTGGAGCCTGTTGGACCCCCTGGGCTCCCTGAGCCACGGCTACACGCTGCCCGCCTGGCGCGGGCAGGGCCTGAGCGGGGTGATCCTGGGTGCCCTGGGTCGGGGGCTGCACGCCCGCGGCTTCCCCATCTACTGCGGGGTGTTTCCCCACAACACCCCCTCGCAGCGGGCCGTCCGCTCCGTGGGTTTTCTACCCCAGCCCGGCACCTTCTACACCCTGGTGATTACCCCCAAGTAGTGACAGGGGATGGGGACACGGGGGTGCCCATGGTCACGGGCACTGGGGCTGGGGTAGCCGTGCTTGTTGGGGCGGGGGGGGCGGGGGTCCC
>NW_010972715.1:29987-30885 GCF_000737465.1 Haliaeetus leucocephalus | reverse complement strand
GCACCCCCCCCCCCCCCCCCCCGCCACTGAGCTCAGAGTCTGGGGCAGCAACCCGTTCACCCTGATCCCTACTGATGGCACCACTGGCTCCTTGGGCCCCCCGCCGTGTGGCGCGGGCGGGGCGGGGGCGCTGGAGAAAGGCTTTTATTCGTTCATACAAGAATAGATCTTCTGCAATAAATACCCCAATAAATAACATCTCCAATAAATAAACACGCATAGACGCACCGGGACAGCGGCCCTGGGGCCCCGCCTCCAGCCCCGCCCACCGCAGCCCAGAGCTCCACCCTCCCGGACCTGTGGGTTGCTAGGCAACCGCAGGAGAGGCGGGGCTTGGGCAACAGGAGGCGGAGCCTGTTGTAGGAAGGAGGCGGGGTTTGCTACACAGGCTGGTGAGCGGGGCTTATTGCCATCCGGGGAGGGGCGGAGCCTATTGCTCCTGGGGCGGGGCTTGCTGCTGGATAGGGCAGGGCTTATTCCTATGCTCTGGGGGATTGGTCCTTTCAGGGGTGGGCGGGGTTTGCACCCACTCTGGGGGCCTTGGGGGCGGGGCTTATTGCTGCCGTGGGGCAGGGGGAGGGGACTGCTGCCCTCCCCAGCCCCACAAGCGTGGGGCCAGCCCCGAGGGGACGGGGCAGCCTGGTGGGGTGGGCACAGGTGGGGACACGGTGGTGGCACCAGCCCCTGCCCCAGGGCACAGACGGTGGGGACGTGGGGTGGCTTTGGTCACACTTTGGGGTCAGAAGCCCCATCTCTCAAGGCACAGGGTGGTGATGGGGGGGACGCGGGGTGGCTTTGGTGGCACTTTGGGGTCAGGACCCCCATCCCACAAGGCACAGCGAGGTGGCGGGGGGGACGTGTGGTGGCCCGTCGGGGTGAGGACCCCCGTCCCGACGAG
>NW_010972715.1:27205-29655 GCF_000737465.1 Haliaeetus leucocephalus | reverse complement strand
TGTCTCCGTGGAACCCCGTGCCTGCCGCATCCCAAGTCCCCAAGCCCACCGTGTCCCCTGTCTCCATGCCCTCCCACATCCCAGGTCTCAGGATCCCCCAGCCGGACATGCCCACCACATCCCCTTCCCTTTCATGCCCCTGCTCTCCATGCCCACCATGTCCCCGGTCTCCATGACCCCCAGGGAGACGTGCCCACCGTGTCCCAGCTCTCCCCATCTCCCTCCCACCCACGTCCCCAGCCTCCACGTCCCTGTCCCCATCATACCCCCACTCTCCCCATCTCCAGTCATCGTGCCCACAGCTCCAGGCAGCACACCTGGAGGCACCCACTGGTGGGGCTGAGCCCCCCCACCCCACCCGACCCTGCACCCAGCCCCACGGCACTGCCACCCTCGTCATCGCTTGGCACCCCACGTGCCGGCACCACGCAGCACCGGGGGCACGTCAGGGCAGAGACGGGGAACCTCCGCGTGAGCTGGTGCTGCCGGCGGGCAGGGAGAGGCAGATGCCTGCACCCCTGCCTGCACCCTGGGCCAAGGGCAGGGGCCCGGGAGCCGCCCTGCGCCGATGAGACATTTCCTTGGCCCCCGGCGTGGGTGCAGCCGGGCACGGCAGGGGAGACCCACAGCCCCCTGGGGAGGGGGGGCAGCACCGGCGCTGTTGGCACCGGGCAAGGGCAGGTGAGTGCAAACACATCACCCGCAACTGCAGGGCGTGCTACGGCACACGCATGTCCGGGGAGTCACGGGTAGGGAGATTTGGCAAGGACGCGCCTTGCGTGCGCACACGCATGTGTGTGTGTGCAGGCGTGCGTGCATGCAACCGCACCGATGCCCAAGCACGCGTGCGTGTGCGGGCACGCCAACGCATGCTCGCAAAGGTGTGCGGGCACGCGTGCGTGCAGGTACACCAATGCACACATACACACACGTATGTGCACGCTCACGTGCACGCCGGCACACTCCCACACGTGTGCACGCCCTCACGTGGTGCAGGGAGGGGGTCCCCGGCGGGTGGCAGTGGGGTGGCCGTTCCCTTCCCCTCCCCGTGGGGATGTCCACTGCCCCCCATTGCCCCCCCCACTCCATGCCGTGCCCGGTCCACGTCTGCCCTGTGCCACCGTACCCCGGGGTGGGGGGACACCCACACTGGTGGGGTGCATGGGGGGGACACGGTGCCACGGAACGGGTGGGCACAGGACCTTGGTGGGCTGTACCCGCTCCGGGAAGCCGAGACCAACCAGAGCATCTCCCAGGGGAGATGGGCACGGGGAGGACAGACAGGGCAACCCCCCCATCTCCATCCCGGTGCGGGGGGGGGCAGGCAGGGGGACGGTGCGGGTGAGCTCCTACTCACGTAGGTGCCGGCGAGGGTGCGGAGCTGGTGCTCCAGATAGCGGGTCAGGTCGTAGGTCTTCTGGATGGACTGGCCGGCACCCAGCTCCTCCGTGCAGTTGAGGGCGGGCAGCGCCGGCAGGTTGCAGAGCGCGGCGCACAGGAAGGTGAAGATCCCCCAAGAGTCTCCTGTGGGGACACGGTGCCTCAGGGAGGGGGGACACAAAGGGGAAGAGGAGGAGGGGGGGGCACCTCCTCCCACCCCTGGGCCTGGGGTGACAGGCTGGGGGTAAGGACCCCCCCCGGCACGACGGGCCGTTCTGTCCTTTGGCTCAGACACGGCAGCGCTGAGCCGTCGGGGATCCCCCCGGTGCCGCCGCCAACGTCACCCTGCGGGGCGACTCACCTGCGAGTGGGGAAACTGAGGCACGGGAGGGCTACGGGTGGGCACCCACACCTGCACCAGAGCAGCTTGGCACCTTCCCTGGCACAAGGCGGCTCAGCATCCCACCCTTGGCACGGCCGGGGCAGCGCCGTTAGCTCGGAGCGATGCTGCCGGCACGGCCGGTACGGCGGGGATCCCCGCCTTGCCGCGCTGACCCCGCCAGCACCGCCGAGCCCCGGCTCCCCTCCGCGCGCTCCCACCCGCGGGCTGCAGCAACAATCCTTTATATGGTCTGGAGCGAGGACGGCTCGCGGCGCTCCCGCCGGGACGGCACGGCCGGGTTATATTTGGGCACGGCGACTCGCCCGCCATCAACGCCGGAGAGGGCTGAGCATCCTGCGGGGCTGCCGGCAGCCCCTGCCCCGGCGGGGACCCCCGGTGACCCCCCCATTGAGGGGGACGGGACCCTAAAGGGTGGCCGGGGCGTGGGGCGACCTTTGCCGAGGCTGCCGGAAACCGCCAGCCGGGTCCCCGTCATCGCCCCTGACGTCAGGGCGGCCTTATGAGCTCCGGCCTCGTTAGCCGGCGGTTGTGCAAAGGTCACGGCCCGCGGCCAGGATGCTCCGGGCCAACTGGCACCTCTCGGCACGTCAGAGCCGGGCTTCCCGGCAACTCCTCCGCCGGGAGGACCCACCGCCGGCACGGCTCATCACCGCAGGGTTCGGCGGGG
>NW_010972715.1:21652-22798 GCF_000737465.1 Haliaeetus leucocephalus | reverse complement strand
GCGGCGGCCGGGCTCTCGCCCCACAGCTCCTCCCGCCGCGCCGGGCTCGGCATCCTCTTCCCCGTCCGTCCCGGTGCCGGCTGCCTAATGACCGCAGGCCCCGGTACCGGTTGTGCCACCGGCTCCCCGGCCACGTCCACCGGCCCCAGCGGCGGGCGGGAAGGGGGAGAGGAAGGAGCGAGGGAAGGCGATGGAGCCGCTCGGGGATCCCGGCCTCGCTTTTCCGGTTCCCCGGCTCTCGCCCCGCTTTGCCCGTCCTGCGTCACGGCCGGCACCGCGGGAGCCGGAGCCAAACCCGGCGCCGGCCTCGTGCTGCCCCAGCCCCAGTCCCACCGGGTGGGAGCCCGGGGAGCCTCGCGGCGCCCACACTTTGACCTTTTAAGGGTGTTTTCCAGCATTTTCCTCGTCCTTTCTGGGCGAGGAGCCCCTGACTCCGGTGCGCCGTGGGGCCGGCCAGCCCCCCAACCGCCCCGGCTCTCCCGGGACCCCCGAGGCGGCCGCTCGGGCCAGGGGAACAAAGCCGTCCCACAGCTGCAGCCGCAGCTCCAGGGACGGTCCCCTCCGGAGAGCGACATTTCCCCGGCACCCCAAAAATCCCACCGCCGTTTCCCGGAGAAATCTCGCCCGCTCCGACAAAGGCGTTCGGAGGCAAGTCCCGAAATCTGGCCCCGGGCAGGAAAAATAACTTTTCCTGCCCCCCCCCCCCCCAACCCCACCGACTTTCATTTTCCTCTCCTCTGTCAGTCCTGGGGTTTAATTCTCCGTGCTCAGCGGCGGTTCCCTCCCTGGTAATCACAAACATGCATGGAAAAGAGGGAAGGAGAGAAAGGGAAAAAAAAAAAAAACACAACCAACCCAACCAACCTAGAGAGGGGAAAGTCTTAAATCAATCCCAAAGCCAGACAGACGTTTTAATCACATCAAATTAAAATCAGCAGTGGCTCGGAAAGGAAAAAAAACCATGGCAGGCAGAGCGCAGGCAGCCCCCCGCCCCGGCCCCGGCCGGCAGCACCCAACGCCTCGGTCTTACCTGAGAGCTCCCCAGCAACATTTAGCATAGTCGGGGTGCAGGGGGGGGCTTGGGGGGGGTGGAAAGCGCAGCGGGGAAGGGGGGGGGGGCGAGAGGAGCCCAAAGCGGGAGCTTGG
>NW_010972715.1:15683-20370 GCF_000737465.1 Haliaeetus leucocephalus | reverse complement strand
CCCCCGGCTCCTTCCTCCGGTCCCTGCCCGGCGGGGACGGGACCGGGAGCGCCGGGACGGCGGCAGGTGAGCGGCCCGGGGGTGAAGGGGGGGGGGGAACACACGGGACGATGGCGGGGGAGCAGAGGGGCTGTCGAGGGTCCCACTCCCGGCTCTGGCAGAACCGGAGCCCCGAGGAGCGGCGGGGGCTCAACCCCCCCCCCCCACCCCGGGGCCAAGGGTGGTGAAGGGACGCTGCTGGAACCCGACATCTGGAAAAGCAAGGGGGTGGGGGGGTGATCCGACAACCAGAGACCCCCCCCTCACCCCCCCATCCCCATCCCTTCCCCTCATGACCCACATCCACAAGCGGGTGCTGCCACGGAGGCGAGTGGCACGCACGGTAGGGGAACCTGGAGGGGTGCTCTCGGTGACGAGGGGAACATCCTCGCCTGAGCTGGCCCCCCCCCCCCCCAAACAAAATCCCAAAAAAAAAAGCTTTGTTTAAAACAAAGGCGCTGGCCAGCCAGCGCTGCTTGGGAGCACCGGGAAGGGCCGGGAGGTAAAAGGCAGATTTTGTTTCGACGCCAGCCCCCGGCCCTGACCAGGTCTGAGCCCTCCCGGCTCCTTTGCTGGCAGCGATCGCATCCTCCCGGCTTTTTCCGTGGCACGGAGCAGCTGGGTTCCTGCTCGGAGCACACAGAGACCAACCCTTTCCCCAAATCCACCGGTGCCAAACCCACCAGCTGTGGGTTTAGGGAACCCCCGTTACAGAGAAACCAGGAGCTGACACGCACTGTGGCGGTGCCGCGGCAATTTATTGGTTGGGAGCCGCAGATTTGGTGTTGAATTGGCGAGGAAGCACCCAACAGACACGCTCTGGGGTGGCAGCTCTGGATCCCCCCCCCTCCCCACCCCAGTTAAGATGGGGGATTCTCTGCACGCTGCTCCAGTCCGGGCGATGCCGCCGCTCGCTTGCTGCGGGGAACGAGACGCGGTGAGCCCTGCGGACCGGCAGCGAGCCACTGAGATGAGAAGGCTCCCGACGCTCGCTCAGGGGGGGTACTGCAACCCCCAGGGTGAGGGTGGGGGCTGTGGAGGTGTCAGTGGGACAGCCCCCACGCCGGGATGGAGCCGCTCAAGCTCTCGCGCCGGGAAAGCCAGAGAGAGCGGCTCTGCCGAAGGAAGGTGCCTCGGCCCGTTTCCCCCGGCAGCGTGCCGGACGGGGTTCCCCACCTCCACCCCTGCCCGCACGGCGTGGGGCCAGCCTCACCGCTCCCCCAGCCGCGGTGCAGGATATCTGGTTTCCCACCCCCAGCAAACAGCCCCCGCCAGCAGCGTGGAGCAGTTGGGGGGAAAAAAAAGCTGCCTTCACGTCCCTGGGGGGGCTGCAGCGCGGCCCCAGCAGTGGCTGCCAGCCTCGGGGGGGGGGGACGAAGGGCAGGGAGGGGGGCCTTCAAGTCCTTCCTGCCGAAGCAGCAGCAGGGCTGCCTGTCACTGCCCTGTCCCCTCTCCAAAAGGCAATGCCGAGGTCGTTCCTGGTGAGTTTTTCCAGCTCAGTGGCTGCATGGCTCTCGCTGGGCCAACACCTGAGAGAAGAGAGCAGGAGGAGGAGGAGGGTAATGCGGCCAGCGGATGTGGCACGAGCCCCCCAAACGAGAGCCATGGCAGCCCCCTCAAACAGCTGGCAACCCAGCAGCGAGTGCCAGACCCCCCTCCCCAGCCAGTGCCTTTCCCCCCCCAGCTGCCTCCCGGCTTCCCCAGCCCCTTCTCCTCTGCCGGCGAGCCCGGTACCAGCCAGCAGTGCCAAGATGGAGTCCCCTGCCCTGGAACAAGGGGGGACACACGGCACAGGCAGGTCAGACCACTGGAGAGCCCCAACCAGGCATCAGCCTCCTCCTCCTCTGCAGGCCCTGCCCGCCCGCCCAGCCCCAGGCACCAGCCCGCAACGGTCCTGTGTGGGTGAGGCCGTGTCCCGTCCCCCCCCCCGCCCTCGAGGACCACGTCACCGGCGGCAGCGCCGTGGGCAGCTGACCTCACCTTTGTCCCAGCCCGGGGCGACACGAGTTCCTCCGCCGGCGCCGCTGCCGGCCCTGCCTCCCACTGCTGACCTTTGCAGCGGGCAGCTTGCCGCCTGCCCGCCACCGTGTCATGGTCCCTGCCTGCCCGCTTCTGGCCCCTCGTGCTCTTACCTGGCCCCTCCGCGGGCCCCAGCTCCACATCCAGCGCCGTCCGTGACATCCCGGGGCTGCACCAGAGCCCTGGATCCCTGGCAGATGGAGGAGAGAGAGAAGAGGGACTGCTGAGTGCCCCGAGTGCCAGAGCGGACCCAGAAAGCCTGGCACCGGGGAGGGTTTTAGGCCCAAACTGCCTGCAGCCCCCCCTGAGCTGTTGGCTGGGCAGGCAGGACACTGTCTCGGCTCTTTGGGGACACTCCCGGGATGCAGCCAGGGGATGTCTCGGGACACTGAGCAGCCATTCAGCCCCACGGCAGCAGGCGCCTGTCCCCTCCTGCCGGGCAGGGAGCAGGAGCCCAGCTGTGGCCGTCTGTCTCCCCGCGCTGCTGGCTGGGCGAGGGCACCGCGCCATGTGCTCAGGACACCGTGTCGGGAAGGAAGCCACGGCTCTCGGAAAAGCGGGCAGGGAGACAGCCCTGAGCCTGCCGCGCAGGAGGGAGCACCCAGGGATGGCAGGGAAGGTGACAGGGATGAGGGTCCCCGACCCTGGGGGTGTGCTGGGAGAGGTGGAGCAGGTGTGGGCTGAGCCTCGGGATGCCAGAGCCCCCTGAGGGCTGCCAGGCTCCTGCCCCCAGCCCGTATCCAGCCCAGTCCCCAGTGCCTCGTCAGCGCTGGTTCAGGGCGGCCAGGGGAAGAGGGAGGGGTGCGCGTGGCTTTGGCCACCGCAGAGGTGTGTGTGTCACGACCGCAGCCAGCTGCGTCCTATCCACAGCCCCATAAAACGCCGAGCCCCGAGGCCAGAGCCCCTCCTGGGGACGCCGGCTCCAGAGGAGCCCGGCTGCTGTTCAAGAGCTGGAACGGACGCTCACACACAATCCCGTCGTCCTCCTCCTCCTCCTGGGAGGAAGGGGCTGGTAGCCAGTGCTCACCCCAGGGGCAGAGGGAGCCAGATCCAGCCGACCCCGGGGGGCCGGACCCCGAGCCCAGGCCAAGGCAGGCCTGGGAGTCCCCTGAGCTCCCTGCCTGCAGTCCGAGCCCAGCCGCTGCACACACGTGGCTTGGCCCGCAGAGCGGCCCCGCAAAGGTCAAAAGTTTGCGTACCTGGAGGAGATGCACTGCCAAGAGACGTCGGGTTCTGAAATCCCAGATGTGTGGCAGTCGGAGAGGCGCTGAGCGCCTGCGGCACACCTGAGACGGAAAAGAGGAGGAGGAGGAGAGGCCATGGCCACGTGCTGGAAGACGGCAGCCGTGGGAGAGGGGCTCTGTGCCCCCCTCCCCCTTCAGGTGCCAGCCGCGCTCCACAGGCTGCATACTGGGGCCCCTCGGCTCAGGCTCCGCGGCCACCGAGCCCAGGAGGAGGGACTTGGGCAGCCGCTGATCCTGCCGCGGGCAGGAGCCGGCTGAAGGTCCCTGCTGTGAGCGCGAGTCAAGTTCCTCGCAGCCAGATCCCCCGGCCTCCCTCGAGGCCCCAACCTGAGAGCCAGTCGCTCCGGGCTGCCTGCCTGCATGAGGAAAGCGATTTGCTGAGCTCCCCCCTCGCCCAGCCTCCCCGGTGGGACCCCTTACCCTCTTTATTGCTTTCATACCCTCACCCGCCTCAGACACGGTGCCGGCCTTCCAGGTACGAGCTTCCCGCTTCCACCGCGGCGCAGCCGGCAGCGCCTGCAAGATGGAGAGACTGTTAACCGCTGCCAACCCGCCTACAGCATCCCCGCTCCCCCGTGTGCCCTCAGCCACTGCCCGGGAGGCAAAGGCCCACAGGCAACGAGGCAGGGGTCCCCGCAACACCCAGGAAGCACCGGAGCAGGGATGGCTCTGCCAGCTACTGCACACCCAGCTCCGCGGAGCTGCAGCCCTTCCCAGCCACACAGACACTGCCCACGGGTGGGCACCAGGGAGCACTGTATCCCAGGAGTGCAGGCAGGCGTTGGCGACAGCAGCTTGATGGAGGGGGCTGAGCTGAAGGGAAAGAGAGGAGAGGGTGAACCTGACGGTGGGTAGCCTTACCCTGGATGCTGCTGGGAGAGAAGGGAGAGTCGGGCGTGAGGGGATGCTCACCAGGCATTGACGGGATAGCTGCTGAGGGGAGAAGGGGGCGGCTGGAGCCCCAGCAGGATGAGGGGCAGGGGAGCGGGCAGGCTGGGGTCCTGCAGAGAACCACGGGGCAGGCCGGAGCTCCCGAAGCCGTCGGGGACGGCACAGGCCCCTCGGTGAGGCCCAGAGGATCCTCCCGGGTGAGGGCCGGGGCCTGGCAGGCCACAGACCCCGGGGAGAACCCGGGAGGGCCAGGGAAGGACCCGGGGGTAGGCGGGCGGCTACGGGATCGGGACGAGAGCCCGGAGACGGGACGAGGGCAGGCTGGGACCCGGGAGTGGGGACGGGACCGGACCGGGCCGGGCCCAGGGAGCCGTGCTGAGGGACGCACACCCGCCGCTCGCCGTCGAGGCCCCATTGGCTGAGCGGCACGTCACTCCGATCGCAGGCGGTGCTTGCGCCCTGCCGCCCAATAGCGAGCCACGGAGGGGGGGGGG
>NW_010972715.1:14702-14953 GCF_000737465.1 Haliaeetus leucocephalus | reverse complement strand
CAGGGTGACCCTCTCCCATATCTGTCCCTCTGCCCCGCAAGTCCTTCCTGGGTGTTTTCCGCTCGCTGCCCTCGCTGGAGAAGACGGTGGGGAAATGTCTCATCCTGCTCAAACCCCGCGCCAGCCGCCTCGTCGTGCAGCTCCACTGCAAGTACGGTGAGTGCCGGTGGCGACACGGCACGGGAGCGGGACACGTGGACATGCCGGCACGGGAGGGGGACACACGGACACGCCGGCGCTGCCGTCCTGTC
>NW_010972715.1:9976-14692 GCF_000737465.1 Haliaeetus leucocephalus | reverse complement strand
CAGGGTGACCCTCTCCCATATCTGTCCCTCTGCCCCGCAAGTCCTTCCTGGGTGTTTTCCGCTCGCTGCCCTCGCTGGAGAAGACGGTGGGGAAATGTCTCATCCTGCTCAAACCCCGCGCCAGCCGCCTCGTCGTGCAGCTCCACTGCAAGTACGGTGAGTGCCGGTGGCGACACGGCACGGGAGGGGGACACACGGACACGCCGGCGCTGCCGTCCTGTCCCGCTGAACCGGTGCCCTCCCTGCCAGGCGTCACCAAGACCCACAACCTGACCTTCCAGGAGTGCGAGCGGCTGCAGGCCGTCTTCGACACCCAGCGCTGCGCCAGCAGCCTCTGCGCCCCGGCACGGTGAGTGGGGACCGGCAGCGGCACACCGCGGCAGGGGGGTGGGGGGGCAAAAGGGACATTGGGGTGGCACTGGGATGGCCAGGGGGCTGGAAGAAGGGACCCTTGAAGAAGGTGGAGGGTGCTCTAGCTGTAGGTGTGCCCCCCCCCCATGTGCCCACAGGGTGCTAGCGGAGGCCGTGGTCCACTTCCCCCAGACGCTGGCTGAGGTGACGCTGGCAGCTGGCCCTGGGGGCAAGATCAGCCTTCGGAACCACGTGGAGGACGAAGCAGGTGAGCCCTGCGGTGGGGCCTGTGTGTGTGTGTCCCCTTCCCTGGCCTTGGGGCGCCAGCACAGCCCCCTGACCCACCCCACGCACCCCCCCCAGAGCCAGGGAAAACGATGGTGACGGAGCTGTGGCTGGCCGAGGACGAGTTTCAGATGGCGGCCGTGGCCCCGGGCTCCCGCATCACTTTCTGCCTCAAGGAGTTTCGGGTGAGTTCCTGCCCAGCGCTCCCCAGCCCCATGTCACCCCTCAGCCCCCCCCCCCAACCTCCTCTTTGTCCCCAGGGGCTGCTGACCTTCGCTGAGGCCTCCAACCTGCCCCTCACCGTCCACTACGACGTGCCTGGCAGGTAGGAGCGGGCCCCCTGGCCCCCCTGTGCCAGCCTTTTCCCTGGCCCCCCACCTCAGGCCCTCTCTGCCCGCAGGCCAGTGATCTTCACCCTGGAAGACGCAGTGCTGGAGGTCCACCTGGTGCTGGCCACCCTCTCAGACCCAGAAAGCAACTTGCAGCCCCCCACGGCCAACGGGTGAGCGGGGCTTGTGTCAGCCTCAGGGGAGGTGACAGTCCCAGCTCAGCTGCCATCAGTAGGGACCAGAGTGAACGGTCCCCACTCTGCCCCTGCTTACTCACTCTCTCCCCAACAGTGTGTCCCACCTGCCTGCCCCATCAGATGACTTCGCCGATGACCTCGAGTCCTACATGATTGCCATGGAACCCAGCACCTATGAGGAGGGCTCGGGGGTGCCTCCCATCCCCACTTTCCCACTGTGCATCCCGGATCCAGCCGAAAGCGACACCGAGGAGGAAGAGGAGGAGGAGGAAAGAGCTGTGCTGGGGACCCCCCCTCACAAGAAGGTCTGGGATGGGCACGGGCGTGCCTGGGGGCAGGGGGATGGGCACAGCCCCCTCCTGACCCCCACCTCTCCCCACAGTTTCGCTCTCTGTTTTTTGGCTCGGTGTTGACGCCAGGGGGGCGCGGCCTGGCCCCCACCCTGGAGGTGCTGGCGGAGGACAGCGATGGCGAGTACTGAGAGCCCTGAGGGTGCTGAGCTGCCGGCACCCCACCCCTCCAGCGTCCAGCCACCAGGATGGGCGCTGCCCTGACCCAGTATCGGCCCCCAAACACAGGCACCCCCCCACGACCCATTACAAGTTTATTCCCAAAAAATCCTCCTGCCCCACCCCTCCACTACCATCCCAGGGCTGGGCTCTGGGGTCCCCCCTCGCCCCGGCGGTCCCTGCCCTGGCGAGGCTGTATTTGGTTCGGTGGAGTGTGGCGGGGGGGGCAGGATCTTACAAATAAAAAACGAGTCGAAAGAAAAGCGACCTGATGCTGAGGGCGGGGGGCCGGGCCCCAGCCGGGGAGGGGGTGGCTCGCGGCTCATTTCTTGGCTTTGGCAGAGTTGCGGGGAGGGGTGACAGGGCGTCCCGCGGGGTTCAGCCCGCTGAACTGCCCGTATTTGCCCTTGTTCTTGTCAGCCGGCTTCAAAATCTGGGGGAGGGGAGGGGAAAGGGTGAGTGGGGGGAGGCCGCACGCCGTGCCCCCTCCTGCCCCAGCTTCCCACTTCCCTCCCACCTTGAGGGTGGAGGCTCCCCCCCAACTCTGTTCTCCCTCCTGTGCCCCAGCCTCCCCTCCCTGCAGGAACCGGGGCCCTCCCGCAGCCCCCCCCAGCGGTCACCACGGGCCTGCCTGCCTGCCACCCCCCAGCACCGCTGACATGTCCCCCAGCCCACCTGAAATGAACACATAAGTGTTTCATCCACGCTCATCATGGCACCTGCGTTGTCGAACTCCCCGCAATAATTGGGCGCCGAGAAGAGGGTGACAAGCTGGCGCTTGGCGAAGAATTCGTAGCCGTCCTCCACCACCTGCGTGGGCATCGGAGACAGTGCTGAACCAGGTGCCCCGAGGGTAAAAACCCACCCCCGGGGCAAATACCCATCCCCTAGGGCATATACTCCCAGGGGTCCTATCCACAGAGTCCTGACAAGCCCCCCAGCATGCCCAAGGTCAAACATCCCCCTCTGGGGGCAAACACCTCGCTGGAATCCCACCTGTACGGACCCAGGCAGCCCCTAGAGCAAATACTGCCCTTGAGGGGCAAATACACGGGATAGAAACGCCTGCCCCATACCCAGTACCTGCTGGGGATCCAAATCCACACCCCAAAGGTGCACCCGACTTCCCCCAGCAACCAGATGCCCAGTGGCGGTACCTGGTGCGCCCGGCAGATGAGGTCCAGGTCGTGTTTGTGCAGGAACTTCGCCACCACCTCTGCCCCGAAGGTGAAGGAAACGCCGCGGTCATTCTCGCCCCAACCCTGCACATCCTTGTCGGGGTCGGACCAGAGCAGGTCACAGAGCAGGCCCTGATCCGGCACGTCCGTGGGGCGCATGATCCGCCGGATCTGCTCCATCGACTGCAGGTCGGGAGACAGCCCTACGAGAAGCGGGGGGCCGCGTCAGGCCCTGCTTCTTCAGCAACAGCCCCTGTCCCCCCAGGGCACCCTCAAAGCATTAGCACAGAGCTCCCGTCCCCCCGCTCCAGCCCCCAGTGGCTGCTTCCCCGAAGCCCCAGGCAGGGCTGTGCCCACCTCCGTGGCAGCAGAAGATCTTCTCATCCACGATAGCGGCAATGGGCAAACAGTTGAAGCAGTCGGTGAAAGTCTTCCAGAGCTTGATGTTGTATCGCCGCTTGCCTGCAAGGCAGTGCGTGTGAGTGCCTAGTGTTGCCCCTTTGGGGTTACATGGGTGTGCAGGGCTCCCCAAGAGCCCCCACCATGGGCTCGTGCCCCCCCCAGGTGAAGCACACGCAGCCGCCCAGAGGCCCACCGACCCCAGCAGAGCTCCAGCTGCACGGGGGCAATGCCATGGGGCAGCACTGCCTCACGCAGGGAGTCTCCTCGGGGTGCAGGCTCATAGAGGTGGTTGGCAGGGGGGGCACAGGGTAGGCGTGGGACACTCAATGTGGAGGGTGCTGGGAGCACTGGGGTGGTACAGGTTGGTTGTGGGTATGAGGAAGGTACAGGGGATGCAGGGGGATATGGGGGTGGCAGGAGGACTCCCCCCTGGTCACAGCAGCTCTAGGCGGGGTTGGTGCAGGACAGCACAGGGACGACACCGGCTACAGGGTGCGTGGGGATGGCAGAGGGGTTGTGGGGAGACGCAGCCGCAGCCCGAGCACTCACACTCGTCATAGAAGCCATAGATGCGGTTGATGCTGGCGCACTCATGGTTACCACGCAGCAGGAAGAAGTTCTCGGGGTATTTGATCTTGTAGGCGAGCAGCAGGCAGATGGTCTCCAGTGACTGCTTGCCCCGGTCCACGTAGTCGCCCAGGAACAGGTAGTTGCTTTCAGGGGGGAAGCCCCCGTACTCAAAGAGCCGCAGCAGGTCGTAGTATTGCCCGTGGATGTCGCCTGGGGGGGGACGCAGGGTGTGCATGGGACCCCAGCTCCCCGCAGTCCCCTACGCCACCCCACAGTGGGCTCCAGTGCTGCCCATCCATGTCCCCAGGGAAGCACAGGGACCCCCAGCTGGCCCCACACCCGTCCCGGGGGCTCGCCCAGCCTGTGCCCAGCTGGTGCGGCACCCAGCCAGCCCTCACCGCAGATCTTGAGGGGTGCCTCCAGCTCCAGCAGGATGGGCTGGCTCAGGAAGATCTCCCGTGACTTCAGGCACAGCCCCCGGATCTCGTTCTCCGTCAGCTGCACGTTCTTCCCCGGCCGCGACCCTTGGACTGGCCCCACCAGAGAGACAGGCGTCAGGGACCCTGCCAGCACCCCGCACACCCCCCCCACACTGCCACTGAGGGACACATATTGGGCACAGGAACGACAGGCAGGAGGGATCTGGGTGCCCCCCCCCCGAGAGGGTCCTGGCCTGCCCCAAAATGGATGGGCATGGATCACCCCCTGCCCCAGTGCACCCCTCTCCTGCCAGAGCTGGGAGTTGTGGCAGGGCCCCCCAAACTGCAGGGCCTGCAAACCTCGATCCTCCCCCCTCCCCGGTGCCTGCCAACCTAGCACCCCTGTGCCCAAACACACCCCTCACCCTACATCCCCTAACACAGTCCCCCCCACTCTATCCCAAATCCAGCAGCCC
>NW_010972715.1:8567-9230 GCF_000737465.1 Haliaeetus leucocephalus | reverse complement strand
CCGCGCTGCGCTGTGCCATGCTGCGCGTGCCGTGGGCTGTGCCGAGCCATGCCATGCTGTGCCACACCATTTCCCACGCATCCTGTAGGCCATGCCGTGCCGTGCTGTTCCCTGCATGCCATGCCGTGCCATGTGGTACCATTCCCTGTTTGCCATGCCATGCCATGCCGTGCTGTGCTGTGCCGTGCCATACTGTGCCACATCATACTGTGCTGTGCCATACCATCCTGTGCCATACTGTGCTGTGCCATGCTGTGCAGTGCCGTGCCATGCCATACTGTGCCATACTGTGCTGTGCCATGTCATGCTGTACCATGCCATGTCATGCTGTACCATGCCATGTCGTGCTGTGCTGTGCCATACCATGCTGTTCCATGCTGTGCTGTGCCATGCCATGCCATGCCATACCATACCATGTTGTGCCATGCTGTGCCATGCTATGCCATGCCATGTCATACCGTGCCATGCTGTGCAGTGCTGTGCCATACCATGCTGTGCCATACTGTGCCATGCCATGCCGTGCCATGCTGTGCCATACCGTGCTGTGCCATGCCATGCCGTGCCATGCCGTGCAGTGCTGTGCCATGCCATGCCGTGCCATGCCATGGGGTCGGGAATAGCTCCCCGGGGGGGTTGCAGCCGCCCGGCTCCAGCCCTGACATT
>NW_010972715.1:6114-8557 GCF_000737465.1 Haliaeetus leucocephalus | reverse complement strand
ACCTGTGCACGTGTGTGCACCGAGCAGCGTGGCAGGGCAGGTGTGCAGGGCTCTGCGGCGTGGTGGCCGTGCTGGTGGCTCCGTGCCTGCCGGTGACGGTGACAGTGACGCCGTGGGCAGCTGGACCTAAGCCGGGGGACGTGCAGCCTGGCAGCTCTGCCACGCTGCGGAGAGGGGGACGGGGACGGCGAGGGGGGGCCATGCCCAGCCCGGCCAGCTTGGGCACAGGGACAGTGGGACAGGGACACCCTGGCACGCTGAGCCATCGCCCCAGGTCCTTCCACGGCAGCACGTCCCCGTGGCCTCCCTGCTGTCCCTCGTTGTCTTTGGGGATGGGGACGAGGCCAGGGACAGGGGTGCAAGCCTGGCTCACGGTGAGGGTGCCAGCGCCTGGCGCGAGGTGCCCGTGCCCCCCCCCGGCCTCGGAGGGGACAATGGGACTCTGTGCCGCCCGCCGTGCCCGCCGCCTAATCCGGGGCACGGGGCTGGGGGCCGGGCACCCCGGGGTGGCACAGGGCGGGGGTTTAAAGGCCAGAGCCGAGCGGTGTCCCCTGTGCCAGGCTTCCCCGAGCCCTCGTCCCCTGCGCGTTCTCAGGCCACGGCTCCCACCCCAAGGTACCCAGGGCAGGCGCGGGGGACACAGCTGTCCCGGCTTGGGGACCGCAGGGTCATCCCCCAGCCAGGGACAGAGGGGGCACGGGACAGTCCCCAGGCTGGGGGGGGGTGGGACACGGACCTGCTGGGACCCCCGTGGCTGCCCCATGTCTGCGTCTTGGGGGGTCCTCATGCTGGCAGGCGCTCACCGGCGGGCAGGGGACAGAGCCATGTGTCCCCTAACCCTGTCACCGGGTCCCAGCCTCCCCATGGGGCTGTAGGAGCTGAGCTGGGGGACCCTGGGTGGGTGGCTGCAAGCGGACACCGCTCAGCTCCGTGCCTCAGTTTCCCTTCGTGCCCAGGTCTGCCAGGCACCCTGCTGGGAGCTGGGGCACCCCTAAGGTGGGGGGGACGGATGACAGGGAGGTCCCAGATACCCGGGTCCACGTCCCCAGGGCACCTTGGCACCCTGGGCACGGGGTTGCCCCCGACGGTGCTGAGCTGGCATGGGATTACGCTAATCCCTGCTCGGGCTCAGCCGGAGCTGGCAGGGTCACCGGGGCTGGCACCGAGGGGACAACCTGGGGTCACCCCGGCTGGCTCCAAGGGGTGCCCCAGGAATGGTGCCTGGCCTTGGTGGGTGCTGCAGGAGGGGGGGTCCCCAGCACTGGGTGGGGGTGACCAGGGGCTGGCAGGTCCCCAAGGAAGTCCCGCTGACTCTGCCCGTCCGTCTCTTGCAGCCCCTCGGTCACCAGGATGGTGAGTGGCCCCCAGGTGGGGGGAACCGGGCAGAGGTGGGTGCCCCATCCCGGTGGGGCACGGCCCCGGTGAGCCCCGGCGGTGCCGGGCACTGCTGTAGGGAAGCGGGTGGCGTGGCGAGCTGTGCCCACCCGCCGCGTGACCCCGTGGGGACAAGGGGACGCTTTGTCCGGGAGCTGGCGGCCACGGCAGCTGGCACTGCCCCGCCATCCCCGAGGTGGTGGCTCTGTGCCCGGCACCCGCAGCCCCCTGACACCCCCACCCACGTGTGGGCAGTGGCACCCTGTGCCCCTCTGCCCCATGGCAGCCCCTTACCCCCACGGCTGCCCCATGTCCCCCATGCCAGCATCCTACCGCCGTGCCCACCCAGTGTCTGCCCCAATGCCGGCCACACGCCAGTCCCATGCCAGCCCCTTAGCCCCATGTCAGCCCCATGTCAACACCATGCCAACCCATTAGTCCCATGCCAGCCCCATGCCAACCCATTAGCCCCATGGCAGTCCCATTCCAGTCCCTAAACCCCATGCCAGGCCCATGCTACGCCCATGCCAGTCCCTAAACCCCATGCCGGCCCCATGCCAGCCTCCTAGCCCCAAGCCAGCCCTATGCCAGTTCCATTCCAGTCCTTGAACACTATGCCAGCTTATTAGCCCCATGCCAGTCCCTTAACCCCATGCCAGCTCCATGCCAGCCCATTAGCCCCATACCAGCCCCATGCCAGTCCCATTCCAGTCCCTTAACCCCATGCCAGCCCCATGCCAGCCCATTAGCCCCATGCCAGCCCCATGCCAGTCCCATTCCAGTCCCTTAACCCCACGCCAGCCCCATCTCTGCTCCCTGCAGCTCTCAGTGGACCAGACGAGTGTGGAGCCAGTGTCCAGCCCGAAGGAGCAGGAGTGGGCAGGGCCGGAGGCACTGTGCCCGGGCTGGCTGGAGGATGAGGCCCTTGATGGCGAGGTGCCCGAGGACAGCGGGGACCCCGACTGTGCCACCCACGCCTACGAGCTGCTCCAGAGCGCCCTGCGCCAGGAGGGGCTGCCCCACACGCTGGACCACTCCGCGGAGCCCCGCACGGGTGGGGGGCACGGGG
>NW_010972715.1:3025-4133 GCF_000737465.1 Haliaeetus leucocephalus | reverse complement strand
CACGGGAAGGAGGAGGGGGCGGCGGTGGTGCAGGCGGTGGGTGCCCGGCTCCGCGGGCTGCTGCGGGAGGAGGACAGCGTCCTGCTGGAGGCCCTGGTGCCCACCGCCCGCCTGCCCACGCCCCCCCCACGTAAGGCCCCCGCCTTCGGGTGCCCACCACCCTGGGATGGGAGGGAAGGGTCCCCTCCCCAGGCTCCCCGCGGCTGTGCCGGCCACGCGTCCAGCCCCTGGGATGGGTGGGTGGCCATCGGGGCACCCAAACTCTCGGGCTCCTGGGGCCGGGGGTGAAGGTGGTCACCCTGGACCCCCACGGTTCCCTGGGGTGGGGGAGAAGGGCACCCTGGACCCCCGTAGTCCCCTGGGGTAAGGGGGGGGGGCAAAGTGGCCACCCTGGACCCCCGTGGTCCCCTGGGGCAGGGCAGGGTGGTGGGGTGACCACCATCGATCCCCTACGGTCCCGTGGGGTTGGGGGGACGGGACAGTAGCCGTGCTGGACCCCGTGGTCTCCTGGGGGTGGGGTTGGCCGGGGCCACCGTGGTGTCACACAGGGTCCCAGAACCCCATGGCGGGGGGGACACACACACGGGCAGGGACCCCTCGTCCTCGGGCAGCGGCCGTGCCTGCCCTGTCCCTCGCCCCCCAGGCAGCCCAGCCCCGCGGCTGCCCGTGGCCCTGCGCATCTGCACCCTCGTCTGCAGGTCCTGGGGGGACCGGCCCCAGCTCTGCCAGGTATGGCCCCGCCCGGCCCAGGCTCCTCCCCTTTGGACGGGTGGGGCATGGTGGGTGTGGCCATGAGCATCCCCACCCGCGGGTGGGGCGCGGCCCTGTGTGTCCCACCGGGCTACGGGGTGGTGGCACGTGTCCCACCAGGCTATGGTGGCCGTCCACGTCCCCAGACCCTGGTGGCCCTGCGTGTCCCCAGGCCCCCACGGTAGCCCGTATCCCCGGGCTACGACATGGCAGCCCGTGTCCCCATGCCCTGGGTTAGTGCATGTCCCCGTGCCCTAGTAGCAGCCCATGTCCCCAAATAATGGCGTGGCAGCCCGTGTCCCCATGCCCTGGGTCACCGCATCCCCAGTCTACAGGGTGGCAGCCCGTGTCCCCACGC
>NW_010972715.1:0-1141 GCF_000737465.1 Haliaeetus leucocephalus | reverse complement strand
CTCCTGGCACCCCAAAGCCCTGCCCCAGCGTCCCCTGTCCCCGCAGCTGGGGGGGGGATGTCCAGTGCCCCTCTGATACCAGGGGACACGCAGGGACACGCCGACCCCCAGCCCTCCCCGTGCCATCCCCAGGGCAGGGGACAGACAAGGTGCCCCATTAACGAACCTTTGCTAATGGGGGGGTGAGGGCAGCCCCCCAGAAGCACCTAGGCCCCACTACCAAAGCAGTGGGCGCAGCCTGGGATGTGCTGGCACCCACCGGCACGGGGAGACCCTACAATAATAGACCTGCGTGGGGACACCCTGCAGTAAT
This sequence comes from Haliaeetus leucocephalus, assembly GCF_000737465.1. Taxonomy (NCBI): domain Eukaryota; kingdom Metazoa; phylum Chordata; class Aves; order Accipitriformes; family Accipitridae; genus Haliaeetus; species Haliaeetus leucocephalus. Next base: position 828 of record NW_010972715.1, on the reverse strand, counting down.
AGACCTATGTGGGGAGACCCTACAATAACAAAACAGCATGGGGAGACCCTGCAAGAACAGAGCTGTGGCAGGGAGACCCTGCAATAACAAAGCAGCGTGAGGGAGACCCCACAGTAACAGACGTAGGTGGGGAGACCCTGCAATAACAGACCTGTGTGGGAAAACCTTACAATAACAGACCTGCATAGGGAGACCCTACAATAACAAAGGAGCACCCGGGGATTCCCGGTGGTAGCAGAGCAGCTGGGAAGACCCTGCGGGAAGAGACCTGTATGGGGAGCCTCTGTGATAAAGGGCTGTCACTGGGGAGACCCTACAATAACAAACCAGCCCCAGGGACCCTATATAATGCCCAGGACTCGGTACAAGTGGTCCCACCCCAGGGCAGGGCAGCCGGGTGTCCCACCGCGGTGTGGGGACATCCCCAGGTTAGCACCCCACCCTAACCACCCCGGGGACCCCACAATGACACGGGACCTCTGCTGTCCCCGGGACCCTGCAGCAGAACCGGGACACCCTGTGACACCCACCCCCTGTGTCCCCAAGAGCAGAGGGCAGTGCTGCCATCCCAAATGTCCCGAGCCCTGGGACAGCACCGAGCCCTATAGTGAGAGACAGCCCCTATAGTGCCTGAGACCATACAATAACGCACAGTCCTTATAGTGCCTGAGACCCTACAATAACGCACAGCCCCTATAGTGCCTGAGACCCTACAATAACGCACAGCCCCTACAGTGCCTGAGACCCTACAATAACACACAGCCCCTATAGTGCCTGACAACCTACAATAACACACAGCCCCTATAGTGCCCGAGACCCTACAATAAC
>NW_010972714.1:179088-187778 GCF_000737465.1 Haliaeetus leucocephalus | reverse complement strand
CCAGCGTGGGGTTTGGGAATGTGGGAGCCCAGCGTGGGGTTTGGGGGTGCGGGAGCCCAGTGAGGTGATGGGTGCCGGCAGCACCATGCTTGCAACCCACCCAGGAAGCAAAGAGTGCTTGTGCTGGAGAACAAGATATAAAATCAAACGTTGTGTCGTCTCTGCCTGGGGAGGAGAGACGGGCAACGGGTTGCTCAGCCACAGGCCCTGTCCCAGGACAGGCAGAGTAATGGGATCAAGCTGTAGCTCTGCCCTGGCTGGGGCAGGCAGCCCAGGAGCATCCCCAGGGAAGCACTGGACCTTTTCCCCCAGGAGCTGTGTGCGGTGGCAGGAGGGTCTAGGACCCCATCCTTGCTTTCGTGTCGTTTTATGCAGTGATGTTGCCAGCGAAGCAGGGAGCAGCCACCAGAACCGGTGTTTGGCCAGGGGTGATGGGATCAGCACGGTGGTCCGCAGCAGTCTGGCTTGCTTGGCCAAATGTCAAGAGGGGAGAGAGCTCTGGGAGAGCAGACAGGGAGCCAGGCGAGCGCAGCGGGCTCCTCGTCAAACAGAGCCGAACACACGCTCCTGCTGCCAGGTGCTGCCTGCACCAGCCAGCACGGACCTTCCGTGCGGAAAGCTTGTGGCAGAGGCTGGGATATCGCAGAGCCCAGAGCTGGTCCCCGCAGTGCACTGGGGACCTGTCCGTGCTGGGACTTGTGGGGATGGTTGCTCTGCGGTCTCAGCCTGTGCTGCCCCAGGCTGCTATTTTTCATCACATTCTGTTCTCGTGCTGGTCTCACAGCCAGCTGCTCTGAGCCAGCAGGAGGAAGAAAGCCCAGCCTATGCCTCACACCTTGGGTTAAAGGGCAGCGACGATAAAAATGCCCAGAATGAGTCCTCCAGCTGAGGAGGCTCACACCTTGTTTCCATCAAGCAGAGGAGCAGGAGGGGCCTGGTATTTCTGGTGCCCTCCTCCACCTCCTTGCTGCAGACCCTCCGCGACACCTTTCTCCCTTGCACACTGCAGGGATTAGAGTGCAGGCTGTGTGTGCATCGGCGCTGCTTGCACGCACACACGGCCCCACGCTCTGGCTGAGGGTGGTGGGATGGTCCCTGTCCTCCCCCCCCCCCCCCGCCGCATTCCCTCTGTTATTCCCAAAGTTGACCCGTATCTCATGCACGCCCCAGAAGGTGCCTGCATCAAGCATTGTGGGAGTATGCCGACAGACGAGAAACATGAGACTTTCAGGTCAAAATGTTGTGCTCAGCCCTTGGCAAGTCCCGTACAGGTGTTGCTGAATGGAAAGCCTCTCTTTTTCGCTTGGTCGCTCCCCGACTGTCGGTAGTGCCATCTCCTTTCCACAGTAGTGACATACTGAAAGTTATGAAAGCGTGAAATGAAATTTGCCTCTTATTGCCAAGGAGGGCCTGGGCTGTGTGGGCGGTATGAAACACCTCCTGCTCACAGCTTTAAAGAAATCAGGTTTTCCTTTTCTTTATAGGAATCAGTGTTTCTCAGAGAGGTGGGAATTTCAGTCAGTAGCAGAAGAAAGACATGCCTTCCTTTCTAAGGGAAACCTAAACCCCATGTCAGCATCCATCCTATTTTTATCCACTAGCACCAGCTGCTGGGTATTGGTAGAAACAGAAAAAACATCAGAAATCTGAGCACCAGGTTAAAAAAGCAACTGGAAATACAGCAATGGAGCCACCACCTTCCCCCCGCTCCTGAAATGGGGCACCTCAGCTTTGGCAAGGCGTCTGAGGCAGAAAGCAGAGAGGTTGGGCTGGGATGCCTGAAAAAAAACCAGCCAGTGCCAGATGTGTCCTTCCCCTCTTCCCTTTCCTTGGCCACATGTGGTGCAGCAGCGGCTTCACTGGAGACCCCCACACGTGCATTGCTCAGGGGACACGGCCGCGCCAAGGGGTCTCTCTTGGGATGGGCTGTTTGGGAGCTTTCCCAGTCCCTGGGGCAGGAGGGCAGTTGGCAGCTAGCCGCCGCAGTGCATCCGCCGGGGCTGGGAACGGGAGTCTGCCGGCTCTGCAAAAGCCATTTGCAGCCGCCCTGAGCATTCAGGCGCCCAAGAAACTTCCTCTGCTCTGCTCACACGGGGAAGGCTCTGCCTGGAGCCTGCCCTGCAGCCCGGGGACATGCTGCCCATGGCATCCTACCAAAGCTGTGCCTCATCCCACTCCCTGGTCGCAGCCTGGTTTGCCCCACATCCCTGGGGGTATTTGGGAGGGACCCTGAGGGACAACTTACCCACAGCACAGCGGCAGGTTTGTAGGTGCAGCACTGCTTCACACTGCCAGGGAGAGGACATGGGACAGCCCCCATGCCCAGGGACCCCGCTGCCCTCGATGGTGCTGCATGAAGCCTCCCCATGGGAGGGTGGCTGCGGGGCAAGACAAACCCTGCAGGTTTGAGGCAGGGCAGAAACCAGAGCCAATCCCTCTATTGCCACAGAAACTTTTTATTTTTCACCTGGTGCCCAGCCTTCATGCTGGGCTGAACTTGCCTGGGAAAGCATGAACCTGCAGGCAGAGAGCTGCTGAAATGCAGCATGTCAGCGTGGGCAGAGCCTGGCTGGGGGAAGCACCATCTTCTTGCGGTCTTGGGCCTCCTGGATTTCCCCATTTGCTGTTATTTTATTCGGGTGAAAATGCTGGTGCCAACCCTGCAGGAAACCCCAAATCACTGTGGTTCACCCAGCCAGGGTCACCTACGCTGTGGTGGAGGGTAGAGGGGAAACCCAAGGGGGCGGGCACTGTGTTCCCCGCTGCCTTGGTGGGTGCTGAGTGGGGTGTCCGAGGCTCCAACACCCTGTAGTGGGGGCTGTGCTGGGTGCTGGCACCATGTCCTGCTCTCTCTCTGGTGGGGACAGTGCAAGGGAGTCCTGGGGGGGTCTGGCTGGGGTCAGACACCATCCTGGGGTCACCTACCCTGGGGCACAGCTGGAATGCAGGGGCTGGCCAGGTCACAGGGATGCTCCTTAGCCCCTGCTTGTCGTCAGTGACAAACCCATTTCACCCTCCTGGTCCTGCCATGCCTCATCCCGTGGGATTTCTCCCTTCTCCAGCCCGGGGTGCAGGAAAGCTTGGCACAGCAGTTGCTGGGACCCGGTGCTCACCGGGTGGCTTTCCAGTCCTCAGCGGGGCTGTTGGCCGCCTCTCGCAGGAGCCACAGGGCATGCAGGGTCTCTTCCCCGTTGGTGCCGGTGTAGCACTGGCCCAGGAAGGCAGTCATCTGGGTTGTGTCCGAGTCTGGAAGAGTCCAAGGTGGCATGAGTTGGGGTGGTGAGGCACGAAGCCACCCCTGGCTGCATCCCACTGGCATCCCCGCTGCAGGGTGATGGCCCCCTCCTGCCTACCTCGGAGCTGCCAGTGCACGATGAAGGAGAAGGTGGGATGCGGGACCAACCTCGCATCCTGCTGGGACCCCTCCAGTGGTGAAGTGAGGATTTCAGAGTTGCCGGCGGCAGGGCCCGGCAGGTAGGAACCGGAGAATCTGCCGTCCTTGCTGAGGACGGACACGACCATCCGGCAGCCAGTGTCGCTCCGCCATGACCCGGAGAGGAGGCACTGCAAGGCCAGCACTGTGGCTTGGGGTGCCCGGCCAGCCAGGGGGGGCATCCTGTTCCTGCCCCACCACCCTGGCTCTGCCCAGGGATGCCTGCAACACCGGGGGACGCACCACGGACCCTGTGTGGAGCTGGTGCCACCGGCATCGCCGCCTCGGCGCGAGCATGGCACTCGTGGCACTGATTGCCTTCAGCCCAACCGCTGCTCTGGGCTGTTTGCTGCTGCCACCCACGGGAGAGCGGGTCTGCCCCATGCTAAAGCAGAGGGTGTTCTGCATTGCCTGCATGCTTGGTGGGAAATGGGTTTTCTCTGGGGCATGGCTCTGTTTGCCTGTCTCTGGGCGGATTCCCACAGTGAGGAGCATCCTTGCAGGAGCGGTCCCTCCCTCCCAGCCTCTCCACTGCATAGTGCTGGTCCCACCAGCTCCAGCAGACTGGCCCCAGCTCCGTGCTGAGCACTGCAGCCCCAGCAGCAGTCTTTGGGATCTCGTAGGATGTCAGCGTGTCCCCATCACCACCCATCCCTGTACCTTCCTCTCCGCAGGGGTGACGCACACCACCAGGGCCAGGGCAAGGGCCAGGGCAAAGGCACCGCTCCCCATGGCCGCGGGGCTGCGAAGCATCCAGCACAACTCCCTGCCAGCCCTGCGCCCCGGCCCCCTTTATAGGGCTGTAACTGGAGCCCCGTGGGCACTAGACTGGCAGCTGCAGGGCGGGTGGCCTGGTGGCAGGGTGCCCGGGACAGGACAGGCGAGGTGAGGAGGTCTGCGTGACCTGGGCAGTGCCGGAGGAATGCAGGGATGAGCAAGCACGGCTGTGGAGAGAGGCGGTGGCAAGGGCTTTTTTAAGGCTCTTATAGCAGCCTGGAAAGCACCAGCTACCTTCCTTGGACATCCACCTCCTGTGCACACAGGCTGGAAATTATTACCCGCTTAAACACTTAATCGCTCCCTGCTTCGCTGGTGCCACTGCCTGACCAGGCTGTCACCCACATGGTGCCAGGGCATCCCTGGCAGAGGCAAACTGCAGCAGCTGCAGCACTGCGTGGAAGGGAGGACTCGCAACTGCCTTCAGGTTTAGCAGCAATAACGTTTCCCCAGTATCTGGATATCAGCTGCTAATTTTGCTGCTTTTGCTTTTACAAGAATTAGAGGAAGAAGTAACCACACAGGGGCATTGGGGTCCAGGAGAGTGTGTTTGCTAAATACACCCAGCATGCTAACCAGCCTTGTATTTGCACCTCTTCCTTCTATTTGCTGCTCTTAGGGTCTTTGGATGTACAAAACACAGCATGCACTGTCCCTGTGCTTCTGAGCTGCTTCTCTGCTCGCTGCAGTGCCTGAAGTAGGCATGGGGCTATGGACAACTGAAAATTAAGGTGGAATTCAGTGGCAGAAACACATGCTGTTTCCAGGACAGCAGTGTCTGGGGCACTGGATGGCAGCAGGGCTGTGCTGTGCGTACTGGGGGTGGAGGACTCCCACCCTGGGGCAGCACCGCTCAGTGCCTGCCACAACCCTTGGCATACCCTGGGACCCTGCTGCTGCTGCTGAGTGCCTTTTCCTCCAGTCTAGATGGTCCCAAAGGCTGGGGTGAGCAGAAGCCACCCTTCTCCTAGAACATCACCTCTCCTTGTCACCTTTTACAGTCCCAAACTCACAGGCTTATCATAGGGGCCTGAGAAATGCCCTCCACCGGGGGATGTCTTGCTCTTGCCCTCGATGCCATGCTCCATGTTTGGCAGGGACAAGCCGCCCTGTTTGAGGTGCCAGGGAGGTGGCAGCCACCACTCCACATCACGGCAGCGCGTACCAGACTCGCTGGTGCTGGGCCAGGCTTGACAGGCTGTACGGATAGTGTGCTGACATCCCTGGGGCTGGGTTATATTTGTAATGCTTCTGCAAGAGGCTTTGTCTTCACCCATGGACCTGCCAAAAACTTTGTGTCGAAAGAGCTGACTAAGCTTGGCAGGTATCCACAGAGGCAGATAGAGTGGCACTGCCGAAATGCAGCAGCAGAGAAGGGTAAAATCCCTGGCTGTAACCTAGGGGGACATGATGGGATGTGATGCGATGGGATGCGGTGGGATGTGATGCGATGGGATGCGGTGGGATGGGATGGGAGATTTAACTGTACATGTTTTACTTCAGGTACTGTGCAGAGCGAGGGAAGCACTTTACCGACATCTCACATCTACTGATATGATTACCTCCATCACCCAACTCTATGGAGCACCAAGTCCTGGGACTGGAAAGGTGTCTGGTGGGGATGGGTATGAAGGCACTGCAAGGAAGGCAGCTGGATTTGGGATGCTGATGCCATCTCTGCCACCAGCAGGCAGGTGGGGAGTGATGGCAAAGGGTTGAAGGTAGGGTTAGGATGGGGTGGGAAATAAGCCCAGGGAGCTGCATGAGGGGAATCAGGGAGGGATCCAGATGTTCCTGCAAAAGGGCAGTGGTGAGCCCTCATCTCTGCAGGGGTACCTGTGGGAACAGCAGCTGCCTCACAGGGGGAGCAAGGACAGTTTTTTAAAAGACAACCACAGCTGACATGTTTTTTACATTTTATTTTCATGTGAGAGGCTAGTTTTTCTTGCCTCGGGGGGGCCAGGCTGCCGCTGGAGCATGCCATCATGGGGTGGGTGAAGATGCATCCTCACAGGATGGGGACCAGATTGGCAGGATCTTTCCTTTCGGGGTGCGTTTGCGTGTGAAGACATTTCTGCCCACCCTGTGGGATGCAGAGAGTTCCTGTGGGAAGACCTGCAGACACCACCCACTCAGAGCTGCCAGTGCCGGCAGGTGACAGAGCTGTCCCTAAATGCCCCCCAACTTGCCTCAAGCAGCTGCCGGATGCCCCTGGCCAGGGCAAACCCCTTGCCAGAAGGCATTGGCATCCCTGCTGCAAACCCATGCTGGGGGGTTCCCAGGGGTATTCCCCCCACCCAGGGAGATGCTTGTCCTCAGGGGTCCTGGGGAGGGCCCCTCCGTGGGGCTGCTGCCCCCCATGTCCCCCCATTACCTCGTGGCTTTCCAGTCCTCCTCGAGGGACCCGACGGCTTCACGCAGCAGCCACATGGTGGTCAGCGTCTCCTTTCCACCGGTGTCCACGAAGCACTGCCCCGCGAAGGCGGTGGTGGCATCTGGGGAAAGTGCTTGGTGAGGGGTCGGTGAGGATGGCACCCACGCTTGCTGGCTACTTCCCCCTCCCTGGGGTCCTCCCAGTCACAACCGTGTTCCAGCTCTGACAGCCATGCGCCCACCCAACCCCTGCCGGGGGGGACTGCCTTTCCTCAGCGGCTCCCTTGGGCAAGGCAGTCTCTGTGGCACAGCATCCCCTGTGACCTAACGGGGTCCAGACCCACCACCGTCATCTTGGGCTGCCCGGCAGGGATGGGTGCAACGATGCTGGGTGAGGAGGAGCTGCCCCATGCGAGCCCAGCTTTACCTGTTAGCCCCATGCTGAGCAGGCACCACCGCCTCCCTCTGCTTGGCTGTACCAAAGCATTACCCAGCAGACTTTCCAGCAGAGGAAAAGTCCTGCTGGCTGCCTCTGCGGCTCCCAGTGCCCTCATGGTGCCATCCCCAGGTGTCCCAGCACTTACTGGAGAACTTGTCCCAGCGCACAGTGAAGGCGAAGGTGGGCCAGCCCCCCTCACCAGGCTGTTGCTGGGCGCCCTTCAGGGGGGAGACACGGGCACAGACGCTGGCAAGGGTGACCCGTGTGAGGTATTTCCCCTGGAAGTCCCCGTCATCCCTCACTGCCGAAATCTCCATCAGCGAGTCCTGCTCATTCCTCCACAGCCCGCTGAGATGGCACTGAAGGGACAAAGCCACAGGTCCTCTGCCCCTGAGCATGGTGCAGAGCGGGTCACCATCCCTCCCACCGCCCCACGGCCAGAGCCGCAAGCCCTGCTGTGAGTGCCACTGTGGGGCACAGCTTTCCCTGTCCCCATTTTGGGGAAATGCTCCCCCAGGTGCTGCTGGCTGCAGAGTGGACAGTGCAGCAAGGCAAGCGCGTCCCAGCCCATCAACATGCATGGTATGCCCAGACACAGACCCCATGGGAAGGGATGTCCTGTGCACTGTACCCCTGAGCACAGACCCCCTGGGAGGGGATGCCCCATGGCTGGTGCTCCCAGGCACAGACCCTCTGGGAGGAAATGCCCTGTGCATGGTGCCCCTGTGGGAGCAAAGCTTTGTGGAGGTGGTACCAGGTGGCTGGGGGTGACCCAGAGATACCCTGCCCATTGCCTGGACTAGGTGCTTGCGCAGTTCTCCTGCTTGTCCCAGCCTAAAATGGCATTTAAGATAGAACGCCTGGCTGCCCACGCTGCATCCCAGTGCCGTGCCCGCCACGTCCCCATCATCACCCATCCCCATACCTTCCTCTCCACGGGGGTGACACACGATGCCAGGGCCAGGGTAAGGACCAGGGCAAAGGCACCGCTCCTCATGGCCGTGGGGCTGCAAAGTACCCAACACGGCTCCCTGCCAGCCCTGTGCTTCAGACCCCTTTATAGGGCTGTAACCGGAGCTCTGTAGGCACCGGGCTGGCAGCTGCAGGGCAGGTGGCCTCATGGCAGGGTGCCAGGGACAGGGGAGGTAAAGGAGGTCGCCGTGACCTGGATAGTGCCGGAGGAATGTGGGGATGAGCACGGCTGTGGAGAGAGGTGGGGGTGCAGGGATGGTTTGTACATCCACTCTCCAAGAGGCTCTGCCAGCCCATTCCTTGCCGTGTCCGAGTTCTCGGGGTGGGCACAGCCTGGCACTGTCCCACTGCCACCGAGACCCAAACACAGCGCTGCAGCGAGTGCAGCCCGACTAGCTCTTCTCTGCTGTGCTGAATGGCGGTGTGTCCGTCCATAGGATTTCATCCTCATGGCAGTGCCCTCCTGCGTTACAAGTTCTGATGCTGTTTCTAAGCTGGTTTTTTGTCCTGGCTGGGCTGGGCTTTCCCTGGATATGGGAGCTGTGACTGCCATTGCAGCGAGAACTCAGGCACCCTTGAATTAATCCCTCTTGTAAGTGTGTCATGTCCCAATTTCTCAGGATGATGACTTGGGTTTGCTGATTCCCAGGTCAGGATTAAGATGAAATGACACCAGGCATCCTTTAACTCACAGAA
>NW_010972714.1:155560-178578 GCF_000737465.1 Haliaeetus leucocephalus | reverse complement strand
GCAGGACCTCCTCCCCACTGTCCCCAGCAAAGCACTGGCTCACGAAGACAGCTGTGGAGTCTGGGGGAGCAGTGGCTGTTAGCATCCCAGGAGGACCCCAGCTGCTTTTGGGGCTTCATGAGCACCAGCAGGTTTAATGCTCATGGAGCCCGTGTGGGTCCCGATGTTTGCAGGGAAATGCTCTGTGGCAGAGGTGCTGCCAAAGCAACTCTTGATGCTGCCTAGCCCAAACAGTGTTTCGGGAGGCATCCTGCTGCCTGCAGACACTGTCCAGAGTGGTAAGAGATCAGGGAAGGACAGACTGGGGACAGGAGAGGGGACAGAGGGATTGGGGTGGGTGCTGGGACCTGCCTGAGCTCCCCTCCCCATCCAACTATCCCATCCAGGCACAGCTGCCACTGCAGCTACAAACCAGAAAACTTCTTCCAGTTGACGGTGAAGCCAAAGGAGCACTGCCCATCCTCGTCCAAGTGCTGGGAGCTGACAAGGTGGGATGGCTCGATGGGTTTCTGGGCGCTCGACACGGCGGTGTGGTACTCACCAGAGAAGTTGCCCTGGCTGTCAGCTGCAGACGTGTGCATCCTGGAGCCCAGCTCATTCTCCCACCAACCAGTCACGTTGTACTGTGGGGGGGAAAGCAGACATGTCCTCGGGGGCTGCCTGCACACAGACCCTACCCCTGCCCCCCAGGCTGAGCCCCCTACCTGCACCCCCCCAGTGCCCATGGGGTGCCCACTCCAGCCCTGCCAGGTGAGCTGTGTGACCCCAGGACACATCTGCCTGTGCCTGTGGGGACATGTGCTGCCTCGGCACCAGTGCGTGGCACCAGTGGGGAGCCCACTGGGATGGGCAGAGCCCTCAGGTTCATGGTGGGCTCCTGCGCAGCCAAGGAAGCGGCACAGCCAGAGCCCTGCAGCAGCCCATCTGTAAGGCTCTGGCTCCAGCTCCAAGCACTGCCTGTCCTCTCCCACACTGCACCTCCTCGGGCAGGGACAAGCCACCACCCTGAGGCAGGGTACCCAGGTTACCCCTGCCCCAATTCCCCTGCATGTCCCTGGGAGTTGGGATCCCCACGTGCATGCCCCCTGCACCAGGGAAGGGATGCCCATGCACATCCCTCCTGGGGACACGGACAACCCCAGAGCATCCCCCACCCTCAGAGCAACCCTCTTGGCAGGAGCTCCCATCAGTGTCCCCCCTGGAGCTGGGGGTCCTCCTGCTGCTGAGGATTCCCTCTGCGGATGGATCTTCCACGAGTGTCCCTCCCCAGACCCTGGGACCCCCATGGATGCTCCCATGCAGTCTCCCCCAGGGCTGAGCTTCCTGCGCTGGGGATGGGGCCTGGAACGAGGATGGGGATGGGGATGGGGATGGGGTTGGGGATGGGGATGGGCAGGAACAGGGACAGCGATGGGAATGTAGGAATTGTTTCCTAGGGCTGCCCACTGACATGGCCCAGCCTGGGGGTCCCTGGCTGAGGGCTGTGCCTGGGCTTCACCCCTGTCCTGCAGGAGCCCCTGCACCCCAAACTGCCCTCTGGTCACTGCAGGGGATGGACAGAAGGACAGGGAGTCGCAAGGGCAGGGCGAGGGTACGTGCACGGGGATGGCTGGTGATCTGGAGTGGCTCCAGGGATTTAGCAGAGGAAGGAAGCGAACCTGCCCCAACAGCAGTAAGAAAACCTCAGGGCACTGCGGGCTGGAGGTACGCAGCCCTGGTCATATGTACCAGGCAAGATCAAAAGGCGTGCAGATGTTGGGGCAGGATCAGGCCAGGGTGGGCTGTTTCTGCAGGTGAGCAGGATGGCTGCAGAAGCGTCAAGGACAGGGCCGTATGGGAAGCGGGGCCGGGATGTTTGGGACAGCTGAGAAGCGGGGTGGGGTAGTGGCAGTGACACTGTCAGTGATGGCTTCCTATGGATTTGCTTTCTGTTTCTGTTCCCCTGCTTAGCAAGCAGGCTGCTTACACCACCTCCTATGTTGTGGGCTGCCTTCTTGGGACACCACAAGAGACAGGGAACTTGCAGCTGTGGCGATGATGGAGGGACAGAAGTGAGGTCTTACTCCCTGGTCCCACATGGCTCTTGGTGACCCTGCGTCCCCCCATGGGCTCCCCCCACCAGGGCTCTCAACCTCATCCTCCCACTCCCACTGGGGTCCCGAGGCTTTAACCTCACAGACAGTTTGAAGAAGCATTTGGGGACCTGCTCGCGGTGCTGGTGACAGCCACAGTGGGTGTTTGGGGAGGGTGGGTGCAAGAATGAGCCCAGCGTGGTCAGGGCAGTGCCAAGGATGCCAGTGCGCAATGTGGCTGAACTGAGGACCTGCATGTGGAAGGCAGAGGTGAGGATGAGGGTGCAAGGGTGAGGATTAGGATGCAGTGGTGAGGATGAGGATGCGGGCATAAAGACGAGTATGCAGGGGTGAGGATGAGGATGCGGGGGGTGAAGATCAGCATGCAGGTGTAAGGACGAGGAGGCAGGGGTGGCTTTTGATCAAAAGCTGGACCACCAGGCATGTCAGCCAGTTGGGCTTGGTCAGTACAGGCATACCCTGGACAGGCTCTGGTCCGTGCACGCGCCAGGAGCTGGGGGTGCTGAGAGCAGTCCTAGAGCCCAGCAGGGAAGGAGGGAGAGGAGCAGAGGCTGAGGAAGGCTGGCAAAAGGCGGGCACACTGTGAGAGGAAGACAATGGTGGACAGGCCCTGACACTTTCCCAGGGCACTGTGTGCTTGCTGCCCCAAAGTCCCTGCCCCATCTGACAGTCTCTTCCCCCAGCACCTCTGCAGCCCCCAGGCAGCACGGTCCTTCGAGCCCTTCATGCCGCTCCGTGCCCACACAGCTTCTCCCCAGGGCGCTCAGGCGCACCTCAGTTAGGAGCTGCATGTAATGGATTAGGGAACTTGAGTTCCATTCACTCAGAAACTTCATGAGTTGCTGAAGTGATGAATTAGTGAGTTCATGTGTTAGATGGGTCCATGCAAAGGGCATTGGGTCCTTGTTTGACATGTTTGCTTGCTTGCTTTCCTAATGAGCTGATAAAATAAAGTTTAACATAGAGGCGATGTCGTCCTGTGAATCTGAGCACCCGAAAGGGGTGTTTTTCTGTTCCACCTTCCGGCTGATCAGGTGACAGCCAGTTAGTGGGAAATACATGCATATGTACATATATACAGCAGGGATCCCTCCAGTATCTGGCCTTAGCCACCCAGTCTGCCCAGTAGCTGTCCCTGGAGCCCCAGGTCCCTCCTCTGGTCCCTCCAGTATCCAGCCTGGACTTTGGACCACCCCAACACCACAGGCTCCCAGCTCGTGACCATGGTCCCCTTTGTGGGGGCTGGCACCCAGCCCTGCCCCGTATGTGCTCCCAGGACTGAGTCCCCCCCACCCAGAGCAGTAGCTGAAAATGGAGTTTAATGGGAACACAGGGCAGACTGGAGTGCAGAGATGCAGGAGCAGGCCAGGCGAGCTTGCTGACTTGCCAGCACGCAGCCTTCACCCTGACCCCTGGCCGTGGGGCATCCTGCTGCTCCACACCAGGGATGCTGCCGGGGGCCACCCACCGCAGGGCCCCTGCAGATACCCCGAGGGGGTGCACAGGCAAGAAGGCATCTGCTGAGGCCCGAAGCTATGGTCGGGAAGTGGGATTACCCAGCTGCTGTCCTCCCCTTGTCCCCCAGCCCCCCAAAACACTGCCCTGCCCTCCCCCAGCCACCCCCTCCCTCTGCCCATGGCCACAGAGTGGCTTCTTGCACCCCAGGGACACATGGGGCATGGCTCTCTGCCAGGCAGAGAAAGGTTTATTTGGCACCATGTGTGGGGGCAGCAAGCTTTGAGAAGGGGAGGCCCCACCAGCAGGCTCCTGGGAGGCACTGGGAGGAAGCAGGGCAAGGTGAGGGTGTGTTTCCTGGCCAGAATGCTGGGAGCAGGCAGGATCCCAGCCAGGTACCGGGGCAGCAGACAGCCCCGGGGATGCAGGTGAGAGAGCAGGGTACAGGCAGCTCCAGTCCCCATCCCCATCACTTGATGCGGGTGAAGATGGAGGTGCCGACTCTGCAGGGAAACCATGTCAGCAGGAGGGGAAGGAGGGATGCGGGGTAGGAGGGCAGGAGCAGGGCTTACCTGGTGGCTTTCCAGGCATCCTTGCGGGACGGGACCTCTTCCCACAAAAGCCACGTGGTTTCCAGTGTCTCCTTCCCACGGCGGTCCACAAAGCACTGGCCCACAAAGGCGGTGGTAGAGTCTGGCGGGGTTCAAGTGGGGCAGAGGGGGCTCAGAGCCTATGGCTCCAGACAGGGGAACCTGGGCCACCTGATCCTGGCAGACAGACAGACAGACACCCCCCACCACATGCCCTGGACAGACAGATGGACCTCCCTGCCACCCGTCTCAGACAGACAGCCCTCCCCGACCACGTCCCATGGCAGGACCAAGTGCATGTGGCCAGCCTGTGGCCACAGCCGATGTTTCCCTGGGTGCCGCAGAGGGTATGGGGGACCAGCCGGGGTGGCACCCCACTTCCAGCACAGGCAGGGGATCGCTGGCTGCCCCGGGATGCCGTGCCGGGTACCGCTGTACCTGCGAACTGCCACTGCACGGTGAAGCCGAAGGTGGGCTGCCCCTTGGCACTGGGGTGCTGCTGGGCCCCTTGCAGGGGTGACACCAGGATCTGCTTGTTGGTGGCCGCCACAGCGGTGTGGTAGGAGCCCGAGAAGGTCCCGGCTGCGTCCAGAGCTGAGAGGGTCATGTTGGAGCCTAGCTCGTTCCTCCACAGGCCCTGCAGGTTGCACTGGGGACCGGGGGTGTGGAATGATTGCTGGAGGTGACTTATTGATACGGCCACCTCTTAAGAGAAGGTAAACCTCCAGTGCAGAATATGGTGGATATGCAATGACTCGGTTCCATAATAATTCCCTAAGCAATATAACCTGCAACCTTAGATGTTAGCAATGCCAGGGGAGCTTGGTGTGCTGACTCTGAGAGAAAGAACATGGAGGGTGGAGAGGCGTGGAAGCACCGTGGCCAGACTCTGTGACATCACCGCAGGGATGGGAACTGGATGGTACTATGGAACTGATAAACCACATAGTTGTTAACCCTGAGCCAGCCCTGGACCTGCAGTTAATCATTTTCTGTCAAAATCATGTCCTCTGGGTGAACTCTGCTCATTATAATCTTATTATAATACCAAAACACACCTCCATCCCAAAGGCTACCCGCCTCCGAGGTGTGACCACTCCTCACTGAGCGTGCGCTCTGAATTTTATCTAGCATGTACCTTTAAAAGTAAAGCGAGGAGATTTTATACCAATCATAGTAAAGGTATGTATGAATAGAGTCGGTCAAGCTCCACCTAAAAGTAGGAAAATAGTATAAAAGGCCTTAATAAAGGGGGGCTGTTAGGGAAGATATTATCATGGACAAATTGGAAGGACATCGCTGACTTCTGGGATCCCTCCATGGTCTGAGCCTCTCTTCCCCTCCATAGGGACACCTATTGGGTGAGATTCAAACACTGGACTATACTGAGTGCTTTCCCGGGAAACTTAGAAATCTTTACTTTTCTTCCATAATTTAGTGTGCTTGTAGTTGACTGTATCACTTATTTGCATGTGCTTTGCAGACTGTGTATTTATCACCAGCAATCCAAAAAAAGCTGTACTCCCGTTGCTTCAATAAACTGTACTATTCATTAAAATCTAGCTGTGATGGTTCATTGAATGCGGCTAAAGTCTGGCCGTTCTAGTTTGTTGAACATGACTAAGTAGAAAGTACAGTGTGCTATTAGTGCATCCCTAATCGTTATAGTTCAATATATATGGAACTTGACTGGACTTAGAGCATTGAATTGGGCATCACTCAGAATCTAAGCCTAGTTGTCCCCAGCCCTTCTGATATCTGAGCATAAGCTGGAACACAAGAGGGTTTATTTTCTGCCAAATGTCTTTACCCTTTAATGCAACAGGGGCTTATGTGGGTACCTTGGGCAGCGCCGAGCCACAGCCCCTAATCCAGCTTGCCTGGGCAGTTGCACGCATGCCCCACGCGTCTGGGGCTGGCACGGCTCCTCTGCACAGCAGCTGGGACCGGTGGCATGGGCACCGTCTGGGCCAGTACCTCTCCCTCCCGTGGCAGGGCAGGGCAGTGCAGAACTGGGAGTGCTGGATACCTCCCCTACCCCCCCATTCGAGGGGCAGGTGACCAACACTGCCCCCAGAGACAGCACAGCCAGAGCTGGCAGCCCCCTCGGTCACGCATGCTGCACCCTGGGATGGCACAGCATGGCATAGCACAGCACAGCACAGCAAGAGCGTGCAGCCCCCCAACACAAACACTGTCTGCTGGGATGGCACAGCACGGCATGGCACAGTGAAAGCATGCAACCCCCTCAGCCATGCACACTGTGCCCCAGGGATGGCACTGCACGGCACGGCACCAGACAGCACAGCAGGGCACAGCAAGAGCAGGCAGCCCCTTGACCGTTCACGCTGCACCCCAGGGTTGGCACAGCACAGCATGGCACAGCCAGGACATGCAGCCCCTTGTCCAGCCACCCTGCACCCTGGGGACCGCACGGCACGGCACAGCATGGCATGGCATGGCACGGCAGGAGCGGGCAGCCCCCAGCCGGGCGCTGGCCCCCAGGTTGCCCTTACCTTCCTGGCAGCAGCGGCACAGGGGCTGAGCAGGGCCAGGGCGAGCAGGAGGCAGCGGCCGAAGCTCCCCATGGCGGCAGCGGCGGTGGCCGTGTGCGGTGCCCGGGCTCTGCCTGCGCTGCTGCCCCTTGCCCGCTCGGCCCCTTTTATGGTGGAGGGGGCCGCGGACAGGCAGTGGCCGCCCGTGCTGGGCCTCCTGCCAAGGGTCACCCTGGTGGGAGACGGGCCACTAGCCACCACGCCAGACTGAGTGGGGTCCTGCTCCTCCGGGCAAGGCGGAGGTCCCCAGGGAGCACAGTGGGGCAAGCTGGGGCTGCGACGGAGGAGCCCAGGCCACGGCAGGGGTCACGGTGGGGGACAGGCACCGGGCCTCGGGGATGGTGCCTGGAGAGGGCATGGGATGCCGTGGGGGGGACACAGGGGAACATGGGCGCTGACGTGCGACACGACAGGAGACGGGTGGGTGTTTGCAGCAAAGCTTTATTGAGAGTAGCAGGCGGCGGAGCAGAAGGAGCGGGATGCAGAGTTGGCGTTGCCGCTGGCCTGGGAATCCCCTCGCTGCCAGTTACACTCCTGCTGGGAGCGCAGGCGGATGAAGACGTTGGTGCCGACCCTGTGGGGACACAAAGGGAGGAGATGTAAGAGTGAGAAACGCAGCCTTGCCGTGCCAAACGTCTGCCCGTCCCTGCCTCCCCCGCCCCAGCATTTGCACCTCGGAGGGACCCGCGGGGCAGCCATGCACAAGCACCCCATCCTCAACCACCCCCGCACTGGCAGCAGCTCTGCTGGATGCTGAGCACCACAGGGTGGGAGAGCCCTGAACCCCTCTGGGGATGCTCAGGAGACCTGTGCAGGGCAGGGACGGGGGGCTTACCTGGTGGCCTTCCAATCGTTCTTGATGTTGTCCACCTGTGACCGCAGGAGCCACATGGTCTTCAAAATCTCATTTCCCTCATCATCCACAAAGCACTGGCCGGTGAAGACGGTGACAGAGTCTGCAGGTATGGGGTAGGAGATGGAGGGGAGAGTGGTCACGTTACCGAAAAAGCCAGTCAGTGCCGACCCATAGCCCTGCAGCTTGCCCCAGCACAGGGGGACAGTAGACCTGGGCTGCCCCTGCCCTCTGGGGACAGTGGTGATGGGGAAAGCAGGCAGAAGGCAACAGGGGGCTTGGGGTCTCGTCTGGAGATGGGCAGACAGCAGCGGGCTTCAGCCCCCAGCACATCCTCTGCACCCTGGTACTGCGAGGTGACACCAGCCAAGGAGCTCCAGGGTCAAGGATGGGGGGCATGAGGGACACCACAGGGGATGGGAGAGCATTTGGGACACCAGAGGGGAAGGCAGGGGATCATCAAGGACACTGCAGGGAAGGGCAGAAGAACATCAGGGACATCACAGGGAGGGCAGGGGAGGTCTGGGGACACTGCAGGGAGGCTGGGAAAGAAGTACCTGAAAAGCTCCAGTTGACAGTGAAGCCGAAGGTGGGTTGGCTCTTCTGGTTCGTGCGGTGCTGGGACCCCTGGAGTGGTGACACCTGGATCTCATTCATGGTGGCTGTCACAGCCGTGTGGTAGAAGCCACTGAATTCGCCTTTTCCATTCACAGCCGTGATGGTCATGTTGGAGCCCAGTTCATTCATCCAGCGTCCAGTCAGCACGCACTAGAAGAGAGGGAACTCAGGGCTGGTGCTGCAGCACAGCCCGGGTGCAGGCAGAGTGGCAGGAGTAGGTAACCCTCCCCACCCTGCCCCATGGATCCCAGCCTTGCCGTTACCTTTTTTGCAGAGTAGCCAGGAGCCACCAGCACCATGCTGAGTATCAGGAGGAATGGAGTCACTTGCACCATCTCGGTAGCAGGCAGAGAGCAGGTGTACACAGGGATGTCCTCCTTGCAGGGCTCTGCAGATGCGCCTGGTCTCTCGCCTTTTTATTGCTGCCAGATCTGTGGGTGGCAGCTCTGGCCAGGGCATTATGCAATCTGGGTGTTTCCAAAATTGCAGTTCCCAGCTGTATGAGAGGTGGCTGCAGGCAAATATTCCCAGAAGCACCAGCTGAAACTGCCCCTCCTTGCTTACACGTCCCTAGCACCTCCATGGGAGGCCCTGGCTCCTGCAGATCTGTGACTGCTGGGAAAGATGCTTAGCTGGGGAAAACCCCTCTTGGGCTCTGTTGTCCCTTCTGCCAACTGTTTGCCATCCCAGGCACAGCACCCACTGCTTTGCCTGGGGTACCTAGAGGTGCCAAGGAGCCTTAACCCCAGGGCACCCCAGGGTCAGCCGCAGCGCATGGCCTCACCCTGGTTCTCCTCACCAGGCATCTTCATGCAAACCCACCCAGCACTGGGGTCCTTTTGGGGTTTTGCTTTATCGCCCTGCTAGTACTGAAGCAGCCACAGATCAGGCTACAAAGCAGCTGGTCTCCTTGCCCGGGGCTGGCATGAAGGTTTGCTGCTGTTATTACAAGCTGGCTTTTGTTGGAAGGAAATTATTTTATGAAAAACAAACATTCCCCGAATATCTTGGACATCACATTTTAATGCTGACAAGTACTGTATATATGCAGGGATTCTTAAATAACTTTAAGTACATATTTATTTAATTCCCCTTATGTTTTAGTTATTGCTGGCTGGGGAGGATGAAGTGGCCTGGTTCACACCAGATTTTCTCACTCATTCCTCAGTGACTTTCAAGGCAGTGTCCTAAAATACGTGAGTTTTAATTCCCCCAGTCATCATAGCAAGAGTTGATGGAGTCCTCTTCACCAGAAAATGCTCCTTTTCTTAAAATGGAGACAGGGCAACTCTTTGCAACACCTCAGAAATACTTCCCAAATTTTGCTTTTCCTTTACTCTCACATTTGAGCCCCAGTTTCTCTCCAACAGTAAAATTCATCACTACCCAGTCTGGGGACATTCTGTTTCTTCTGCCAGCATCTCAACAGCCCCCTCTCCTCCCCGCAGGAGCCCCACAGCTGTCTTGCACCCCTGCCTACAAGAGCTGGCCAGCCAGAGAGCTGGCTGCCTTTGGGAAAATCCTGCCCCAGTGTTTGCTTCCCTCTGTCTTAGAAATTAACTGCACAACAAGATATGTTTTCCCATGCAGCTGCTATTTGCTTTGGCTGTTTTTTCAGCAGGCAGGTGGTGCCTAGAGCGTGACCAAGGTTCCTGATAATGAGCATGGTCAATCTGGGAATGTTTTAGGGGGCAGGAGAGGCAGCCCTTGCCCCTCGCCATCGCCACCTTGCTGTCATCCCCTTGCCATCACCCCCTTGGCATGACCTTGGTTCAGGCAGCTCCTGCAGGGATCCCATGGCCACTGGTGGGCACGGGGATGGGCAACACAAGGTCTGCATGCTGGCACTGCTGCTGATGGCAACCCACAGCTCATTCACAGACGGAGGGGTTTTTTTAGCATCACACAAACAATATTGGTGCTCTCTGCCTGTAATCTTTATTTTTCTTTAACAATCACTGTCCCAGCAGCATATCTTGGAGGTTCGAGTATCAGCTCAGTGTTCAAGGAGACAGTTTTGTTGACCAGTCTAGGCCAAGTCAAAAATAAAACAAGCAAATAGCTGGGGTATCTCCACAGGGTTTGCGTGTTCCCAAGGGCAGCCCAGTGAAGCAGCTCAGGGCTGGCAATCATTACCAGGGCTAAATCCTGAGATGCCATGCCTGAGCTCTGCTGCAGCAGGGAGTGGGCAAAGGGGAACAGGCAGGCAGGGAAGTCCAAAGCATAAAGTGCTGAAGAAGTTAAAACTCGGCACGGCTGTGGTTTAAAACCGTGTATGTCAGGGGTCAAGAAAGGGTTAATGAATAAGAATAAAGGGTTAATGAATAATTAAATTTGCTGCTCAAGCTGGGATTAAGTCAGTTTTGAAAAACAGTAGCACAGGCAAATATTAGAGAAGATCATATTTGTAACCAAGGATTGTCCTCCCAGCCCGCAGCTGTGCCCATGCAGAGGTTGCTTAAAGCTGAGCCTCTTAAGATTAGATTTTTACTGAGGTGATACAGTCAGAAGAAGAGGAAAGGGCAGAAGTATCCCATGATACAGATTGAACGCCCCAACCTTTGAAAGAAAGTCTGTGGGCAACCTATCGCCTGGGGTTAAGGAGCGATGTTGATGGGTTGCAGCAACAAAACCCAGCTGGGTCACAAATTGTGCTGGCTTTTGTTCTTTGCCAGCTGGACTGGCACATCACCATCCCTGGTGGCTGCCAACCCAAGACAAATGGAGGCAGGCAGCCCAGGTGAGCCACATCAGTGTCTTGGCACCCCCATCCCCCTCCAGTCTTGCCACGGTGACCCTAAGGGAATGCATCTTGGTCCCTCTCCACCCACCGTGGGTTCTGCCATGGGAGAATGACTCCAGCTGGTCCAGGGGGGCTCCATCCAGGTCAACCTGCCCTTCCCGGATAACATTATTCCTCTGCCCAGGCGGATGCAGGAACGCTCCCCCAGGGAGCGAAGAAAAGGCCGTTTATCACACACTAGCAGCAGCAGGCCACCGCAGCGATGCCCTGCCTGCACCAGCTCCCAGGGCAGACAAGGGTGGCAGGGAACAGTCATGGTGGGGAGGACAGGCTGCCTCCCACCCCAGCCCTGAGGCAGTTTAAGGATTAAGAGAGGGTTTTAGGGTTAAAGCTCTGAAGTGGGCACAAAGACCTTGTAGCCAAATCTGGGGGCAGGGCCCTCTCCCACCCCCTCAAAACCAGGCAGGTGCAACCTTCAAATGCTGCGCTAGCAGAGAAAGGAGGGAAAGGAAGAAAGGCACCCAGCCCCAGGCAGGAGGGGATATTCAATCAAGGGCCATTCTCCCCGCAGAGGCATTTTCAGGAGGAATGCTAGGCTCCTCGCCTTCCCCTGCCTTGCAGGCAGGAGAGGAGAGAGCAAGGGGCAGGTCTCTCCTGCCATCGCATCTGGGGGCAAAGGCACATCTTGCTCCCATTAGCAAAACCCTACAACAGCCAGGCTGCAGCTAAGGCTTGCACCTCCTGCAACCCCAGCCCTCCAGCCCAGCCCAGGAAGAAAAGGGGGAGCAACAGACGCTCCCTCCTCCAGCTTGCCCCCATGGCAGAGAAGACACACACGAAGAAGGAGAGACAGCTGGACAAATTTATTAAGAACTCAAAATGATTCATCCTCTAAAACGTGCTCTGCTGCCCACCCCCGGCGCCAGCAGGGAGGGGTGTCACGGTACCAGACCAGGACCTGCTGCTTGGGCTCCGATTGTCACCGGCTGGGGAGCCGGGGCTCCCGTGAGGATTGTATCTGCCACAGGCTCTCCTGGGGCTGGTGCCTTGGGGCAGAGCCAGTCAGCGTTTGCAGTGTCACACAACAGAGAAACAACTACAGCACCCATTTGTCTGCATGCACCAGTCCACTGTCCTCACACACACATACACTCACACATTTTTTCGCCCTGCAGGCCAGCTCCCACCTTACCCAGCCCACTGACTACAGGAGAGAGGTCTCCTGTGCTCCTGGGCAAGGTACCAGCTCCGGTGGAGGATGGCTGAGGGTCCTGCAGGCTGTCAGAGCCCTGAGCAATGGCTAAGGGGAGGCACAGGCTCCAGCAGCACCTCCTTATCCCACCCCTCTCCTCTCCAAGGAGAGATCACCTGCATCTCTGGTCCCTCCTCATGCTCAGCATCAGTGGCTGGAAGACCCCTGAAATGAAGGGCACATAGTGGAGGTAGGGAAGGAAAACAGCAATGCGAGTATTAATCAAAGAAGGGGAGGGAGGGGTCCCTGCCCGCCAGCTGAGGGGCCCCAGCCCCCCAGTACACCCACAGCCCTGCTCAGTGCCACCAGGCTCAAGGGTGGATGGGGGCCTGGGGCGACTGCACAGGTGCTGGTGCCCGGCTAGCTCTACGCTCCAGGGCCAGCTGCATGCTCCAGATGCTAAGGGGCCGCATGTAAGCCAGCGAGCGGTAGACTTTCTTCTCCCGATAGGCCTCTGGTGTCTGGAAAGCCATGCCCAGCCGCTCCCAAACCGTCCGGTAGCAGCCCTCCGCTGTACGAAAGCCTTCCTCCACCAGCCCCTGTGGCAGAGGGAAGAAAACCATCAGCACCTCCACGGAGCACAACAAGATGGCACCTGCCAAGGGGTGCAGCACCACCACTCACCTCCTGGATCATGGTGGCAGCCAAGGCATAGACCACGCCAATCCACACCTCGTTGGACTGAACGCTGGAGGTGTCGGGCACCCCGTCGGGTCTCATGCCATTCACCGCTCCCATGGTGCCACCAGCAAAGCTCATGACGTTCTTCTCAAAGATGGTCTTGAGCGCACTGACAACGTGACTCTTGGGGAAGACCTGCAGAGAGAGAGAGAGAGAGAGGGCTTTGGGATCAGCGCTCATGCAGACCCCTCAGGCTGGGTGTCCAGGGAGCAGGTTTAAGCTTTCCATGAGAAAGAGGTCAACACTGCTCGCTGGGTAAACAGCTACCTCAGGAAAATAACAGGAGGAAGTAAAAAAGCCTCTTTCCCCAAAAAGACCAGAAAAAAACAACTGCCAAAAAACAGTTGCTCAACAGAAGAGGTGCTGAGCTTCATTCCACCTTCCTCCTGGGGAGGCTGACAGCTCATCCAAGTAGCATGTCTCCAAAAAAACAGCCTCTCGCCTTCTGTCACTGGCCAAACCCCCTCCATCTCTTGAGAGTTTGCTTTGGGGACCTGGCCAACCACATCCTCATCTTGGTTTATGGTCACCACTGCTTGTTTCTCATGCTAATGACTATTTGAGGCCCAGACTTTATCCTGGTAAGACCACTGTCCTGTTCTCTCAGCCCATCTGCACCAGCTACAAGAGGCATTGCAATGCCTACAAAAGATGGGACGCTGGACAGAGGTGGCCAAAGGATGGTCAGGGATCAGTGAGGCTGGAGGTATTTTCCTGCCAAAGGGAAAGATTATGGCAAAGCTGGTCTGATGACATCAGAATGCATCTTGCAGCTGCAAAGTTAATGTTGTGGATGCCGGTAGGGTTGTTTGGGTAAATGCTGTGAATCTTGGGGGGAAAAAACACAGGGGAAAAAAAATTTAGCTCCAGCTCAGGGGAAAAACAAGACAGGCTTAGTTTTGAGTGATTTCAAAAGGACTTTAATGCTTCCAATTTTGTAATCGGGTGGTGATGCAAGAGTTCGTGGCCTGGACCAAGGGCAGTTTGAAGTGAGAGAAGGGGCAGCCTGGGGATGAAGAGGTCGGACTGAGATGCACAGGATGCCTGATTGTTTTCTGTGTGTGGTAAGAGTGATTTGAAATTTTCATCCCAAGTGAAAGTTACAGACTTGTGAAATGTCAACAGTGCTCGCTGGATAAACAGCCCTTTCAGGACATTATCAGGAGGAAGTAAAAACCTTCCCCTTCCGATAAGGGAAGAAAGAGTTGTTCAACAAACTAAAGCCAAGAACTCAAAACATTTACGAGAACAAACTGAACTATCAGGCTGTGTAAGTTCTTGCCAAAGAAGGAAAAAAAAAAAAAGAAACTTCACCCCGTCCCCACCTGCTGCTAAAAATCCCCAACCAACTCCATCTGAGCATGAAAACACCTGCCAGTCAAACAAAAAGCAGCAACACAGTGAGGACTGCATTAAGATTAAAAGCCTCTGCACACAGCTGAAAGTAAATAAAGCTTTTGCACTACTTTCATTATTGGCAATAAAACTAGGAAGTGTCAGTGCAGCAAAAGCCTTGGTGAGAAAAGCAAAGCTCAAGACTCGGTGACGTTGCAAAGGGAGGGCTGGCTCCTCTCCATCCCACGGCCAGCTAACAGCAAGAAAGTCATAACAAGAACTTTGCAGAGTGACCAAGGTCAGAAGCAATGTCACAGAGCAACCACGACATCTACTTGCAAGAAGGGAAGAGCCAGGCAGCTCAGGGCTCATCAGCGCAGCCCAGGGACGTGCCAGACCTTTCTTGCCAGTCTGGTACCACCAGAGCGAGGAGAAGCAGAAAGTGGGATGACACCAGGCAGGAGCTTGCTAAGGGAGGCTGGGCAGTCCAACCAGACAGCTTTGGTACACTCAAAGGAAAAGGCAGCAGATCCCTTTTATCTATGCTAAAGCCAAGCATCAGACACAGTCATTTTTCTCCATGTGGCTCTGGAGGTAAGCCCAAGTGCTCTTAGGGAGCAAGAGTCAGCAGAGGGGTGGTGTGAAGCAGCTATTCCTGGCAGAAGGTTTCAGGGCACAGTTTCTTCAGGACTGGGGTCACAGGCTTTTCTTACTTTGTATTTCATTATTGACCCGTGCACGCAGAGTGCGTTAATGAGGTTATGATCAGGAGTGCTGCCAGCCAAGCAAGGAATCAAAATGCACTGAAAAAACCTCAGTGGTCATAGTAACAGAAGAGAGAAGTTCACCAGTCCCATCTTCAGTAAGCTCAACGCTCATGAGACAGCAGACAAGAGTGCCACCTTCAGGAACAAAAGTCCGAGGCTATGGAAAGGCAAGCAAGATTTTTGGACTGCACTGGGTTTACCGTTTGCCCCTAGAAGGGATGTTTGGGTATTACTGCATGAGGTCTGGGCCAGATCCTGCCAGGAGCCCCAGGCACAGCCACAGTCCCCACAGTATAGGGAACCACAGTGGGATAAATGCAGGAGGGCACAACCAAGCACCCATTTCTTGTTAAATCCCACAGCGTTGAGCACAAGCTGCTCCCAGGAAAGGTCACTTTAAGCTCCCCTCTGATATCAACAGAGGGCAAAATGGTCCATCACTCTCACACAGCCAAGAGTTATTCCTTCCTCCAGTCACCCAAAGCATTTGCCCATCCATCACCACCACAGACAGCTTTGGTCTAACAACTGTCTATGGGTCATAAATAATCCATACAATGGCTCTCCAACTTGCCAGCTCTGTTCCAGGTATTGCACCACCAGCAGCTGCTCTTACCATCCCATCAGGCAAGAGGAGTCTTCAGCCAATTGTTCCCTTGCAACTGAAAAGCAACAGACTTTAGGGCCCCAAATAAACCTTTGTTCCCTCAGATACTCATTTAGGACTTTAAACTCAGCAGAAAATAACATGTGGAAAGTTTCATACAATTTTTTCTTCCATTTTTAAACAAATAGCACCTTGCCAAGAGCAAACCCCAGTGGGACCTTCCTCCAAGCGTGCCAGAGCTGACTGCAGTTACATACCCCTGCTGCATAGCCTCTCCATGAGCAGATTTTGGTTTAAGGTGGGTTGCACCAATGTGCATCCAACAGCCTCCACCCGAGCATACACTGCTGCGGAGGAGTGGGCTGGAGCACCCCACACCAGCCCCTAACATGTAACCCCCACCACATGCCAGCCCTGCTGCTGCTCTCCTCTGCTGCAGGTCCCATCTCACCCCAACTCACACCAGGCTGCCCCTTCTCTTACCTCAAACTCCCCTTGGTCCAGACCACAAGCCCCAAGAAACCACTGCCCAGCACACTGGTCTGACATGATGCTGCTGGAAGTGTCACTCCCACTGCTGTCATAGTTGTAGTATTTGCCTTGAAAAGGCAGGAAACAGTTTAAAATTGATGGTTTAGGACCCCAGCTCGTATGTGCTGTTCCTACACTCCTCCCTGCAAGGCAGGAGCACAGCAGCTTTTTCCAGAAGGCTTTCTTCTTCCTTTCCCAAACCATCATACCCTTTCTGTTCCCTCCCTGGTACCTGCTCCTTCCCCTCCACTTGGAGGGACAGCTTCTTCCCTCCTTCCCCTATCCCCTCCAAGGCTCCGTGACTCAAGAAGGAGCCATCCCCTTCCCAAGGGACACATGACCAGCGGAGCATGGTTCCCCACCAGCGAGCACCCACCATTCCAGAGCATCCTCTCAAATGCCTCCTTGCCCTTGCTCAGAATGTCCGTGTATTTCTGCTGGATCTCAGCATCCCTGAGCACCTCTGCCATCTTGCACATCACGCAGACAGCTGCCAGCCACAGCCCGCCGCAGTAGGCGCTGCCAGAGCCAAAGGAGAGAAGCATCAGCAATGTGGGACACCCCATGGGTTGCACAGAGCTCCCACAACAGATGGGGACCACAGTCCAGGCTCTGAGCTACCTTCCCACCCCACAAGCCCCATCTCCAAGCCTCACCTGCCTCTCTTGCTCACCTGGCTCCATTTACCACCCACGCATCATACGTCTGGTCAGCAAAGCCACCATTTTTGATGAGCCCATCATTATCCATATCAAACTTCAGCTCCGACTCCATCACAGCCTGCGAGAGAGGCAGGAGATGGTCACGCAGCCCCCGTATGCTGGCAGCCCCTCACACTCTGCTCAGGAGCGTCCATCCTCTTGGGATGTCGCATGGATCCCAAGTGGGGAAGGGGGATGTGCCATGGTCTGATCTCCTCCCAGTA
Source organism: Haliaeetus leucocephalus (assembly GCF_000737465.1). Lineage (NCBI taxonomy): Eukaryota > Metazoa > Chordata > Aves > Accipitriformes > Accipitridae > Haliaeetus > Haliaeetus leucocephalus. The sequence continues at coordinate 161,573 of NW_010972714.1, read as the reverse complement.
CCTGGCAGACTGGCCACATGTCCCGCAAGTATAGGGAGTCGTGTGTCAGGTAGTAGTCACGGTACACCTGCAGCACAAACTTCAGGTTGAGGTCCTTCCAGTCGGCCGTGTCATGCATCAGGTAGGCATTGACACGCTGCCACGGCTCATCACCTAAGCAAGGAAAGAGCGGATGCAGCAGGGCAGCAAGCAATGAACGTCCTCTCTCCTACCCAGGAGCAAGGTCCCAAGGGTGCTGTGATTAAACTGCACTAAAATAACATCTTGCATCCTGTGCCATCTCTAGTGAAAGCAGCCTTCCTGCTGCTGCTCAGCTTCCCTCTGTCTCCCTGGTGCAAGCTTCATGCAGTGTGGTCCTCATCACCACCCCAAATCATCCAAGCTTTTCATTCCCAGAAAATAAACAGTGTATTCCATGCATCATACCTCTTTCCCACAGCTTGGGAGTTAACTACCCTGAGAAAGTTATGTGAGCAGACCTGCACCCCCTCTGCCTGCCAGCATGCCCGGCCAGATCACTTCACCTGGGTCCCCAATGTCATGTGGCACCACATTCTTCAGCTTCACCTGGGCTGTCTGACCACACATCAAGTACTGCCGGGGCTGGACGTCCTCGTTCACCACTGTGACAGCTGGAGAGGACACACAGCAAAAGGCATTAGAAAGGCAGCAGGCACTGCAGCAGCAAGCTCCAAGCACAGGCACAGGCAGGGCCACCAGCACACCAGGCTGCCCTTTGGGGGTCCGGCTGCAAGATCACAGCCCTCTGCAAAGGGGGCTGCTCCCAGTCTCCCCTCAGCAGGGGACATGCAACTGTCACCACCCCCTTAAGCAAGGTGGTGGCAGCACCCAGGGCTGGGAGGGAACCCCAGTGGGCTCAGCCCTCCCACAGCCCAGCAAAGGGCTGTGCTCCACCACTGGCCAGGCCAAGCAGCCTCCAAGCCCACCCAAAGCATCAGGGTCTGCAAACAGCTCCACGCTTCTCCTCTGCAAGGAGCACAGAGAGAGTTGGTAAGACCAGGGACTTCCCCAGGGCAGGCAGAGCCAGCCGTGCACCCCAAGTGTGGCACGAAGGCATCCCAGTGCTGGGCAGAGAGATGCTGAGAGGCAGCTATGTCAGGGGTTTGCAAGTCCTGGGCCCAGCAGAGGAGCTGGAGGGGGATGCTGGCTCCATGGCACAGATTTCTATGGCAGATGCTGTCCCAGATCCTCCGTCTCTTCTCTAGGCGAAGACAGCAGCAGGCATCAAGCCAGGGTCTCCTGGGTCACTCACCAATGTCATACTGCAGGCTAATCTGCAGCTTGGGCCACAGCATGACGAGAGCGAAGGAGGCATAGAAGTGGACATCGTAGGTGTTGTACATCCGGTACTCCTGGCCTGGAAGGACCGGGGAGACAGTGAGGGATGGGAGACCTGCCACAGGGAAGGGAAAGGAGGGGCAGGTCCTCCCTCCCACACAGCCCAGGAGGGTGGGCTCTTTGCTGGCACAGGCAAGGGCTCCCTTTAGAAGTGGTTTTTATTCTCTACGTGTAGCACCCAGGAGTCTAAAAAAGGTCTCGTGACATGTCCTACAGGGCTTGGTCCTGCAAGGGGTTTTCCTGGGAACAGCGCTGCTCCCTAGCCGTCAGGGTGTGAAAAACATCCCCGTGCCAGGTTAAAACCACCTGATGACAGCAATGGGAAGGGGTTGAGTTGGGACCATCCATCACGTCCCTGCAAGTTACCTTCTAAATAAGCAAACCTTCCATACTCCCGCAGGACAGGGAGGAGGTGGGAGAGGCCAGCCCCCGCTGGCCCCTGCAGGTCCTCGGCATGGCAGTCCGGGGGCAGCTCCACCCAGATGGTCCCCCCATCCGTCACAAAGTACAGCTCATTGAAGAGGGCCGACTTGTACCAGGAAGGCAGCTGGCTGTGGGCAAGAGGGAAACTCAACCACGGTGGCCCAGGTGGTGATGCTCCTGCTCTGACCAGCCCCAGGAGGCCACTGGGAAGGTGCTCCCACCCCTACCCTACCTGTTCTCCAGGATGGGCTTCTGCCACGCTTCAATCTTCCTCTCCCACTCCTCATAGTGTGTCAGGGCATGATGCGACAGGGCAGGAGCAGCATCACCTCCACTGCCAAAAAAACGGGTGTACCGCCTGCCGAGCAGGGGTTTGGTGAGTATGCTGTGGGCTCAGCCTGGGAAGCCCGCTCGGCTATAGGAGAGGGGCTGGATTATAGTGAACACCAGAATAATAACGCAACTGCTAGTGCAGAGGTGTTGAGGAGCAGGGGCTGGGGAGAGGGTCCCCTCCATGAGCTGGCAGGGCCACGGCCACAGGAGCGGGTGGCACAAGGCTCCCCAAGTGGTACTAAAGCCTGGAGGCAGGGAAAAGGGGGCTTCGGGGACATGAGCCAAGGCCCACTGGAGACAAGCCACCCACCTAAGGTGCAGCTTCTCCTTGGAGCCAAAGTAAACACGGGGCATGTCCCAAGCCAGGGCCAGCTCCAGCGTCCTGTGCCCCCGGGCGGGCACCCTGCAGCTGGCACACACCGCTGCTGCCGTCACCTCCCCCTTCTCCGTCAGGCTGCTTTTACCTGCCGGGAAAAAAAAAAAATACTCACAAGTGACCAAGGAAGCCCTATGGGGGGCGTGGTAACTGATGCTCCCATGCACTCCAAGACAGACAAGACTATTCGGGCATGCCCCAGCCTCCTTGCAACCTGGAGGGTACATGCCCAGAGTTTTAAGGGATGACATTACCGCACATGAGTAACTGCTTTTTGCAAGCAGGAAAAAATACCTGCCGTGGGCGGAGGAGTTAAAAAAGTAAGTCATCAAAGCAGAGGAAGAAATCAGGCAGGAAAAGCCACCAGGCACGAGTGGAAGGGACAGGGCATCCCATGACTCTCTAACTGCGTTGCACTCAGAGACACTGTGAGTTTCTAGTGACAGTCATCGTCTCCAGCTTTTTGCAGGGTGCTTGAACTGTGCCCATATTTAAGAAAAGCCCGGAGGCAGCTGGATAATTATATGCTGGTTCTGACATGTGTTCCACGTAAACTCATTAAAGCAACAATTTTAACAGAAGCACAGATCCTGACTATGATAATGCCTGGCATGCATGAAGGAAAAACCACATCCCAATAGCCCGGTGAGCTCTGAGTGCATCTAGGCAGGAAACTTGGTTTTCCGGAAATATTTATGTAAATGCTTTATTTACATAATTTAAGCTTCAAGAAATCTTGCAAAGGCCCAGTGCCAGCATGACTAGTTTGTCAGGACCATCCTTGTTCAAAAGCTGGCAGAGACATAATGCAAATGGTCACTTTTTATCACAATAAGAGATTAGCAGCAAGGGCTGCTTCAAGGCTTCTGCCAAGGTAGTGAGCAGACAACTGAGGATGATATAGAAGTATCAAGGGAACACCACTGACCTTCAGGGAACTGATATAGTAACAAGAGGACAGCAAGCAACGGCAGCACCAAACCCAAGGACTGCTAAACACCCGCTAGAACGAATCTGACAGCACCCACCTCACAGATCTGGCAATGGGAACTTGGGGAATGTGGCTGGCTATCACCCTGACTACTCAGCAGAAATCTCAACTCAGTGTGCAACCCTGCACAGACTAAGAAGATAGTGGCATGTGCAATTAACATAGCCGAGAACAGCCCCGTAGTGGTGTGAACAGCTTTTGGAAAACCACAACAATGACAGCGTGACTAGCAATGAGAAATTTGGATACAGCCTAAAGCTGGGAACGAGCCACAGCGCCACCAAGAGCTTTTTGCAAAGGCACCGAGGTGGCCAGGGGCAGGGAAATCCACTCTTGCGTGGGTGCCCTGTGCTCCACAACCAGCGTGGCAACCCATTCCTCCTGCTCCCCTCTGCCCATCCCATGGAGGATGGAGGGACTCACCAGCGGGGGAATCCAGCCTGCCGTCCTGCAGGAGGTCCTGCCACACCTCTCTACCCGATCCGGTGGGATTGAATGCCGTGAGGTGGGTGACTCTCGTGCCAGCCTGGGGAAGGGAAGAGCCTCATCAGGGGCTGGTAGTTTTGAGGGGCAGATGCAGGCCCCCTGCCCCCAACAACTCTGGAACCCCACACTCACTCCCCACATGCTGCCCAGCAATGCTAACTCCAAACCTACTCACCCACTGTCCTGCAAGCTTTACCCATAGCTCCTCTCCTGGCACCCACCCCCAGAGAGGTTGCCCTCAGGGAATTCATGTCCCCACTCCTGCTCCAGCAGTCAGGCAAGCGCTGAGGACCGGCGCTGACCCCAACCCATTGTACACCCATCCTTCACTAGCTGCCTGGAAGCAGCTCCCCCACATTCAGCAGGGCTGTGTAAGCCCACCAGCAAGAGCCACACCACCAGTGCTAGCCCTTTACCTTCTCTCTGGCGGAGATGGCGAGGGTGAAGGGGTTCACGCGTGTGCAGTGGTGCAGCAAGACTCCAGCAACCCGCTCGCCGTCCTTCTCAAAGGCGAAGGGCTCATTCCAGTGCCCTCCGCTCCTGTCCTCCTTCGTTCCTGTGCCATTCTGCAGGCTGAACATGATGGAGACATCCACATCTTCATCCTTCCCATTCTCCACCTCCCAGATGAACACTCCTACCGGTAGGCTGGAGTCCTGGCAGAGACAGACAACACTGCGTATAGGGCTGGTGCTCCACGGTTAGCCATCAGAGCATCATTTCTCCCGCTGCTGGGAAGACCACGTGGGATGCAGCAAGAGCAAGAGTACCAGGAACAATCGGTCTCACTGTCCACTGCCAAGCTGGGGAGCAGCAGCAGGAGCAGAGGAATTTGGGGGCCAGGCACTACAATATTCAGATCACAAGCCCTGGGCTAGCAAACCCCACGCCGGTTTGTGGGGCTGTGTGATCAGAGAAGCTGTGGATGTCCCCTCCCTGGAAGTGTTCAAGGCCAGGCTGGATGGGGCTTTGAGAAATCTGGTCTAGCAGAAGGTGTCCCTGCCCATGGCAGGGGAGTTGGAACTAGATGATCTTTAAGCTCCCTTCCAACCCAAACCATTCTATTATCATTCTATGATAATGCACAGATGGAAAGCAGCGTTTAAGGCTCCGATGGGTGTCTCACCACCCATCTGCTCAACAGGTTGATACAGGCTCACGTGCTTTGCTGGGGTAAGAGGAAGGTCAGGTGTGTCAGCAGCACAGCCTGCCGCCTTCGCCTGGGGCTGGGAGCGAGCAGGAGCAGCATGCAGGAGCGGCAAGGCATCCCTTGCTGCCATCCCGAGCTTCCGCATTGCTGTGGGGGTTCCTCCTGCCTGGGAGCATCACTGAGTGGAGACATGTTGGAAATGTTGGGAAAGCCCAGCTGGGGAAGCCCAGCTAGTAAGCAGCTCTTCCCTTGGGGATGGCAGGCAAAAGCCAGCTAAAACACTCTCAGGAACACACAGCCGACAAACCAACCCACAAGAACAGGTTGAGAGCTTCCCAAAACATTACCACCGGATGCTCCGGGCAGTAAGGCCACAGCTCTGGACCTGCCATTCCGGGTGGATGGGAGCTGGGATGGTCACAGGACAAAACCAAAGGCAGGAAACAAGCAGTACAAAGAGTCAAAGCACAGGTCAGAGGGGAAAGGAGCAGCTGCCAGAGCTAAGCACAGGAAAAAAGGGGTAACTCTTCCAGCACCAACTGTCCCAGGAGGGGCAAAGCCTGCCAGGGTCCCACTGCTACACAGCCGGCAGCTGGCACGGGGGACAGGGTCTCGGGACAGAAGAGACCAGGCTGGGAAAGAACATTAACAAGGTGGCAAGCCTGGGTGTCCTCAGGCAACGCTGAGCTGGGCAGGAGGGACAAGGAACTCCTCTACTGCATCCCTGGACACACGGGCAATGCTCAGGGGTCAAAAACTCACCAGCTCCAAGCTTCTGCTATCAAAATGGGACACACTGAGCATCACACAGTACAGGCCTGTCTCTTCTGTGCCAATGTGACGCCCATTTACAAGAAGGGTCGGAGGGACGATCCGGGGAACTACAGGCCTGTCA
>NW_010972714.1:143396-155550 GCF_000737465.1 Haliaeetus leucocephalus | reverse complement strand
TCTTCACTGGGTGAAAAACTGGCCGGATGGACGAGCCCAGAGGGTTGTGGTGAAGGGGGTGAAATCCAGTTGGTGGTGGGTCACAAGTGGTGTTCCCCATGGCTCGGGGTTGGGCCCCGTTCTGTTTAATATCTTTATCAATGATTTGGATGAGGGGATGGAGTGCACCCTCAGCAAGTTTGCGGATGACACCAAGTTGGGAGGCAGGGTCGATCTGCTCTACGGTAGGAAGGCTCTACAGAGGGATCTGGACAGGCTGGATTGATGGGCCAAGGCCAATTGTATGAGGTTGAACAAGGCCAAGTGCCGGGTCCTACACTTGGGTCACGGCAACCCCATGCAGCGCTACAGGCTTGGGGAAGAGTGGCTGGAAAGCTGCCCGGCAGAGAAAGACCTGGGGGTGCTGGTTGACAGCCGGTGTGCCCCAGTGGCCAAGACGGCCATCGGCATCCTGGCCTGTATCAGAAATGGTGTGGCCAGCAGGAGCAGGGAGGTGGTTGTTCCCCTGTAGTCGGCACTGGTGAGGCTGCACCTCGAGTCCTGCGTTCAGTTTTGGGCCCCTCACTGCAGGAAAGACATGGAGGTGCTGGAGCGTGTCCAGAGAAGGGCAACCAAGCTGGTGAGGGGCCTGGAGCACAAGTCTTGTGAGGAGCGGCTGAGGGAGCTGGGGCTGTTTAGTCTGGAGAAGAGGAGGCTGAGGGGAGACCTTATCGCTCTCTACAACTGCCTGAAAGGGGGTTGTAGTGAGGTGGGTGCTGGTCTCTTCTGTCAGGTGGCTGGAGATAGGATGAGAGGAAATGGCCTCAAGTTGTGGCATGGGAGGTTTAGAATGGATATTAGGAAAAATTTTTTTACTGAGAGGGTTGTCAGGCATTGGAATAGGCCGCCCAGGGAAGTGGTTGAGTCACCATCACTGGAGGTGTTCAAAAAGCAAATAGACAAGGCACTTCAGGACATGGTTTAGTGGGCATGGTTGATGGTTAGACTCAATGATCTTGAAGGTCTTTTCCAACCTAAATGATTCTATGGATCCTTTCCCCCTCTGTATTGGGTTTGCGTGGCAAGGTTTTGGTATTGGGGGGGGGGTGTGTTACAGGGGTGGCTTCTGTGAGAAGCTGCTGGAAGCTTCCCCTGTGTCCAACAGAGCCAATGCCAGCCGCCTCCAAGACGGACTTGCCGCTGGCCAAGGCCGAGCCCATCAGCGACAGTGGTAGTGCCTCTGTGATAATAGATTTAAGAAGGAAAAAACAGTTGCGGGACAGACAGAAACAGCAGCTGGAGAGAGGAGTGAGAACATGTGAGAGAAACAACCCTGCAGACCCCAAGGTCAGAGAAGAAGGAGGGGGAGGAGATGCTCCAGGCGCCGGAGCAGAGGGAGCAGAGATTCCCCTGCAGCCCGTGGGAAAGACCATGGTGAGGCAGGCTGTCCCCCTGCAGTCCAGGGAGGTCCATGGTGGAGTAGATCTCCACCTGCGGCCCGGGGAGGACCCCACGCTCGAGGAGGAGGATGTACCCTAAGTAGGCTGTGACCCCATGGGAAGCCAACGCTGGAGCAGGTTCCTGGCAGGACCTGCAGATCTGTGGAGAGAGGGGCCCAAGGAGCAGGTTTTCTGGCAGGACTTGTCACCCTGTGGGGGACCCACACTGGAGCAGTGTGCTCCTGAAGGACTGCACGCTGTGGAAGGGACCCATGCTGGAGCAGTTCATGAAGAACTGCAGCCCGTGGGAAGGACCCATGCTGGAGAAGTTCATGGAGGACTGTCTCCTGTGGGAGGGACCCCACGCTGGAGCAGTGGAAGAGTGTGATGAGTCCTGCCCCTGAGGAGGATGAAGTGGCAGAAATAACATGTGATGAACTGACTGTAAACCCCACTCCCCATCCCCCTGTGGGTGGTAGGTAGAGAATCTGGGAGTGAAGTTGTGCGCAGGAAGAAGGGAGGGGTGGAGGGAAGGTGTTCTGAGATTTGGTTTTATTTCTCATTACCCTACTCTGGTTGATGGGCAATAAATTAGTTTTCCCCAAGCTGAGTCTGTTTTGCCCGTGATGGTAATTGGTGAGTGATCTCTCGTGTCCTTATCTCGACCCACAAGCCCCTTGTTATATTTTTCTCTCCCCTGTCCAGCTCAGGAGGGGGGGAGTGATAGAACGGCTTTGGTGGGCACCTGGTGTCCAGCCAGGGTCAACCCACCACACCCTCCCGTGCAGGCAGCTCTGCCACATCCCCGCTCCATACGAGCCGTGCTGCTGCAGCATGGTGTGGCCCAGTGCTCCCATGGGACAGGCTGCAACCAGCATGGAGCCATCACCTCCTTACCTTATAGTCATGGGGGATGACAGGAGAGACCTGGCGGCAAGTAAGCACCACATTTTGCCCCGGGAGCTCGTAGACCATCCAGGCACGGGGGTACAGGGCATGGTAGAAGGCGTAGTGGCCACAGTAGCCCCAGTTCCAGCCCTGCAGAGTGCTGGGTCTCTCCACGGACAAGACCTGCTGGTAAACCGTCTGCCCCTTGCAACGCAGGCACACCGTGAACTGGGGAGGAGAGGAGAACGTGGAGGGGATAAGATGAGCCCAAGAACAGATGCCTCAAATGCTGAGGCTGCTGTGGTGCTGCTTGCACCCCTTGCAGACCCTGCCACACCTACCTGGTTGGCAATAACTGTTTCGTAGTGATAAATGCCAGGGTTCAGCTGCCAGCGGCAGAACTCGCCCCGCCAGCCACGGGTGATGGTGCCTCCCCCAATCCCGCCCAGCGGGCACCCTGGAAAAGACACCAGAAATTAGCATCCTTGTTCCTCCCCATGATGGGATCTCACCCAAGGACACCCTGTAAAGGGAACTAGGTCTTACACCTCATTGTTTCTAAGACTATTCATATCAGACATATAACTAATGATTAGAGATTATTTTAGATGTGATTAATAGAACGCAGGTGCTTATAAAACAATATGCATAAGCTGCTTATTTGTCCCTTGGATAGCCCTCACCGTGGCTGGCTTACAACCCAGTCAAGCTGAATCAACACAAGAAGGACCATACGTCTTAGACCTAAGACATAAGAATAGATAAGAGTGAGTGATTAACTTTAGAGTAAGATGAATTAATAAAACAACCTGACTGATTTTCAGAAATTCAAAGGTGATCTTTGATGTGTAAGAAGATAAGTCACTGTGGTGACCGGAGACCTTCTGCCTATGACCACTAACTTCAGAAGAACTGGGACATGAGAATTGATGAGATAAGATGATGATGAATGATAACGACATGGGAACCGAGATCAACTGGAAAATTACAAAGACTTTGGACTGGGATAATAGGTGGTAAAAGGTATATATAAGACTGAGAAATTTTTGGAAGGTTGCCATTCACTGTGGTGGTGGCCCAACTCTTGAGCTGTTAATAAAGCAAACCTAGAGAAACCCATAACTAAAATTTTTTAACAGAACTGGCGACCCTGATGGGACTCTAGCACATGAGAGAAAGAGAGCAACTGGATATTTCTCTGGACAAACCCGTTACCAACACTCAATTGCCAGCAGAAATAATCAGGTCAGTTCACCTAAGAGACTTGGGCATGGGTAATTCCAGATAAAATTATCCTAGGAAACTCTCGTGTTTAAACTTGCAAAAAAATAAGAAAGATGGGTCAGCACCCAACGTTGAAAGGGGGATGCCCCTTGCTGAGGTTTTAGAAAATTGGAAAAAGATACCCTTGGCACAGATGCTGCAAAAAAGGAAATTGATAATATTGTGCCAAGAGGAATGGCCATTCCTGATGGGAAATAGAGGAGGAGAACCAATGGATGAGTGGCCTCCTAAGGGAACATTTAAACCCCATAAGCAGAAGTTTTTAAGGATGATTTTGGAAGATTCCGGAAGCTGAGATACTGATTACTGGTACATTTGGTATAATTGGGCACAACAAAGGAGGAAAACTCCCTTGTTGAAAATGAGGAAAAGTTTACTTCCCTTGGCCCCAACGGCTGAGGAAACTGAGCTTTTCTCTAAGGGTGTTGGCATGTACCCAATGCGTTTGGACTACATCCCAAACCCAAGAGCAGGTCCAGGTGCACCTGCTGAAGTTCCTGCAGTAACTGCAGTAATGAGGCATGAACCTTCGAAACAAGGTGATTTCGTAGCTTGGCAGTTGAAGATGCCTTGGCTGCGTGATGATGCTGAAAAATGTACTTAATTGTTATTGGGAATTGTTACTGACTATACCCCTAATTGGAATGATATGAGGAGTCTGCTGCGAGAATTATTTCAGGCAGAGGAAAGAGAAAAGATTTTTCAAAAGGATAGAGAAATTGCTCAGAGAGGTCAGGGGTTAAACCCATGGCCTGAACAAGATCCAGAATGGAATCTCACAACCACAGAAGGAACTAGGGCTCACCCAGCTGCCATTCAACAATTAATAGAAGCAGTTTGCCAGGCTGATGAAAGAGTAACTAACTGGACAAAGGTTTTAGAATGTAGGCAGAGACCTGATGAGCATCCAAGTGACTACTGGGGACAATTAAAGGCAACTTTAATGAAATATGGGGGTATGACCCTTGACAATTTCCAGAAGCCTTTAGCTATCAGTGTTTTTGTAGATCAGTCTGCTCCAGACATAAGTAAATATTTTAATAAGCATATGCCAGGTTGGCAGGGTGAGACATTAGCTAAAATTCTAAGTATTGCTGCCTTTGTTTTCGACGGTAGAGCACAAAAACACAAAAACAGGAAGAAGAGAAATTAAAAATTGAAAGAAAGTGAGAATGGAAAGAGAAGGAGAGAGAAATTGGGCTGTTAGCTGCAGCAATTACTCAGAATTTTAACCCGCGAGTGAGAGGTCAGGGATTTTCCTGGGGGAGATTTAGGGGAAGAGGGGCGCAAGGCAGAGCTCCCCCTGTTTCCCAACATGCTAACTCTTTAGAGTTTTTATTGTGGAAATTCAGGATATATGCAAAGAGAGTGTCCACTGAGACCTGTTGCAGCCTAAGGAGGACTTCCACCTGCCCAACCCCCACGATCTCATTTGCAGTAAAGAATGGTACTTCTCTTCTCTGCAAACTAAAAAGAGCAATGGAACCTGTTGGAATCAAGGTATATGAGTGCGGTCAAGATTTCTGCAAAGGTAAACGGTATTCCTGTTACTTTCCTAGTAGATGACATTGTCTCTGTTAAATTTTGAAATCCCCCAGGTGTCAAATGAAGCTGTGATAATAGGGGGAGTGGTGGGGGGAAGAGATAAAATATTTGTCTACTCCTCTACCAGTAGCTTTGAATGGAAAATTAGTCTGGGAAAGATTTGTAATTTCTCCAGACTCTCCCATTTCCCTTATGGGATGAGACCCCTTGCAGGAATTTGGTATGTTTATCTCTCTGGTGCCTATGGGGATCCAATTAATTGTAATAGGTTCTGAAGTAATCCAACTTAAAGAACAAAATCCTAGTGATTCAGAAATACCACTCAAATTAGCTGGAGTTCCCAGAGAACTTTGGAATTCATCAGGAGGTGAAGTAGGATTATTGAAATCTGCTGAACCAGTTGTGATAAAAACAAAAGGAGGGACTCCTCCTTCAATTCGGCAATATCCAATTATAAACAAAGCCATTCCTAGCATTAGAAAACAAATTGTGCATTTCTTAGAAAAGGGGATTTTGAGAGAATGCTGTAGTCCCTATAACTTAGTTGGACCAGGCTGCCACAAGGTTTTACCAGTTCACCAATGATTTTTTCTCAGATTCCGAAGAATGATTTACAAGCTCTAGTCTTTCCAAGCAAATCGGTTCTGATGCAATATGTTGATGATTTGTTATTGGCAAGTAAAACTGAGAATGACTGTATTCGAGATAATGAGTATCTGTGTATCCAACTTGTTAAAGAGGGACACCATGCATCTCCATCTAAATTGCAGTTTTGCAAACAGCAAGTAAAATATTTGGGATTTATATTAAAGCCCAGAAGACAAGAAAAAGGGGTTGCAAAGGGAATGTTAGTACTAACTTTAGGACCACATGAGAGGCCTGTTACCTATTTTTCTTCTACATTGGACCCAGCGACTAAAGGAACTCCTTTTTCCATCAGAGCAATAGCAGCTGCAGCTGAAATGGTTGAGAAAACCAGAACAATTGTTTTAGGTCATCCACTAACTGTTTGTGTACCCCCTGAGGTAGAAATTTTGTTAAAGCACTATGCAGAGAAAGCTTTGTCTCCACAACGGGCACATAGATATGAAATAATTCTTTTATTGGCTGATAATTTGAAATTGGAAAGGTGCAATACTTTAAACCCTGCAACTTTAATGCCTTTACCCTCTGATGGAGAAAAAGATAACCACAATTGTGTTCAACTCCTACGCAAAACCATCAAGCCATGAAACGACCTGAGAAATCAACCTTTAGATAACCCTGATTTGAACCTCTTCACGGATGGCTCATCCTATTATGAAGAAGGTCAGAGATGTACTGGTTTCACAGTCACCACAGAAACACAGGTACTGTTGGCTGGACCTTTGCCTGCACCTTTAGGTATACAAGGAGCAGAAATAATTGCTCTCACTGAAGCTGCTAAATATGCAATCGGAGTAAGAGTTAACATTTATACAGACTCTAAATATGCCTTTGGTGTACGTCATGCTACGGGGACTTTATGTAAGGAAAGGGGTTTTCTGACTTCATCGAGAAAAACTGTGGCCCACGGACGACAGATCAAAGACCTCTTAGAAGCGATCCAATTGCCCTCTGAAATTTCTGTGATAAATGACATTTGAGCTCGCAGACATGAATAACCTGTATGAAGACCTCCCTGAAGAAGAAAAACAACAATGGACTCGGCTGGGAGCCCACTGGCAAGAAGGGTAGTGGATTCTGAATAACAAACCTCTCCTTCCAAAAAGGTATTTATTACCAATGACGCGGTGGCACCATGAGAGGACCCACAGGAGACCGGAGAGCCTAGCGCTCCGAATCCAGAGACTCTGGGCAGCCCCGGGAATTTACACAGCAGCAAAAAGAATTTGTGAAGGATGTAAGCTTTGCAGACAATATGCTTCATTGCAAATTAAACCTCCTGGTGGGAAAAGACTTCCAGCCACCTTTCCTTTTCAAAAACTCCAAACTGATTATGCAGATATACCAAAACCAATGGGGTACTCTTACATGTTAGTGATAGCTGATCAGCTATCAGGATGGGTGGAAGCTTTCCTGACCAGGAAAAATGATTTTAAGGCAGTAGTAAAAGCCTTATTGAAAGAGATTATTCCAAGGTATGGTGTTCCTGAAGTAATTGACTCAGATCAAGGGAGCCATTCCACAGCTGCTATCCTGATTCAGATTTATAATTCTTCGGGGGTTTCTCTGGCTGAGATCCTTCTGGGAGAATACTTGCTGTTCCAGATATATACGTGCCAACAAAGACTAGCCTCTTGGATGGAGATGAACAGGTAACGCAATACCTCTTGTATCTGCAAAACTCCTTTTTCCAAATGTGACACATTCTCTTAGTTAATGTCTTGGTTTCCAATTTTGACTACTTGGGTAAAAAATTAATTGTAATAGTCTTTGTTGTTATAATCACAGTAGTACATGTGACCGTTTTTTCAATGCCGTGTAAGTTGTAGCTCTATGATAGTACAGAAGATAGAAGAGGAAACGTGGAGTTATCAATAGGATCGCAGGAGTGCGATGGAAAACAAAAGGAGGGAATTGTAAAGGGAACTAGGCCTTACGCCTCATTGTTTCTAAGACTATTCATATCAGACATATAACTAATGATTAGAGATTGTTTTAGATGTGATTAATAGAACGCAGGTGCTTATAAAACAATATGCATAAGCTGCTTATTTGTCCCTTGGATAGCCCTCACCGTGGCTGGCTTACAACCCAGTCAAGCTGAATCAACACGAGAAGGACCATACGTCTTAGACCTAAGACATAAGAATAGATAAGAGTGATTAACTTTAGAATAAGATGAATTAATAAAACAACCTGACTGATTTTCAGAAATTCAAAGGTGATCTTTGATGTGTAAGAAGATAAGTCACTGTGGTGACCGGAGACCTTCTGCCTATGACCACTAACTTCAGAAGAACTGGGACATGAGAATTGATGAGATAAGATGATGATGAATGATAACGACATGGGAACCGAGATCAACTGGAAAATTACAAAGACTTTGGACTGGGATAATAGGTGGTAAAAGGTATATATAAGACTGAGAAATTTTGGAAGGTTGCCATTCACTGCGGTGGTGGCCCAGCTCTTGAGCTGTTAATAAAGCAAACCTAGAGAAACCCACATCTGAAAATTCTTTCACACCCCCCATGCAGCTGCAGGGGCCCCTCCACTGCCCACACCCCAGAAGCTCCTTGACCCGCTCCACACCTCCAGCACTTTGACAGCCCCATGTGAATCCCTTGCCCACTCAGCACATTGGGCTTTGCAACACCCCAGTGCCCAAACTGCAGGCTGACCGTAGATCTGCTGCAGAGGAACAGCACACAAGAGGTCAATGAAGGCAGATTTCTTCTCTATGCGGGTCTTCTTGTACCACCACCTGAAGTATCTGCAAGGGAAAGAGAAGCATGAAAGAAGACGGGAGCAGGCATCACTGTCCCTTCAGTGTCACTGGGCAGGACATGACCAGCGCACATTGCAGCTGCCCCTCTTCTACAGTTGTACAACGGGAACCTGTGTCTCAGGGCACATGGGGTGGCAGCCCACACCATCCATCTGCAGTACCTACCGGTCAGCAGACACAAGCAGGCAGAGCTCAGGCAGCTCAGGGCTGCCTGCAAGGGCACAGTGTGAAAACAGAGCGCTCCAATACCCAAGAGCAAGGCTCCCAGCTCATGCAGGGGAATCCAGATGCCTATGGAGAAGCGGGAACTCACACAAGGACCACCTCCACCTCCATGACTGGTAGGGCACATCCTGCTACAGAAAGCCAGGGAGCAGAGGCACAAGCCCAGAGAAGCCATACACTCCTCCAGGGAAATGAGCTTTGCTCGTCCACCTCCATGTCCCCACTGTCACACACAGCCCTGCCACGCGCCCAGGGCCAGACAGCACGGGGCAGCCTTGCCCTGGACGAGGCAAAGCTTGCCATCTGCGGCTAGCAGGATCCTGGGGACTCACCTCTGCTCGCACTCCAGCAGCACAGCCAGGCACTGCCTGTCAGGTAACTCCTCACCCAAAGGCCTGGGAATCAAGAGACACCCAAACGGGCACACCTGCACCTGGGTGTGCCGGCATCACTCCGGGCAAGAGGAGCAGGGCTGGGCTCCACACTGGTGCTCGTAAGGGACTGGCTTTTGCTAATGAACCGCCCCAAGTTAAATCTTCCATACAGAGACAATTAGCATACGGAAACCAGCTGCCAGACCAGAAGAAGCTGCTGAACTTACCCCAGCGAACAGACAGGCAAGACCCAATCAATGCTTCCACAGCCCTGAGTGCCAGGCAGGTGGTGGGGGCACAGGAGCCCCCACAAGTGGGGAACATCCCCGAGCTACCTACAGGCACTGATGCCGTACTGCCGAGAGGAGAAAGCCATCCTAGCCAGGAGCACACAGCCTGTCCCGCTCCAGTGGCTCACAGGGTGCAGAGCCCAGGCGATGGGCAACGGGTGAGCACTAATCCCCTGGGATATGTACCCCCAGAAGTGAGGGGGAGAGGCTCTTCCATGACATGCCCTGCTCCTACACATTCCTCCCCAGCAAAAACAACCCACGCTTGCCTTTTTGGCTGTATGGTCACTGGAAGTTCACCTTTATTCACCAACATCTAAGGTCCCCAAATCCCTCTCAGGGTGATTTTCCAGGTTGCAGTCTCACAGGACCTGATTGCAGCTCACTCTCCATTCCTACATACCTTCACATTAGACTGTTTAAGGACATTTTGCCTACAGAGGTCCAGGGCACCATGAGAACCAGCCTGTCCTGCATGACCACCCTGAATAAGGCCTGCTGCTCCCTCTGAGCTACATCTGCTGCAACTGCTCTTCTCCCAGCTGAGAAGCCCTGCCTTTACACTGCTGAGGCAAGGTTTTGGCAGCATGCTCTCTCTCTTTCAAGGAAATTTTTTTTTTTTTTTTTAACCCAGCGTCAGGGAACTGAACCAGCTGCTTCCCCTGCAGGTTTCTGGTGACGGCAAATAAGGTGCCCAGGCAGAGCAGCTGCGGCCTGGCCTGGCAGGGCATCCCAGCTCCTTGGAAAGGAGGTGACAGAGGCATTTAAAAAAGCAGTTTTTCCAGGAGCACGCAGCAGGAGAGGTTTGGGAGCCAGCCACGGCCCAAACTGTTTTGCCATCTCAATAGCAAATTCTTCCTCTGCCAGCTTCTCCCAAAATCGCACAAGCCAAGAGCAGAAGGTGGTTGATGCCCAGTTGGTGGCTATTAGCCAGACCTGCAGAATAACCAGGAGAAAGTCTTCGTGTTCTGCAGCACCAAAAGCCCTGCCAGGGCCAGAGGGCATTTCTTTCCCTTCAAATTGGCAGCAGAATTAAAACCTGTCCAGACATCACCCAGCTGTTCTGGATCTGTGCCATGACCCCCTCCCAGGGCACACCAGCCACCTCTGCAGAAACCTGCCTGCACCTCTTCTCCTGCTCCGCCAGCCCCAGCACCTGCCACAGCCCAAACGTTCACACGACCTTTCCTTTCCAGATTTGCATCTGTGGGTATCCCCACAAAGGAGTTACCCCAATGAGACCCAATTAACAAAAATCCCACTCCAGTGCTGTCAACACCCCCGGCCATGCCACCTGCAGCAGGGGCTGGTGGTGCAGGAGAGGACACCCATCAGCCAGAGGTTTAATTCAACATGACATCATGTCAACCCAGGATGTGGTGGCTCCTCTGACAGTCCTAGACTTCCTCATCCAAAGACATGCAGCAACCCTAAGGCACTCCCAGCCATCTTGGGAGGCATAAGCACCTGCATCAGGTGACTTTGCACTTGATGCACCAAGCCATGCCAGATTTTGAGAGCACTCCTGGCACAGGTGCCCCCAAGAGGGTCATTTGGGAGAGGGAACGCCAACCTGCAGGGCTCCAGAGGTTCAGAGCCACACGTCATGCTGCAGGACTGAGCTCCAGGCTCCTCTTGCATCACCAGCGCCCAGGTTTCCATCAGCTGGCTGCCTCTACCACCCACGAACACCAGGAGCACGAAGCCTCGTACATATCCCTTGCATCCTTGCATTAGCTGCCCTTTGTCAGCCAACACCACTGTCCTTGGGTTTTAATTCAAACCCATGCAGGTATTTCTTACCACCCTGGCCCTTCCTCTTCTCTGCTCTCCAGCCTGGAGTCTCCTTGCAAGGAAGCTTTGGCCTGTAGAAGTATTTTGAGATGACAACCAAATTACCTCCTAAATTCGTACAGGGGAAGAGGCAGTAGTCTGACTTTTAGCTTCGTGCTTTTGAACCTTAAAACGTTTTTCTAGGACTGATACAAGGCACTTCCACTCCGAGACCACAGTGAGAACAGGCCAGGACCAGAACAAGCCAGGAGTGGCCTCTCCAAGCTGGCACAGAGGCGATCACCTCTCCTCCCCGCTCACCCCACCAGAACTTCACGTTTTCCCACATGCTCAGCTCATCCCCAACCTGCCGTGGCAGCTTTTCCAGCCACCTTCATCTCCTGTGCACGACCCACGCTCTCCCTCCCCTGATGCCCAGGCTCGCGCTGGGATGTCTCAGGTCAGACCGGCACGCCGTGCACCCTGAAGCGGTCCACTATCTGCCTCTTCATCAGGCTTTGCAGGAACGAGCTTTGCAAGCAGCAATCTCCAAGGACATCAAGCAGGAAAAAAAGCTCAGAAAATGGAGGCAGGAGATATAAAGCAAGCACAAGGAAATAAATCACACTGTCATCGGTTCCAACGTTTAGCCTGATGGGTACACAAACACCGCCAACACCCGGGCAGCAGTTCTAAAGGTTAAAATAACACTGTTGTTTCCCACACAGCTCACCCTAACGCAAAGTTGGGAGAAGTCCTCATTCCCAAACCCGTTAAAGCACACAGCGCTTCAAAAATCCTCCCAATTAACTTCAAGTTTAATCTCCATCTGCCAAAAGGTGTCTCATGCTGAGCACCTGACGCTGGCCAGGGAAACGGGGCGGTGATGGGCACCAGCAGCAAGCCTCGGGGGTGGGAGATGGG
>NW_010972714.1:141922-142425 GCF_000737465.1 Haliaeetus leucocephalus | reverse complement strand
CGAGCGCTGCCGAGCGAAGCCCGAGCGCAGCCGCGCGGGGCCCGAGCGCTGCCCGAGCGTTGCCGAGCGGGCCCCGAGCCCCGCCGAAGCAGGTCGGGAGAGCCACTGAGCGGCGGAGGGGAAGCCGGGCCCGGAGTGGTGCGGGACGGCGAGCGGGGCCTGTATCTCTGTGAGTGGGGCCGGGGCGGCCTGGGACGGGGGCTGCGCGGTTCTGTGTCCCTGGCCTCTCTGGTGGGCGTTTACGTTTGTGTGTTTGCGGTCGGGGCCTCCCCTGAGGACCCCGGGGTTGGGGGTGTCAGGGCTGCCCCTCACCCCCCGCAGTATGTCTTGGCCCCCCTGCGTCCGTGTGGGGCTGAGGGGGGGGTGGTGGTGTATGTGTATGGCCAGGCTGCGCATGCGTGTGTCAGTGTCTCTGTGTGTGTGTCTGTGTCTGTCTGTCTGTCTGTGTGTAGGCTGTCTCTGTACCCCCCCCCCCCCCCGGCGCGGGGCGGCTACAGACCACG
>NW_010972714.1:121387-141912 GCF_000737465.1 Haliaeetus leucocephalus | reverse complement strand
GTGGGCGGCAAAGGGCGATTGTGGGTCAGGCCCCCCCCCCCCCCCCCCCGTGCGTGTGTGTGCAAGGCCCCGGCTGTCCCTGACCCCCGTACGTGCCCGCGTGCTCTGTCTAGAGCTGGGGCTCTCCCTCACCTCCCCACGCACATATGCCCGGCCTGGCTGTTGCCATTCCCCCTCTGTTACAGCACCCAGCCCTTTCTCCATGCCCACTGTTGGTTTTTTGTTTTGGTTTTTTTTTTTTTGGCAGGGGTGCAGTAGGGCTGTCCAAGCCATGATCGAGGTGTTGGCCAAGCTGGGCCGTGGGCCCGTCTTCCTGGCAGGAGAGGTGCTGGAGTGCGTGATCACGTTCACCAACCCATTATCAGCCTCGTCTACCTCTGCCAGCAGGTACGGCACCCTGTGCCGGTGAGCCCTTCTGTGCATGTACCCTCGAAGTGGCAGAGCTGTTTGGGTCCCTCCAGAGGGAACGGCCGTCCCTCCCTTCTGAGCAGCCAGGTGTAGTCATGACTAGGTTGTGGGGCAATGGTGCCAGCTCAGCCATGGGTGACTTTCCTGCCTGAGGTACTCCCTTAAGGGTGCTCTGCACCATTGCTATTTCAGGGCTGAAACTGGGGTAATTATTCAGGTTTTCTGTGCCCAAGAAAGAGGCAAGAAAAAAAGTATGCAGTTAGAGATGCTTTTAACTGCCCCTCAGGTGAGCTCTCAGTGTCAGGGTTACTGGCAGAAAATGAAGCCAAACTGGCTATCAAAGCGGGATATCTAGTTAGACCAGGGTGACAGTCTCACAGGGCAACATCTAGACATCACTATTTCCTACATTTAAGGAAGGAGTGCTCTCTGTCCAGCACTGCACTGACTTACATCCGTGTGATCCTTGCCTCCAGAGCTGGCAGGCACAGGGGCAAGCACTGCCTAGAGTCAGAAAGAGCAAGCCTTCTGTGGCAGCATTTTCTGTGGCCCAGCCTTTGAGCGCTGCATCTCCCCTTATCATTACTGTGCCTGAAATAGGTGTTGAGGAAATGTGAGAACATGGGAGCTTCCTGTCTTGGCTCACGGGGTGACACAGCATCATAAGTAGTCACCCAAAGCCTCCATGTCTGCTGAGTGTGTTGCCTTGTCTGAGTCTCCAGGGAGTGGAGAGTGCTTTCACATCTTGAGCCCTTCCTGGGAAGTGTCCATTTCCAGCCCTGTCAGGTTCAGCATCTTTTCATCACCAGTACATGTTTCACACGTGACTGTTTTGGTGGACCCACTTCCAGTGCTTGCAGTCTCAGCGGCAGCAAAGCAGTCTCTTGTATTACCGCTATAGGGCTTCTTTGTTTATTGCCTTCCTTAACTTTCCATCTTTTCTTCCTGGTTCCTCTTGCCTGCTGAATCCAGCTTTTAAACTTGTCTGTGGCGTAAGCATCTTGCTTTCCAAAGTTTTGTCTTGTGCAGTGACAGTGCTGTTTTTCCCAATTCCGAAACATGTGGGTCTGCAAGGGTACCAGGTGGAGCAGTTTTGGAGGTTTGCAGCACAGTTACAGGAGCTTCATTTGGGAACTTCAGGTGTGTTGTGGTCCATAGAAAACCACCTCTTGAAAAAAGAAAAGTTTTTAAAATAAAAAAGCAGGTGACCAAACTGATGAGACCTGGCTAAGTCATAGGAGTGGCAACACCAAATAGATTGGTGGTTTGGAAATAGAAGCTGTGGGTTGCGTAAGGGCAGGAGCCACATCAAAGCACAGTCACTGCAACAGGCAGATAGACCTGTCAGGGACTAGAAGCTTTCGGGGCTGGCAAAAGCTGCGGCGCAGGTGGAAAAACTGAGAGGCATGTATTTCAAGTGTAGGGACAGAACTGAAGGACAGTAAGTGAACAGCAGAAAGTGAATTTGATTGTGGTGTATGAGACATACGAGAAACAAAGCTCTTCTGCCCAAAGGCTGCGTGGAGCATGGCCCTCATGGGCTACAGGAGTTATAGGGAGAGGTGAGAGAGGAGGGAAGCGACCTCAGCACCAGCGCAGGATCCATCTGTGCCCTGCCAGCTGGACAAGCCAGGTCTGCCGGTAGGAAGGCACATGCAAATTTTCGTTTGGGTGTCTGGTTAAAAAAATGAAAACAATCCAGTGGCATATCGTTGGGCAATACTGGAAAAAAAAAAAAAAGAAAAAAGATTCAAAGTACAGTGTTTGAAGGTACTGTAATCATGCTAAGCTTATCTAAAATTAGTAAACATTGTCTCTTAAGCAAGACCATTTCTCTGTTTCCATATAGCAGACACCTTACAACAGAAAACCTGATGGCAGCCTGTATGGAAAAGCCATCCTGGTACTTTTGAAAATACGGAATTGCAGTTGTGGGGTTAGAGGTAACTGGGTAGAGTAACCAACACGTGTTTGGGTAAAGGCAGCCAGCGCATACAAAAGATCAAATAGCACATTGTTAGTCAGCTGAAACGAATGCAGCACGCCTTTTTCTCTGGTTTGTCTAGACGTTTAACTGCTCTGATGTGTCATGTTGAGAGATACCCGTGTGCCACAAAAAATCCCTGTGCCACCTAAAACTCTGGTGTCAGTGCTTACTCATCAGATCATGATGTTAGAAAACACCAGAGGAACCATACACTGGCTAAATTAATGAGACCCTTATTGAAATAAAAACACGTGATTGTTTTGGAAACTGAAAGGTGTCAGTAATGCCATGAGAAATGCCCTGTGGAATGGCTGAGGTTGTAGCAGAGTCCAAGATGCAAGAATATTTTTCATGCTGGATGCAACCAATTCTTGTGGCTGTACAGAGAGTGGGCAAAATGACACCTTCACCTCCCCTATAGCCATCAGCAAATCCCTTGCATCAGGAGGAGAAAATCGGTGCTTATGAAGGACACAGGAGCATCCTTCTCTGGTCTGAGTCAACCAAAAGTTGATGTTCTTGAGGGGGGTGGTGCTGTGGGGAAGGAGCACGTCTGTGCCCTGCCTGCCCTGAGGAGTGTCAAGCTTTGGGCAGCTGGGTGCTGTGGGCAGGGGCAGCTGACCCCAAGTTGCAGATACGGCTTTTGAATTTGCCCACTTCCCTGATGGCTGCGTTATTACCAGAGGCACCTTGGGAGTACTGCTCTGTATGTCACTTCTGGCTTGGGATATAGCTCTTCGTGGCTAAAAGTCCTCTGCCAGGCCTGGCCCGTGCGCGACAGCTAGAGGTGTCCTCTCAAGAGTGCAGTCTGTGGACAGTCCCAAGCTGTGGGTGATGAGAAAGACGACCAAGTGAGTAAGGCTTTGGGCCAGATCTAGGGACGCTTGACCTCAGCGTGTTTGCTGGAAGCTCCCTGTGGGGTTCTGCACGGGCCACCTTGTCTCTATCCCTGTGGAAGGGGTGGCTGCTGACCTGCACTGCTTGCTGTCCTCTGCCACATGTGTGCAGTGGGCTTCTTGGGGAAGGGGTCTTGCCTCACTCTGTTTCTATGCTGTGCCCAAGGTATTGTGGCTCTGACTGCAAATATTGCTGCTAAGTAAGAGTCCTGGGCGACATGCAGGCCTTGGGTGAAACTGCTGTCAGTAGGCAGGATGGAAGTGTCTTTGGGTCAGCACTCCAGCTCGAGCCTGCTCCAAAGGCTTGTTTGGAGGGGGGCTGTGAGAATGGCTTCAGTGACAGCGAAGCAAGGCCTTCTTCTTTACAGACAAGCAGTCCCATGTGGCGCTGAGCAGCAAGAGCTGCTCTTCTCCCAACTGATGCTTGCTGTAATCCTGGTTTAAAACGTAGACACAAGTGTTGCTCTTCTTTGCTTTCAGCGAGATGCTGGCATGGGCCAGCGCCCAGATTCACTGCCAGTTTCACGCCAGTGAGAACCGGGTAGCGCTCCCTCCTTCTGACGGCAGCAAGCATGATGTACAGGCAGAGAACGAGACAGTCTTCGTCCCCAACAGAGGTGAGTGTTACTCCTGTAATCCCAGGTAGGGATGGTGAGAGCACAGCCAGCAGGAATCAAGCACACTCTAATGTGTGACTTGAGAGCAGCACACATAGAAGCGAGTGGGAAGACCATGTTGCTTTCCCTGTGATGGCTGCTGCAGGACCTCGTTAATGCTGAGCTCAGAGTGGCATTAGCTTGCAGCGGAATGTGAGGGTTACGTGTCCCATCTGTTCTGGGAATGTCTCATGATTTGAGTGGGACATGAGATGTTTCCTCCTTGGCCCCTTCTCCTCCCCATTCCCCCCTGTGAGGATAAGGCCTGGCTGGGTGGCCAGCGTGGGCCCTGAAGCTGGGCAGCATTCACGTGGTGGTTCTTCTCTTCCAGGAGAGCGGGGTCAGTGTATCCTGTCCACCCCACCCAAGATTCTCTTCTGTGACTTGCGACTGGATCCTGGGGAGTCAAAGTCCTGTGAGTCCTGTCTTCTCTTCCCCTGCTCAGAGGGCTTGCCTCTGGGGAGCTCTGCTCTTAAAGCTGGCTTTGCAGAACTGAGCGCTGCAAGTGGGAGACCCTGGTGCTTGCGGAAGGCGAGGTGCTTTGGTGGGAGTGTGAGTGCTAAGGAATTGCTGCATCGTCCAGAGTCTGTTCTCCACTGTATGAGGACTGCGTACTGCAAGGTGTCCCTCGGTGCTGCCCCTGGCCCACATCCTTTGCTGCAAGTCTGTTGTGTAGCTGCGAGGCATAAAATGTTTTGGAATACCTGGCTGCAGCTGAAGGAATGGTTACACACACCTGCGTTTCCCTACCTTTATTTCTTCAGTCACACTGGAGTATTCTTGGGATTTAGACTGGCGTCCTCTGAAGGTTCAATCTTCCTCTTCAGGTTGTGGCTGCCCTGGAGATTGCAGTCTTCTGCCTGTTCTAGTTTTCCTGCTGTAAAAGTGAGCACTTTTCATCTTCTCTGCACAAAGCTCTCCATGTCTCCAAAGCCCTCAGATAGTGTCCTTCCAGTGGGTCCCCTTTAAGCTCTCCTTCATCACTACTTTTGCTTTTGCAGTTTAGAGAAATTTTTGTCCTTTTCACAAGGAATTTGCAGCAACTCATTTTTGTTGTTCCAGGCAGCTTCTACTGGAGTAGGCAGCTGTGAAAATACAAGTATGTGCTATTGTCTCTCGGTTGGCGGCTGCGTGACCCAGCCTGTCAATTTGTGTCGGATCTCCTTTGCGTCCCAGCGGCCCATGATCTAGTGGCAGCATAACATCAGGCATTGTAGGCTGTGTGTGGAGAGCTCCCCCGGGTTGTCCTGGGAATCTGCTGGGAACAGTTGATGGAGGCCTCTCAAGTCACAGAGCAAAGGGAGCGAAGAGGCAGTGCCTGTGGTGGAGGGGACTCTGCTGGAGCGTTGAGCTCTGGGGAGGTGAGAGCAGAGCTGCAAGTGAGACCAAGGAGCTGCGGGCTCTGATGTGCTGGTTTTGAAACTGGGATCTCCTGCCTTTCTAGGCTTGGAGGGGCCTGACTGGAGGGGAAGGCTGGCAGGGTGAAACCAACCTGCCTTGGCTAGGTGGTTAGCGGGGTGGGGCAGTGCTGTCTGGGGCTGTGTCTCCTAAACTGCAAAGCCTATTGTCTGAGCACATTTAGTTATTTACTCACTATTCTGCAGCAGTATGTGGGGGAAAGGAGCTGGCCCTGCCACATCGGAGCCAAGGTCCCCTGTGCTTTCTGAAAGTGGCCATGCCAGGGAGGAGGAGGCAGAAATCTCAGCTGGCCTGAGGCTCACCTGGATTCTCCTGCACTCCTCACTGCTGGCAGGTGGAGGGCTGGAGCATCCATTCCCTGGGAGCAGGGGGGAGCCCCTTTTCCTGGCCTGCATCTCAGGCAGGCTCGGCAGGCTCTGGGAGAGCAGATCAGTGACCGCAGTCCAACCTCCAGGTGACTGGGATGGATTGAGAGGATTTCCTTGTGTGCAGGCTTTGCAGACAGAAGCTATTCAGCCCCCAGCTAAGCTAGCAATAGTCTGGCCTTCCCAGAGGTGTTGTGTTGGGTGTGCGTGTGCCACTGGGTGACACTGGCAGAAGCAGCCTGCATCTGCCTCGCACTTGGATGCAGCTCCATAGGAAGGACAGAAACTCTTCTACACTTTTATGTTCCTTGTCCATATGTTACCATCTTTGCCCTTGGTGGTGCGATGCAGATGTCCATTGCATAAGTTGTGTGCGATGCTGCTATGTGTGGCACTTGGCTTTTTAGCGCTGAAACGCCTCTATCACAGCCCCGGCTCTGCCAGGCTGCTCACACCAATCCCGTTGGCCTGCGGAGCTGCTGTCCTCACGCGAGACTGCAGCTGGCATGCTTGCAGATCATTCCTGGGGGCTCCTGCCAGCTCCGTGGAGGCAGAGTTAAGGCTGTGTGGGTGTGTATCTTAATTCTTCATTTCCTGTTTTTCAGAAGTTTTGAGTTTTGCTGCACAGTTCGGAAAGGCAAAAAAACCCCCAAGAAATCTTAATTCTGCTTCAGCAAAGTACTATGTTATTAAACTGTAGCCAGAGCTGGCACATATAGCTGAGGTTGTGTCAGGCTGTCTCTTGATAAAAGGCCTTGTTTTCAGTTGCTGACCAGCTTATTCCCCAATATCTTCCCCTTGTTGTGGTGCCTATATGTTGAAGTTGACTCACCTCCCATCCCTTTGACACACTGCCCAGACTGAGCTCTTTAAATTTGTCACCATAAAACATTTTCTCAAGCCCTCCAGGCATTTCTGTGGCTGTTTTTGCCTCTTCTCTGGTTTTGTAATACCTTTAAACATTTGGTAGATCACAGAGAGGGAAGGAAATGGAAGCAGCCTGGACACGGGCCGGGAGCCCAGCCAGAGGGTGCAACGGGTGGGTAAGGCAGGCATCCATAGCATCAGGAATGTGCTTCCTTCTGGGATATGCACGGAAGCTGGGACTTCCCGAGTCTTAGCATTCCTGTGCCAGGTAGCAAACTGCCCATCCTCCTCAGACAGTGGTGGTCTCCACTTAGATTATGCTCACTGGGCATGAAAGTCTTTGTGAGCGCTCTTGTTAAGCCTGATACAGGGGGTTACAGCAGTCTGCTTCCTTCCTTGGAAATACCTGATTCTCCTCCCTGCCAAGACAGTTCTCAGCTTTATCTGCACCCTGGTCCAGCAAGACAGCCTTGTGTTTTAAGGTGTGACAGCCTGTGGACGCTACGCAGTAGCACAGGCTTTTTACTTCCTTACAGTCCTGTTATTTTAAATCTAGAAGTTATATTTAAAATGTAACCCTAGCTTTTAATCTAAGCCTCAATGTTTAGGATGTGCCAAACATGGGGAAGGATCTGTGGTTTCACAGCAGGATGCTGCCCTTCCTCTGGCAGGGTGTATCTGCGTTATGGTGGGCAAGCCAGAGAGGTGGAGACTTTACACAGTTCACTGTTTGCGCCTTTCTTACTATACAGTGTGTGGTTTGGGAAAGCTGCAGAAGTGTTCATGCTGCGTGGAGAAGCATTGGGGTTTGTGTGGTGGCCAAGGGGCTTTGAGAGGGCCGAATCTGGTGTAAAGCCAGGCCCCAGCATCTCAGAGGTCTCGGCGTCAGAGGCTTTGTGGTCTAAGTCATCAGTCTCTCATGGGGTATACACCCCACGTTGTTGTGAAGGTCTCTTAATTGTTTCTTGGCCATTTAGACCCAGTGCTTCAGAGAAAAACACAGGAAGAAACTAATTTTTGTTGCCGAGTTTGGGATTTTTGTAAAGCAAATATCAAAAGAGGCATGAGGTATTGATCAGCACCTCTGCTGCATGGGGCAGAGCCCTGAGGAAACCGCAGCCTGTGACTGCATCGTGAAAGCGACGTGCAAAGGAAGTGCGCAGAGACAAATTCAGGTTGAACTCGTGATGAGTAAGTTTAGCTCTCATGTGTTTGTGTTCCTGGATTTTACATCTTTCACATTCTTTTGAGGCAGAATTTCTGTGTGTGGTTGTATGTGCTGGAAGCAATGTCTGGATGACGGTGCATGTGATGTGAGGAGCAGTGCGCTGGTGCAGGGAAGCTGGGGATATGCTTGGCCTGCTGTGGGAAAGAGGAGATGGCGGAAAGCACCAGGCACTGTCCCTAGCTCAGCATCACTGCTGGTCCTAACCCTTGGTGCAGGAAGCCTGTGAGCAACAGCTCCAGGAGCTTTCTTTTGGCCTTGGAAAGCAATCTTTTCTGCACTCCTTGCAGATTCATACTGTGAGACGCTGCCCATAGACGGCCCTCCCTCTTTCCGCGGACAGTCGGTAAAGTACGTGTACAAGCTGACAATCGGCTGCCAGCGTGTCAACTCCCCCATCAAGCTTCTGCGTGTACCCTTCCGTGTCCTCGTGCTACACGGTAAGGCCACAGGCTCCCCTCCCTGTAGACATAGGCCTGGCTACGCCCTGCCCCGCTGACACTCTCACCTTCTCCCCAGGGCTCAAGGATTACCAGTTCCCACAGGATGAGGCCGTTGCACCCTCAAACCCTTTCTTGGAGGAAGAGGAGGGTTTGAAGAAAGACTCTCGCCTGGCGGACCTGGCAACAGAACTGCTAATGGTGGCCACCTCCCGACGCAGTCTGCGTAGGTCATAACCCCTGCTTGAACCTGCTGTCCTAACCTGGGCGTGAAGCACAGCTCAGGCCTCGCTGCAAAAATCTCTCGCTGGCAAGTGAAGCTCTGACTGGGGCTGTGGAGCAGCTCCGTCAGGACCTGCTTGGGTCAGAGTTTCCCATGGGCTCCTCCCAGCCAGTCTCAGGCTCTTCCTACTTCAGCCAGAGACCCTCTTCCCAGCGTATTGCAGCCAGCATGTGGTTTGTTCTTGCTCACTACAGGTGTTTCCCAAAGGGAATGTCACCTGCAGGGACTGTCCTTCACACCCAAGCAGCAAGCATGGGGTCATGTCTGCTGGGCTCTGTGATTAACCCAGAGCACTGTATGGAGCAGAGCCTTGTCCTGCCACAACCCTTTCCCCCCCTCTTCTTACTCCACAGACCTGTATAATATCAGCAACACTCGTGGGAAGGTGGGGTCGTTCTGCATCTTTAAGACTGTGTATAAGATCGGAGAGGATGTCATTGGGACCTTTAACTTCTCGGAAGGAGACATCCCGTGTCTGCAGGTCAGTGCTGGCTTCAGGATCGCTGTGGGGAGAGGCAGGGTTCTCAGGTGGGGGAGAGGGAGAAGGGACTGGGGTGGCACTGGTAGCTGTGGGGATTCTACTGGGGGTTTCTAGTGGGACCCAGCTGAGGTCCCCTTGGGGTATGAGGTGCGGAAGGGCTCCAGTTCTGAGCTTGTTTGGGAAATGGAGGCCCCAGGGCTGTGTGAGGTTGTGAGAGTGAGCACCCTGCTGATTGCCCTGCAGTTCTCGGTGAGCCTGCAGACGGAGGAGAGCATCCAGGAGGAGTACCAACGTCGGCGGGGGCAGCCTGTTTCCTTCAGCACGCACGCCCGCCATCAGGAGGCCTGCCTGCACACAGCCCAGAGCAGCTTCAGCCTGCCCATCCCGCTTAGCTCTACCCCAGGATTCACCACCAATATCGGTTAGTGGCTACCAGGGAAGGGACACACGCCTGCTTGTCTCGGCAGGAGGACTGTGATGTCCCCAGCCCTGCCCTTGCTCAGCAGGCTTGTGTCCTCTGGGAGGGAGATGGGCTGCGTGAGTGGGCTTATTTGCGTGTCCCCTTGCCAGGACAGCCAGCACTGAGACAGCTGCTGTCCCTGTCCCTTGTGGTGTTGGCTGCTGACCCCCCTCTTGCCCACAGTGTCCCTGAAGTGGAGGCTGCACTTTGAGTTTGTGACCTCTGGGGAGTCGGCGGGGACTTGCTTGGTTCGTGGGAGCCAGTCGGAGGCCGTCACCTGGACTGGGGTGGAGCAGATGGAAGTAGACACTTTCAGCTGGGACTTGCCCATCAAAGTTCTTCCAACCAATCCCATCCTGGCTTCCTATGTATCGCAGTTCTCCAGCACTAACTCCATCACCATCTGAAGTGAGGAGAGCTCGTGGGGGCCTGCGGTGCTGCAAGCATGTGCCGCTGCTGGGAATGGCGGGCAGGACTCACTGGCATGCTGCAGAGAGCACATCCCAATGTCCCCTTGGGTTCATCTGCAACGCCCAGGTGGGCACCGGGCAAGTCTGTTACACCTGCAGGTGGAGGAGCACTGTGCTTGCTGCGGTGTCTCGTGCTGCAGCCCTTGGCTGGGAGCTGGACTCTTCCTGCCTGGGTGAAGGGGTCAGTCCCAGAACTCAACAAAAAGAAATCTGCCTCCCAGGGAATGGCCTGATGTGCCTTTGCCCCATGAGCGGCTTCCAAGAGGGAAAGGCCCAGCCCAGGGAAAGGAGAGGGGAGCTCTTCCAGTGAAGCCCCGTACCAGCCTTCGGTGAAGGCCATCCCCCCTACAGAGAGACCCCACAAGCAGATGTCTGGCATCCAGGTGAGGCACGCTGGCCACCTGGGCTGTGTGGGAGCTTGCTCTCCTGCCCTGGCACACGTCCTGCCTCTTGTGAGGGTTGTCTCATGTCCACAGCCCAGCTTTCCTGCTACCCTCACCCGGAGGAGGCAGGTCCTGGCAGGCCGGCTCTGCACTGCCGGCATGTGCCGGTGTCCTGGATGCAGCCACGTGCTGTGGCAGCACAATAGTGATGATCCAAAACCTAGAAGCCCTGAGTGCCTGGGGTGTTCCCTGCCTGCGCTCCTGGGCGCAAAGGCGTCCTGCTGGTCTTGGGATCCTTGGGGAGCTGGAGGGAATGCGTGCTGTGCGCTCAGGAGCTGGGATGGAGGTCTCCCTGCTCAACGGCCAGCTCCCCATTTCTACCAAACCTTTCAAAGAGTTATCCTCTTTGCATTGAAGTCTAATAAACGTCTGAATGTAGAAAACTTGGCCTTCCCAATAGCCTTATTCCTATACTGTTCCCAGTGGTGGACACAGCCCACCTTGCACAACAGTCACAGGCTGGAGACCTCCTCTTTGTCTTATATCTTTATTGCAAGAACAGAAACATCTACACAAGGCTCTGCACAACACAGGCATGGCACCAGCTGGGGTGGGCTGCCAGGGTGGCTGGGTCCACCCTGGCACATGCGGATTGTTTCAGCTCCCTGAACCCTAGCAGGCTCCCTGCCCCGCTCCCCTGCAGCTGGGATGGGGGCCTCCTCTGGGCACATCTTCTAGTGGTTCCCCCCGCTCTGCTGCCAGCCCCGGGCTGGCTCCGTTTCAGTGTTGCCCAGGGCTGGCCTGTTCTGCCGAGGACCCCCTCTGGCCCCAGGGCTGTGGGAGCGGGGGGCATTAGTGGTTCCAGAGGTGGGTTATGCCCCTTGCGCTCCGGGGCAGAGAAGGGGCTGGCTGGGGTGCGTGGGTCCTGCACGAAGGGCTGCGGTGCTCCCCAGTGAGCTCCCAGCAGCTGCCGTGCAGGGGGATGGGGGTCTAGGAGGGAGCAGGGAGCTGCTTAGATTGAGGCTGGGTGCAGGAGTACAAGACTGCCGTGAAGCAGGCTCATTTGGTTCTGTAGCCCTTTCTTTAGTAGCTGGAGGTTTCCTGCCCACCTGGGAGTAGATCCTGTAGGATCTGCATTCCCACTGCGTGCAGGACATCTCACGGGGAGGGAGCCCCTGTTTGGTTCAGGAAGCTGAAGGCAGAAGCAAAGCCGTACCGTGACAGCGCTAGGGTGTAAATGTTAACTCAGTACCATAGTGTGTGGATAGTGGTTTCCCTCGAAGGTGGCGGCAGTGACGTCTCTACGGGATGGGGCTGGTCTGGAGCATGCGGGAGGTGTGCTCTGGAGGAGGGGAGGATGATGCTGAGGGGGTGCGGGCCGCTGCCGAGCCTCTATCTGCTCAGCCCCGCGCCCAGCACCTTGTTGCTCAGCGGCTCAGGGGTGCCGGCTGAGCCCCACTCGTGCTCCATGCTCTTCACGCAGGGCAGGCTGGGGTTGGCCTTCTGCACCACCGAGATCTGGCAGGTCTGTGAGTCGTAGTGGGCCTCGCACCAGTCGGGGAAGTCGATGGGGTGCTGGGTGCTGCGGGAGAGGGCACCGTGCCATCAGCTTCCCCTGGTTCGTGCCAGGGGGCTGCTGGCAGGGCTGGGTGGCTTCCTCTGCTGCCAGCCCCCCCAGCCCGGGTGCCTCCCAGGCCAGCTTGGGCAGGCTGTGCCACAGCTCCTGGCTTGTCTGGGCATCTTGCTATGCTGAGACACCCCTGCCCGCCATTGGTCTCCCCGCCTCCACCACCCCAGTGGGCTCCTGCCCACCTCTGCCCCTTGTCCCCCAGGGCCTGGCGCCCTGCAGCCCCCCAAGGCTCTGACATTTGCTCCGCTGTGTTTGCAGCCACCAGACCCACACAACCCCCTCCCTGCTGCGGGCACAGCAGTGGCAGGACAGCACCGCCAGCAGTAGCCCACCGCCGGCAGTAGCCCACCCCCAGCACCCCTCGGCCCCTCACTCACGTCTCGCAGCAGCCCACGCCGATGGGGTGCAGGCAGGTGCAGAGCAGGCAGTTGGTGCTGAGCCACGACTCACCGAGGGAGAACTGCTTCCCCTCGTACTCGCAGGGAGCTGCAAGGGAAATGGTGGTGATGAGCACACATGAGCCTGCGCCAGGGTGCGTGGGAGCCTCCTTGGCACCCCTGTGCCCTGAGAGAGGAGACAGGGGGGATGCCATGACCTCCCACCCGCCCTATGGTACAGAAGATACTCGGTGGTCTCCCCGCCACTGTGCAGGTATGGGATGCCCAGGCACCTGCCAAGGGTGATGCTCCCATCCATCCTCTGCTGGCCATGCCCTGAGGCTCTCCCCACTACTCCAGGGACCTAGGGCAGAGGCAAGTGGCTCTTGCTTCCCTGGAGAGGACATATCCAGCACACCCTTGGGGTCTGAGCATCTCTGCAGCCCTGGAAGGAGGCAGCAGAGGAAAGACAGGCAGCCCTCCTCCCTCTGCTGCTAGTCCTGCACACTCAGCCCCAACAGGGCTCCTGCCAGGAGCTCTTCATGGCCCAGCAAGCTGTTTCTCAGCCAGAGCCCTGGGGAGCTGTTCTGTGGTTTATAGACTGCTCCTTCCACTCATCACTGGCCCACGATTGCACTCCTGAGCTCAGAGCAGTCCCTTCTGTGCTTTGCAAGCACTCAGGACAGAGCCCCAGCGCTCTGGGGAAAGCTGAGGCCTCTTCTTCCCATCAGCCTCTTCCCATCTCACCTCCACACTTACCTTTAGCCTGGAAGTAGCATTTGGCCTGGGAATCCGGCAGCTGGAGGAGGAGGGAGAGCAGCAGGCAAAGCTTGCCCCAAGCACACCCCATCTTCTGCACTTGCATGGCCATGGCCAGCGTTGAGCTGGGCTTCTTCGCCGAGGTTGCCTTGCTCCTTTCCCTTCTCTTTCTCTCTCTCTCTCTCTCTCCGCCTTTTTAATGCTCTTCCCCTGATCCCAACAAGAGATATTTATAAAGTTCAGCTTTACGACCCTGGCCACCAGCTGTGCCCCACTGGAAAAGTTGTAAAACTCATTTCCTGATTTGAAAGGCATGAAAACAAGAGGTAGGATCAAGATTTTTAACAAGCTGTGAAAAGCTGATTCATGCCCTCCAGAAATGTCTCCAGTTGGAAGCCCCTGTGGGTGCAAGGCTCCACAGCGAGAGGAGATCCAAGGGACCCCAGTGGGGTTGCCCTTGGGAGCGTGGTGAGCACACAAGCAGCAAGTACAGGAGACTCTGGCCTCCGACCAGGAGAGCTCCAGGCTCCCCTCCGGTCACGCTGAGCCGATTCTGATCCTTCACAGCGGCCAAGGTTTGAGGAGCATCCCACCTCGCAGGGACCAGAGTGGCACAGGCATCCTGTTAACAACCAGTGTGGGATGCAATGGCACCATCCTCGACAGGGGTGGAAATGCTCTCACCCAGCTCCCAGGTACAACAGCATGGCAGTTTCACCCCAGCCTGGGCTGCAGCCATGCCAGGCTTGTGGCCACGCATGGGCCAGGGGTGACAGCGGGTTTTTTTCACCAAGTGCAGGCAGTACAGCAATTGCCACTGATGCAGAGCAGGTGAGGAAGGCTCTGCATGAGGCATGCCCCAGGGCTCATCTGAGCAGTGCCCGTGAAAGTGGGGCTGTGTGCCTGCGTGCATGCAGCACCCGTGAAATGCCACAGCTGAGCAGCCCCTTTCAGAGGCTAGAGACCAGCCCCAGTAGAGACAGGGAACAGGAGGGATGAAATCAGAAGGTGAAGGGGCATTTGGGCAACAAGTGACCTGAGAGGGAAACAAGGACTTGGCTGATAGCAAGAAGCCGTGGGAAGATGCCACACCACCCAGGGACCTGCCTATGGTCCACACAGACCTTTACCCAGAGGGGCTTCCTCTGGGTTGAAGTGATAAAGTTGTTATCAGCTGGCAAAGCGAGGAGATGGGCAAGATGGAGGAGGTCAGAGCCCTGGGAGCCACACGGCCCCCAAGAGCTACAAATGAAAGGCTGAATTGCCAAGAGAAATTCACAGCCCATGTCAGAGGCGCTGCCGGCAGCAGGAAATGGGGCTCCAGGGACGGTCCAGCCAGTGGCTCGGCCAGCGCAGGGCCGTGCCGGCAGCGAGGCGGCAGTGGTAGCGGTAGCATATGTGGGTCATCTGCCCCTGTGTTAATCTCCCTACTTTCTGAGAGTTTGGGATAGGTTTACACCCTGACGCGTGAGGCTTAATATCCCTTCCAGAATTTGTGTTGGCATCCGCTATTATAGCTGGATATTTTTGTTATCCCCATAAATGCCCAATCCCTCCTTGAATCCTGCTAAATTTTGGCCTGAGCATTTTCCTGTGGCAGCCTAATTAAGCACAGAGTGAAAAAAAACCTGCTTCCTTTTATCCGCTTTGGATTCGCCACCTTCAGATTTGAAGGCATCGTCCCTTCGTGCTGGTGCTCCGGGCCCCCTCACCATCCCATTGCATTCCCATCTTGCATCTTGTGCTCTCACCTCTGAGGCAGCAGCCCTGGCTTTGCCTCCCCTCTTCCCCTCAGAGAGTTACCCCAGCCTTCTTGTAGTGCCCTGGATGATGCTGTGCCACTCTGGGTGGAATGGCTGGGTGGCAGCAAGGGTGGGATCAGTTGGAAAAGGCTGATAATAAATCAGAGAAGATTGGGGCACCCTTGAATAACCTGCTGACTGTGGGGCCGTGAGCTGGGATGGTGAAGTGTATCAGTGACAAATGAAAGTCACCCTTTGGTGCAGAGTTGTTACTATAGAAAGAGGATAAAAGCGTTTGTCGTCGAAGCAGTAAATGAATATTCCTATTGTGTGTTTGGAAAAAGAAGTCTGGCATGCTAGTAACCACAATGAAATAATCCATCATCATTTCATCACTGAGTACAGAAAATTTTAAACAAAAGCAGTGGGTTTCATTTGGAGGCCCACATGATTTGGCCAGGCTTCTGGAAGGGCGCTGAAAATCTGGGGCAAAAGCATCTCTCAGCTGTATGGAGGGGCACTGCCCCTGCTTCGCTGGGGACACAGGGAGGCATTCCCGGGATTTCTGTAGCCTGTTTCTGCTTCTGGTTTCCTAAGGAGACAGTTAAGGCTACCAGCCCACTCCTGGCCTTTGGGTGTTTCATCAAAGCGGCTTGCTGGGTAAATGCAGAGGAGGAGGAAAGAGTGTGAGGACACCCCTTGGCACGTTGCAGAGGGACCTGGACAGCAAGTCACCTTCTACACTGTAGCTGTGCATCAGGGGTCGGGGCTGGTGGTCCCTCCCAGCCTGTTGCTCCCACTCTTCCCCCTCCTGGCTGCTCTCCTTCCCCCACTTTTGCATCCCTGGGCCCCTGCCTGGCCCCAGCACAAACCCCCATGTGGGTTCCAGAGCATTTCATTCCGGTTCATACAGGACGGGGCTTGTAGCTTGGAAAACATCAACTGGAGTTGGACTCGGTGCTTGAGAGCTTCAGCTAAGGTACCCAAGGGATGCTGGGGCTGGAGGAGATGACCCCCTCTCTGGCTGTGCTAGCCAGTGCATCCTGAATGAGGTTTGGCCCTGGAGAGTAGAAGTGGGCAGCCTGTTTTGGTGCTCACATCTCGGGGACACAGCTGAGACCTGGGGAAGAGCTACAGAAGGGATGTAGGGCCTAGAAGAAGTGCCTTGCTGTAAGTTCAGTCACTTTGGTATATCAGGCAGAGGCCAACAGTAGGGACTAACTTCATGTCCAGGCATGCCGGTGAGGAGTGATCACCACCCTTGAGCATCCTGGGACCCCACAGAAGTCACATCTGTGTCTCAGCATCGCCCACAGCAGGACTCAGCTGCTCCTGCCTGGCCTGGCTCTCAGATGTGCCCAAGAAGAGCTGGGTGCTGCACCCCACCGAGGGCACGGCATTGCTGGGCTGCTCTCCCAGCAAAAGTCGGGTGCTCCCTCTGCAGAGCTGCTGTTCAAGCCCCCGGTGCCAGAGGATGGGACCCTGTGGATAGGCAGGGGAGAGCATCCAAGCTGGTGGGTGCTGGGATGGGGTGACAACAGCCCACCCCAGACCCGCAGGAGGCATGGGGGTAATAAATGATGCATGACAAGTTGCCATCAGCAGGATCCAGGAGTGTTATAAAACCTGAATCTCCTGAGCCTTCAGCTGGGACTGCAGCTGCAGAGCAGGAAGCAAACAGGATCCCGGCTGGCATTGTGAAAGCAAACACCATAAATCCGAGGAAGTGCTGTGATTGCTGTTTTAGGCACTGGGGAGCTTGGCTCCTGCTCCCCACAAGTGCTTTATTTTCTTTCTAAACAGCAAAAAAAACCCCAAACCCAACTTATCACTGCGCTGAGATGCCCTGGTGCTGCCTCAGGCCCTGGGGCAGCTGTGGGATGTGGGCACCTCTCTTTGCCCAGTGCCTTGAAGATGCTTCAAGCCTCAGAGCCCCCAGGGCACCAGGGCAGGGTGCAGGCAGCGTGCAGTAGATGCCAGCTCCGAGCTATGTCTGGTCACCTGAACGCTCACCAGCCACTGGAATGGCCAGATGCTGCGAGAGGTGAGCAGGGGGGTCAGAGAGCTGGGCAACCAGGAGCTGAAAAGGTGGACAGGAGGGGAAAAAGGGCTACCCAGGGAATGACGGCTGGCTCACTCCACCCCTCGTCCCTCAGCTAGTAAGCCAGATGGGATAGCTCCCAGAGGCTGGAAGTACAGGTGGGATCAGAGCTGACCCCACCAGGACTAAAGCAATGAGATTGTGCTCCAAAAAGGGCACAAAGCGGAGGGGACATGATGAAGACCTTGATGTCACCTTACTCTGCAGGCTGGTTGCCCAGTGGATGGAGCTTTGTGCCACCAGAGGAGCATGAGCTGGGAGGCATGCTGGCATGCTCTGTATCTCCCATGGCCTCGGCACCCACACCCTGACCCTCCTCACAGGGTGTTTCCACCCCATGGGTTGGGTGCAGTGTTTTGCAGGGGCTCTGCAAGCCCGTGTTGGATGGTGTCTGTGGGTCCCCAGCCATGGAATGGGGTCTGCTGTGGGATGGTGTCTGTGGGTTCACAGCTGTAGGATGGGCTCTGCCCACCCCAGGCTGGGTGCCTGCTCCTTGCAGCTGGTGGCTGGCATGGCTCCACAGTCCGGGCAGCCCCACACCATGGCTCCCTTGCCCTCTTGTCCTCTCTCTCACATGGTCTCATCCTCCCTTGATCGCCCCCATGCTCCATCCCTCTCCACCATACTTTGGCACTCTCCCAGGCCATTTATCCCAGCTGTGGCTGCTCTGTGCCAGGCCAGGTTTTGGCACCAGGGGGTTAGCCATGCATCCACACTCTCCTCAGCCCTAGCAGGGTGCTGGCACCCACGCTGGCACCCCAGCACCCTGGGTACCCCAGCACCCTACGTGTGCTGCTGCCCATGGCTCTGCCCAGGCTCCCCCCAAGGAAACGTGCCGGGAGGGCACGGGGTGTTTAGGAAAACAGGCCTTGGCACTTGCTGGCCATCCCAGGAAAATAAAAACATCCGGGCGGGCAGCCGCACAGTGAGTGCGAGAGGCCAGCACTCCATAAATCCCCTGGAGCAGGTGCTTTGTAGTTGGCACAAGGAAATGAGCACATTATTCAGCTCGGCTTAAACCCCGAAACGTTTCCTGTCCTGTGAGTCAGAAATAACCCTGGGAGATCATTCCTGGGCCACGCAGGAGCCACACCAGCCAAAAAAGTACCATGTGCCTGTTGGGCCTGGGGACCTGCTGGGGAGGTCAGGGGTCCAGGCACCCCGTGATGGAGGGGAGTTTGCCATGGCAGTGCAATGCCACCAGCGCTGACCCTGGCATGTAACTGTTCTGGGACGTGCTGGGGAGCCCCTGGGGACTCCCAGACCTGTCCTGGGCACAATGCTTCGGTTGGATGCAGGGACAGGGAGAGCCCCTGGAGACACTGGGGCTTTCTGGGTCCTGGATGGATCCTGCAGATGTTTTCCGTCCTCTCTGGGGTCAGAAAGGTAGATCCCCCCTGCACCACCCTGGTGCATCATGGGCTGTTGGTTGGCACCCAAGGGAGCACCCTGGGGTGCTACCCTGCTTTAGGGACACACTACAGGAAAAGCCATGGATGGCTAGTGGCTTCATGGTGGAAAAGACCACCTGGGCATATGGCCAGGACACCTTGTAGCCAGCCTGGGAGTCCTGGAGCAGATGGAGAGGAAAGCAATGCAGCAGGTACCCCCACTCAGCACAGGCAGTGCCCACCTGAAGGGGGTCATGGGTGACGCATCCTGTCCTGGTGTCCTGCAAGGACATTTGTAGGGTCCCACTATGGGTCTGAAGCACGGAGAGGTGTGGGTGCTGGAGGCTTTCCCTGCAGACACACTGGGACAGCCCCTGCCCTCAACAAGGGAGATGACACAGCTGCTGCATTACCCACATTTTTCCCTTTAAAATATTTGCCTCTGCTCCATTTTTTCCACTACTGGCACACAAACCCCAAACCCAAACAAGGAGCCGTTCAGGTTTCCCAGACAGCAGGAGCACAGGAAGCCCATACATGCAAAGGTCACCCAGCATGCCTGCAACTGTCCCATTGTGTTTTGTGCCCACCTGGCCAAAGCTGCCCACAACATGCTGGAGGCGTTCCTCTCCCATTTGGGATGGGGTGGCTCCTCCAGCACTGGGAATGGAGAGCCCAGTAGGACTCTGGCTCCCACTTGGATGGAGATGGGGACTCCCAGAGGGCCCTCTTTCTGTGCCCCCCCCTTCACAACCCCATTTACAGCCCCCAGCCTCCAGCAGGATGGGGCTTCTGCCCATTCATGCCAGACCTCCCCGTGACCCAGTGCCATATGTGCCCTGGCACAGCAATGCCTGCATGACTCCTTCACCTGGCCCCAGCAGAGCTAACCGTGCCACAGGCACCCACTTGTGGTGCCTGCCATGCTCTTTACAGCCACCTCCCGAGGCTGACAGGTTTCTGGCCCCACTCTCAGTGCAGAGGTGAAGGCGCTTGGCAGGGCCCTGCAGCCCACTAGCTCATGTTGCTGCACCCCAGGAGGTAGAAAAACATTTTTTAGCAGTTAAACAATCCTCAGCTTTGGGGACCTGGGGCTTGGTTTCACTTACTGGGAACAGGGAAAACAAGATGGGAACCTCATGGGCATGAGCTCCCCAGGGCAGGCGGGCATGGCTGTGCCTTTGGTGCCTACCACGCTCTGTTGCAGTGCGAGGACCACCATGGACTGCTGTGGGCCACCACAGACTGCCACGGACCACCACAGACCACCATGGACCACCACAGTCCACCATAGACCATCATGGAACTCTGTGTACTGCCATGGACCACCACAGCCCACCCTGGACTGCCACGGACTACCACGAACTGTCATGGACCACCACAGACCATCATGGAACACCATGGATAGCCATAGACTGCCATGGACAACTACAGACCACCATGGATCACCGTGGAGCACCACAGTTCACCATAGACCATCGTGGGCCTGCGTGGACTGCCGTGGACTGCCACAGACAACCATGGACCACCATAGACTGTCAGGGACCACCACAATCCACCACAGACCATCATGGACCTCTGTGGACTGCCACAGACCATCATGGACCTCTGTGGACTGCCACAGACCTCCATGGACCACGACAGACCACCAGGACCAGGGTGCTGGGCACAGCCCTGTGGAAAGAAAACTTGTCAGCTCCGAGACATGGGGTGCCAAGTGCAGAAAGACTAAAACTCAGCGTGAGATCAGGGAAGGTGAAACGGAGTTACAGAAACCCTAAAGCACGGTGAGCCCCAGCTCCGCGTGCCCCAGGGAGCAGGCTGAGGGAACAGCAACGACACCAAGCCCCGCATGAACCCATGCCCACCTCAGCTCCTCTCCCACCCTGTGCGCTTATGGGGGGATGCCCCGGTCTGACAAGGGATGCAGAGCTGGGGCAGTTGTCCCCCGTGCCCTCCAGCTGCCTGGGTGTCCGAGCGGCAGCGGGCACAGCCGGGTAGCTCGTAGCTGACGTCCCCGATTGTAGGGGTGTATGGTGTACGGTCTACAGGCAGCGGTGACCGGGCCCCCTCTGCTGGCATTGCACACACAAACATGGGGCACCCCGGCACCCACAGCCCCCCCCGGGCACTCCATGCACCCCATCCCGCCTGCAGCGAGTCCCCCCCCAGGCTGCCCCCATGC
>NW_010972714.1:120427-121377 GCF_000737465.1 Haliaeetus leucocephalus | reverse complement strand
TTAATTTGCCAGTGTCGTTCCCTCCGGTGGCTGCATCCTGCCAGTGGCAGGGGCTGCGAGAGCATCACCACCTCCCAGACTAGAGACTCGCTGCCTGCTCCCTGCCCGCTGCAGGCAGGGAGAGGACGGATCAGAGAAGGCTTTTTCCCACCCAGGCTGCTGCCAGCCCCTTTGCGCCCCGCTGCACCCTGGTCTGTGGCACCGAGTGAGCCCAGTCCAAGGCTCGGAGATGCCACCGTGGCGCAGGACACAAGCCCCGGGGCTGGTCTGTGGGGGTACACGGAGGGACAGGACCTGGTACCATCAGCTCCCTTGAGTCCCCGGCAGCAGCAGGGATTTTGCAGAAGCCGTGGTGCCCGGTGGGACCATCACTGACCCACCGTGCCCACCTCCACACCCCACAGCGAAGGTCTTCCACACCCTTCCAGCTTCTCCTTTCTCGCCTGTGTTTGCTGCTGATTGGATTTCACCGTCCTGCGGCAGCACGGTCCTTCAGCTCAGGCACCGCTGCCGGCTCCGCACCGCCACTGGACCGGGGTATTTATAGTCGGCAACCCAATCCCCCCCCGGCTCGGGTTGTGCCGGGCTGGATGAGCCAAGCTCCATGACCCTGCGATGGGAAGGACGTGTCACTCATGGTGGGGACACCCGCAGTGGCACCAGCAGGGACGGCGAGAGGGGCAGTGGATTTTTCAGAGATTCCCGGCAGCCCCAGCTACGGAGGGATCGGTGTCGGGGCGCCCTGGGGTGTCATGCC
This sequence comes from Haliaeetus leucocephalus, assembly GCF_000737465.1. NCBI lineage: Eukaryota > Metazoa > Chordata > Aves > Accipitriformes > Accipitridae > Haliaeetus > Haliaeetus leucocephalus. The sequence goes on along the minus strand of NW_010972714.1, from coordinate 120,620 downwards.
TGCAGCACTGCTCTGCTCTGGTGGCCTGCCCCAAATCCCAGGAGGGGACAGGGACCCCCTGCCCGCCGCTCAGTGCAGCATCCCTCACGCATCCGATCCCCGAGGGACCTTGCAGGGCCAGCGGTACTAGCAAGACCCGCGGGGTCCCCGTGCAGCCACTGGACTCCCCCCTGCGCTCCTCCGCACGCATGCC
>NW_010972714.1:119223-120417 GCF_000737465.1 Haliaeetus leucocephalus | reverse complement strand
GGACACGGTGCCCCCACCGCCCCCCCCCCCCCCCCCCAACCCTCTCCCGCCCGATGGGAGCAGGCAGCAGGCTGGGAATGTGAGGAATGCACCGCAGGCACGCTGCCCCCGCTGAGATCCCCCTGCCCCACCGAGGCCCCCCCTCCCACAAATGCAGAGCGCCTCCGTGTGTCCCCCGGGCTGGGGTAGCCCCCCCATGGCAGCCGGGGCTGGCATCCCCTTGGGTCCTTCCCCAAATCCCCGGGGAGGACCAGCAGTCCCACTCTGCCTGGGTTATCCCAGCCTCATGGTGTTCTGGGGGGTTGTGCAGGGGTCCCTGCCCCATAGCCAGCCCTTGTGCCAGAGTGCTCTCCTGTGCTCCACGGGTTGTCCCCCGGCCCCTCTGCTCCCCTCGCAGCCCCCCACCCTTCTACCCCACCACCCCACAGGCCTGTGCCCCACAGCAGAGGGGTTGGAGCCTTAAAACCCACAGTGGTGACATGCTCACTGCCTCCAGTCCCCCCCAGCATCCCCTGCCCTCAGCCCCCCTGCTCGCCTGCCCCAGCCATGTGTTGTGCAGGGGCACCAGATCCCTGTGGAATGGCTCCCCACTTGCACCCTCCACTGCTGGGGGGACATCCTGGGTACCAGGGACATCTGGATTCCCAGGGCATCCTGATTCTTGGAGCCCAGCTCCACAGTTGCTCCCCTGCATCCCAAATCCCCAGGCACCTCCCCAGCCTCCCCCCCTTCCCTCAGTGGGGATACCCACACCCAGGGCACTGGATGTCCCCCCAAAGGGGGCACCCAAATCTCAGGCACCCCCTCCCCACAGCCTGACTCCCCCTGTACCCCACAGCCCAAGACGTCCCCAAAATCCCTGATGGGGACACGTGCACCAAGGATGTCATCTCCCCTATCAGCTGGCTGCACCCCACAGCTGTGTACCTCCTCACACCACACCCCCCCCACTGGGGACACCCCTCCCCAGGGCACCTCTTTGCCGAGGCCCCTTCACACACACCCCCTGCACCTCATTGCCAAGGGCCTTCCCCAACCCCCGGTTGGTGGGGACCCCCAGAATGGGGCATCCCCTCCCCAATCCCCAGCTGGTGGGGACCCCCAGAATGGGACATCCCCTCCCCAATCCCCAGCTGGTGGGGACCCCCAGAATGGGGCAATCCGCTCCCCAATCCCCGGCCATTGCCCCCCCTA
>NW_010972714.1:118330-118687 GCF_000737465.1 Haliaeetus leucocephalus | reverse complement strand
GGCGACCCCCGACGGGACGGTGGCTAACTTGACGGTGGCGGTGGTACTGCCGGAGCGTAACGTGAGCTACGCGTGGGCTTGGCCGCGCGTGGGGCCGGCGCTGAGCCTGGCGCTGGAAGCGCTGGAGCGGGGCGAACCGCCGCTCTTGCCGCGGCCCTTCTCGGTGCGCGTCGAGTTTATGAGCTCGGAGCTGGAGGGCGCTTGCTCCGAGTACGTGGCACCGCTCAACGCCGTGGACCTCAAGCTCTACCACGCCCCCGACGTCCTCTTCGGGCCGGGATGCGTCTACCCCGCCGCTTCCGTGGGGCGCGTCGCCTCGCACTGGCGGGTGCCCCCCCCTCCCCGGGGGGGGGGGGG
>NW_010972714.1:118031-118320 GCF_000737465.1 Haliaeetus leucocephalus | reverse complement strand
CCCCGGCGGCCTGCCGCTCATCACCGGCGCGGCGGTGGCGGCCGGTTTCAGCCGCAAACGGGAGCATTACAGCACGACGGTGCGTACCGGGCCCTCGGCCCCCAAACTGGGTGCCTTCGTCTCCCACCTCCACGCCCACTTCAACTGGAGCGCCCGCGCCGTCCTCCTCTACGTGGACCGCAAGACCGACGACCGACCCTACTACTTCACCGTCGAGGGTGTCTACCAGGAGCTGCAGGACGGCAGCAACCTCACCGTCCGGCACCACATCTACTCCCCCGACGAGGGC
>NW_010972714.1:110550-118021 GCF_000737465.1 Haliaeetus leucocephalus | reverse complement strand
TCGGGGAGGGGAGGGGATAAAATCCTCCGTGGGGCACAGCGAGGGGCTGAGGAAGCCGTGGGATCTGTGTGGGGCACAGTGAGGGGGCAGGGGTGCGGTGGGACCCGTCTGGGGCACAGGTGGGGGGACGGGGGTGCGGTGTGGCACACAGAGGGTATAGCAAGGGGCTTGGGGGTGTGGTGGGACCTGTCTGGGGTGCAGCGAGGGGACGGGGGTGCTGTGGAGCACACGCAGGGCACAGCAAGGCGTCAGGGGGGCAGTGAGTGCCATCTGCGGCACAGCAAGGGGACAGGGGGCCGCTGAGATCCCTGGAGGGCACAGCAAGGGGCTGAGAGGGCAGTGAGATCCGTGTGGGGCACAACAAGGGGACGGGGACCCAGTGGGATTTGTGTGGGGTGCAGCAACGGACCCAGGAGACAGTGGCACCTTTGTGGGGCACCGTGAGGGTCTGAGGACACAGCGGGACCTGTGTGGGGTGTGGTGAGGGGCTGAGGACACAACGGGACCCATGTGGGGCACAGCAGAGGGCCAAGGACACGGTGGGACCCATGTGGGGTGCAGCAGGGGGTTGACAGAGTGAGACCCATGTGGGGCATGGCAAGGGGCCAGGGGCACAGCAGGACCCATGTGGGGCACAGGGAGGGGCTTGGAGCGCAGTGGGACCCGTATGGGGCAAGAGGATGGGCTGAGGGCACGGTGGGACCCATGTGGGGCATGGGGAGGGGTGGGCAAAGCGAGTTGTCTGTAGGGCGCAGTGAGGGGTGAGCACATTTTGTCACGGTGGGTTGGGGGGAGCAGCGGGACCTGCATGGGGAGGTGGGTACGCAGGGGACAAGGCAGGACATGAGACCCCTGGGCCACTCCAGTGCCAGTGGGTGGGTCTATGGCAGGGTGGGGGGCCACGGGGTCCCCCTCCCTGCCCCCCAGCCCGGTCACCCTGTGCTGGGGGAGAGCCAGGGCAGACCTTGCCCTTGGCGGGACGCATGGTGTGTGGGGCACTGGAGCCACCCTAACCTCTGCGTTAGCAGGATCAGGGTGTCCCCGGGGGCAGGCTGGAACCAGCCACCTCCTCGGAGGCTGAAGGTGATGGTGTGGACGTGGCCATCTGAAGGGCAGCGCTGGCTGTGGTTACATGCCCAGAGCAGCCTGGTGCTGACAGGCTGAGGCGTCAGTGCCATGCTGGGGCAGAGCCCCCCAGACTGGCAGCTGAGTGCCCTAGGCTGTGCCTGTCCCCGCTGCGCCCCAGGGACGGGGCTGGGGATGGCCCCACCCTGCTGATGGAGGGATAAATCAATTTGGTGCCTTGTGAGCGCCCCAGGAGAGTGGCTATATCTGGAGCAGGAGGAAATGGAGGGGCTTACGGAGGCAGCTGGAGAGCAAGGGCAGCCTGATGCTCTTTCATTATTGATGAGCGGGGTGTATCGATCCCGGAGCCAGCCGCTCTGTGATGCTTCTTAATGGATCCTGAGATGCTGTGTCATTAAGAAGGACATCGAGCTGGGACGAGTGGAGCCAGATGGGCCAGCAGGAGATGTGGCCAAGGCTGCGTGGGACCAGGCTGGGGGCGTGTGGCTGGGGTCCTTTGGGGTGCTGGACCAAGTTCCCCAGGGACTGAGGCCGGTGGGGCTGGGTCCATGGGGCTGGGCATCCCATGGAGGGCTGTGGGAGCTGAGCAGCTTGTGGCTGCCCCTCTTGTTTGCTTGGCCGAGGAGCTGGGATGGAAGCTCCCTGTGTGTGCCATCACCAGCCATGGGGTGTGGAGCTTCGCGTGGGGCGGGGGCAAAGGTCCGTGCAGGGAAAAAGGCTAAAATCAGCTATTCCTGTCAATGTTTCCGGCTTGGTGCCGTAAATCACCCTGATGGGAATCAATCCTTCCTGATGCATGGCTGCTGGGGGAGGAGGTCAGGAGTGGGCAGAGACCTGGTGGCCCTCTGAGCCAGGATGCAGGGGAGTCTGGGCCCCTCTGGTCACAGCCCAGAGATGGGGGCTGGGTGTGGGCTGAGTGCTTGGCCCTACGGGGACTGGTGCTCAGGGCTGCGATGCCGATGTTAGGTGCTTTCCTAACCGGGGTGTGTGGGACAGGGAGTGGGGACCCTGCAAGGCTGTCTCGGAATGCCCACCCCTGCATGGCTTGGCGTGGAGAGGGAAGCAGGAGCTTCGGTTGCAGCCACATCCATGTCCATGCCTTGCAATGACACCACATGTCATCCCTCTTCGTGTCACCTTCCTTCTCCCAGCTGGTGGGCAGGAGTGTGATAAACCTTTCCTGGGGAAAGCCGCTTCCCTGCCCCACCATGTGCCCCCAATGCTGCCGACCCCTGACATTCATGGCTTGTTTAAAGAGTGGGAATGGGGAAGATGTGGGCGCATCATCCCGTCCCGTGTACGGCCACCTCGCATTTCCCATTGCCCCCTCACCAGTGCCTGGGCGACGTGCAGGGGCCCACGTCTCTCCTGCCACTTGCAAAAGCGCTGATATAATTAGAGCTGTGGTTGAGGGAATTACCGGAGCATCTGCCTGCAAAGCCCAGGTCCCCTGCCTGGGGAGATGGCTGGGTGCTGCTGCTGGGATGGGAATGCATTTGGTCATTAACCCTCACAATCCCCCCAGGCGTGGGACGGCCACCTGGCCAGGGTGAGGGTCTCTGCACTGTAGTGCCCTGTGCTGGTGCGGCTGCTCAAAACTGGGATTTGCAGGGATTTGCTGCCCAAAACCGGGATTCGCCCTCACTTCAGGTTTATCTTCCATGATGCAGGGGTCAGGCAGTGTCCTGCCACCCCGTCTGCACGCTCAGGGTCCTGCCTGTCCCCTGGGGCCATGCACTCCGCCTCCTCCATCATGGGCACCCCCTAAATAAATGCCTGGGGGCAGCATGCACCCCTAGCCTCCCGGGACCCTGTTCCCCTTGTCCTCAGTGATGCTGGGGCTGCCTTTGGCCCTTCACTGTCCCCTGGGGGGGGGGGGCGTGAGCAGGCAGGGGTGCTGCTGGCCAGTCAGAAGGCTGCCAGCTGGAGGCAGCTGCTAGTGTCATGGAGAACCCCGAGCGTTGACCCTTCCCTTCTGTGTGGCTCCTGCAACCTGTCCCTGGGGAGCCGTCCAGGCGCCATCAATCCCCTTGCTTGGTAGCCTTTGACCAGGCGGGCTTTTGCCGACGCTGCCGTGGAGGCTGGCTGCCCGGGGTGTCCCACCATCTGCCACCAGCTGTCGTGGCCCCCCAGCCCGTGTGGTGCCACGGGCTGCCTTTTTCTGCAATGGCGTGGGGAGGGACCCATGCTGTGTCCCCATGGGGGGACCCTTAGCCTCCGCATGCTGTGGAGATGCTGAGCTGCCTGTCCTGGCCAAGAAATGCCGAGATGGCACATTTCTGGGTGCAGGACTAGAGAAGTAGGGCAAGTCAGGAGTGTTTATTTGAGGTATTGCAGCACTCAGAGGGAAACCATTTCAGACCCTGAAACAGGCTTTTGCTCACACACAGCCCAAGCTGCTGTGATTTCCCTCTCCCCTGTGCCCGGGAGCCGCTCCACACCTCACTGTGGGTTTCCCATGCCCATGCTGGGTTTCTTCTCCCACCCGTGGGCTGCCTCGCTGCCCCCGTGGGTGAACCTGTCAGCCCTGCTGCCTGCATGGCCGGGTGCCCTCCAGCAGCAGGGACCTTACCCCAGGGCGAGGGGCTTCCTTGCTGTCCCCAGCCCTCCCTGCACTCCGGATCCAGCCGGGGCCCCGGGCCCCCATGCAGAAGGGCTGTGCGCCGGGGCCGGCGCCCGAGCGTGACATTCCTCCAGCACCCCCCGCCGCCTCCTCCTCCTTCATTGCTCAATCCCGGGTTCCCAGCCAGGCTGGCTGGAGCGGGGGCCCTGGTTTTCCGGGGGGAGGGAGGAGGCAGTGGCAGGATCCTCAGAAAGGGCAAGGAGGGCCCCTGCCTGGGGGGGTTTCGGACACTCTCAGGTGCCTGTCCCCACGGCCCGTGGTGCCCTGTGCCAGCCCTACGCCGCCCCCCGCTTAGCACCCGGGTGGGCATCCCGTCGGGTCTGGCAGAGCCCCCAGCAGCGGGTGGGGGGCACGTGGGGCGGCTGGCCGGGGCCCGGACACCCCCTTGCTGCGTGGGTTGCACTAGCAAGATGCTCTGTTTCCAATTAGCGCCGGCGGCCGCGGAAGGTGCTGGAATCCGGGAACCTGCGCATTCCTGCCGCACGGCCGGCCGGCCGCGAACCCAAACATGGGTTTGTCCCGTTCCCCAGCCAGAGTTCCCCAGGGGCCTCTGGCGCACGGCTCTGACGCCTCTCCCATCCCCCCCGTCCCCCCCCGGGGAGCAGCTGGGGACCTGATGCCAGGGGTGGCTTTTGCTGGAGCAGGGTGCGTGTGGGTGCTGGAGCAGGGTGTGTGGGGTCTGTGCATGGGGTGTCTCCTCATATTTTGGAGCAAGGGTTCCCCTGTTCTCCTTTCCCCCTTCAGCCGAAGGTGGCTGATGGGGCAAGGGTGGGTCAGGGCCAGTGAGAGTGGTGGGGCTGAGCGGGCTCTGTGGCCACGGGGCACGTGGCATCAGAAGGTGGTGAGCCAAGCACTGCCCTGTCTGCCTGCTCCATCCTCCCCACAGCCACAAAGCGTGCCCCCGGGGTTGCTCTGCTCCATCGCCCCAAGGGAAAGCATCCCATCCCACACCTGGCTGGGGTGTCCCGGGGTGGGGTGGGGTGGCATCGCCCCCTTGACGCCCCACGTCTCGCTGGCAGTGGTGTATCTCTGCGGACCGCCGGAGATGCTGCGGCAGATCATGCAGCTGGCGCAGCGGGAGAACCTCACCAATGGCGACTATGTCTTCTTCTACCTGGATGTCTTTGGGGAGAGCCTGCGGGGTGACTCTTCCCGCGACCCCTTCAAGCCCTGGCAGCAGAGCCTGGGGCAGGACTCGGGGCTGCGCAAAGCTTTCCAGGTGAGCTGTGCCTGCCTGCCTGGGGACGGGGACCTCCCCACACTGGCCCTGGTGTGTGAACTGGGGTGCTGTGCTCTGTTGCAGATGGTGCTGGTGATCACCTACTACGAGCCCCAGAACCCCGAGTACCAGCACTTCCAAACCCAGCTTATCCTGCGAGCTAAGCAGAAATTCGGGGTGCAGCTCAACTACTCCTTGGTGAGTGAGTCCGTGATGGGGCAGTGGGGACCCTCCATGTGGGGCTGTGGCACCTCACCAGGATGCAGAGGGAGGGACATGGCCAGAGGCAATGCCAGAGGGGCCATGCCTGGCGGGAACAACCATGGGGACTGCCGTCCCCGCAGGGTGCGTGTTGGCTCCGGTGTGGGGTTATGGGGCAGTGGGTGGGTGCATGGCCCCGGTGTGGGGGTCCTGGGGCCAGGGTGTCCTGCGTGCGTGGCCGCGGGTGTGCTAAGGTCCCCCCTGGCAGATGAACCTGGTGGCGGGGTGTTTCTATGATGGGATGCTGCTGTACGCCATGGTGCTGAACGAGACCCTGCAGGAGGGTGGCTCCAAGAAAAACGCCACCCACATCATCGAGAAGATGCGTGACCGCAAGTTCCAGGGTAATGGTGGGACAGGGACAGCTGGGCTGTGGGTGCCACAAGGGCAGTGGAACCTGGTCCCTGTCCCACCTTGGTCTTGCTTCTCCCACAGGGGTGACGGGGCTGGTGAGCATGGACAGCAACAATGACCGGGACACCGACTTCAACCTATGGGCCATGGGTGACCCCGAGAGCGGGCAGTACGAGGTGGGGGCTGGCAGTGGGATCCTGCTGGTACCCGGGACTGGGGGACGGGATGCTGGGGGGGCCTCAGCTCTCTCTGCTGTAGGTGGTGGGACACTACTCAGGCGTGGAGAAGCAGATCCACTGGCTGGGACGACCCATCCCCTGGGTGAAGGGGGCCCCCCCCTTGGACAACCCACCCTGTGTCTTTGACGTGGATGACCCTTCCTGCGATAAAAGTGGGTGTACTGGCTCCCCATGTCCCTCCGTCCCCAGCACCCTTCGCTGTGGGTGCATGGCAGCCTGGAACCTGTGGCCAGCTGGGCCACGCTGACATCCCCTCCTCCTGCCTGCAGCCCCCCTCTCCATGCTGGCCATCGTGGCTTTGGGCACCGGCCTCACCTTCGTCATGTTTGGCATCTCCAGCTTCCTCATCTTCAGGTCAGTTGGGGCTGGGGGAGCCTCTGCCTGGGCACCAGGCACCCCTCAGCCTGTGGCATTGGGGCAGGCAGAGCAGGGGTGTAGGGGGCCTGACCCCCCATGTGCCCCCCAGGAAGCTGATGCTGGAGAAGGAGCTTGCCAGCATGCTCTGGAGGATCCGTTGGGACGAGCTGCAGTTTGGGAGCCCTGAGCGGTATCACAAGGCAGCGGGCAGCCGGCTCACGCTGTCCCTGGTGAGAGCTACCAGCCCTGGGGCACCACCCTCCTCCTGCCCCTGCCCCTGTGCTGCCCTCCCTCCCTGCATGACACTCTTCCCTTGTTGATCCCCTGCATGGCCCTCCATCCCCTGCAGACACACTCTTGATTCATCCCCTACATCCCCTGCAGCACACCACACCTCATCGTACAGTCTTTACCCTCCCTACAGAGTGTGCAGAACTTGTCCTGATCTTGCAGAGCTTGTCCTGCACCATTCCCTGCACACCCCTGGGTGTCCCGGCCCTGCTCCACTGGTGCCTGTCACCCCCTGCCCCAGGGTCCCCATCCCTAACCCCCTCCTTCCCTGCAGCGTGGCTCCAGCTACGGCTCCCTGATGACCACCCATGGCAAGTACCAGATCTTCGCCAACACCGGCCACTTCAAGGTCAGTGCAGCAGGTGGGGAGCTGAGCCCTCCCCCTGAAAGCCCCCAGCCCTGTTGCGGTGCTCCCCCCTGGCTGCACCCCCACCCTATGGGGTGCTGGCACCTTGTCTTCTCCCCACATCTGCCCAGTGGGCACTGACCTCTTCCCCCTCCCTGGCACCCCAGGGCAATGTGGTGGCCATCAAGCACATCAACAAGAAGCGCATCGAGCTGACGCGGCAGGTGCTCTTTGAGCTGAAACACGTAGGTTTGGGGTCTGGGCTGGGGTGGGCACCCTGCTTGGGGGTACAGAGGCTGGTTCTAGCAGTGGGAGGGGGGCTGGTGGGAGCAGCAGCCTGTCCCCTCTGACCTCAAGCCCATTTCGGCTCTGCTTCCACCTCCAGATGCGGGACATCCAGTTCAACCACCTGACCCGCTTCATTGGGGCGTGCATTGACCCCCCCAACATTTGCATTGTCACTGAGTACTGCCCGCGGGGCAGCCTGCAGGTAGGGGGGGCTTGGGGGCACCGTGGGTGACACACACACGCTCCTGGTGACCTGGCTGGGCTGGGTGTTGAGGACAGGGCTGTAGATGCTGGTGGCCACCCAAGCCCCACAGGACTCACAGCAGAGCTGCCCAAACAGGCGTCAGAGGCCAGGGGAGGGAAGGGGGTGGGAGCTGCAGAGCCCCCCCCCCCCCCCCGCCCGGGGG
>NW_010972714.1:104784-110540 GCF_000737465.1 Haliaeetus leucocephalus | reverse complement strand
CCCCCGCAGCTGGGTGCTTGGTGAGGCTGGTGCTGGTGCCACCATCCCCGGGGTGCTTGGCGGGGTCCACTCAATGTGCTGTCCCAGGATGTCCTGGAGAACGAGAGCATCAACCTGGACTGGATGTTTCGCTACTCCCTCATCAACGACATTGTCAAGGTACCCAAGCGAGGGGCATGAAGGGCTGGGGGAGGTGCCTGACGGGTGCCGGCTTCACTGCATCCGTCTGTCCCAGGGAATGGCCTTTCTGCACAACAGCATCATCGGCCACCACGGCAGCCTCAAGTCATCCAACTGCGTGGGGGACAGCCGCTTCGTGCTGAAGATCACAGACTATGGGCTGGCCAGCTTCCGCTCACCCTGTGATGGCGAGGACACGCATGCCCTTTATGCCAGTGAGTGTCCACTGCCGGGGACTGGGGGACTAGGGGGACGGGGTGGCCCTGCCTCACCACCCCATGGCCGTGTCCCACCAGAGAAGCTGTGGACAGCCCCGGAGCTGCTGCAGAAGGGGCGCCTGCCCACCCCAGGCATGCAGAAAGCTGATGTTTACAGCTTCGGCATCATCGTGCAGGAGGTCGCCCTGCGCAATGGCCCCTTCTATATCGAGGGCATGGACCTGAGCCCCAAAGGTGAGTGTGAGGGGCAAGTGTGGGGTGGTCCCATCCCCACTGGGGAGGTCCGGTACTCACCGGCAGCCACCCCCCGGCAGAGATTGTGCAGAAGGTGCGTAACAGCCAGAAGCCCTTCTTCCGCCCCTCCATCGACATCGGGGTGCACAGTGAGGAGCTGGCAGTGCTGATGGAGCGCTGCTGGGCGCAGGAGCCAGCTGAGCGCCCCGACTTCAGCCAGATCAAGATCTTCATCCGTAGATTCAACAAGTGGGTGGCTGGCGAGCGGGGAAGGTGGCCCTGGGTGGGAGCGGGGACAGTGGTTGGGGGGTACCTGTTCCCGCGGGGACAGCTGCCTGCACCCCGGCAGGGAGGGCAGCACCAGCATCCTGGACAACCTGCTGTCACGCATGGAGCAGTACGCCAACAACCTGGAGAAGCTGGTGGAGGAGCGGACGCAGGCCTACCTGGAGGAGAAGCGCAAGGCGGAGAACCTCCTCTACCAGATTCTGCCTCAGTGAGAGGGGGCAGAGATGGGAGCGTGTGGGTCTGGGGGTTGGCATGGGGTCAGCGTGCACCCACTGCCATGCAAGCATGGGGTCCCTTGCCGGCTCTCCATGCTGGTGTAGGGCAAGGGGTGCAGGGGGAACAGGGGGTTTTAGGTGGGAGCCCACCAACATCCTCCCCGTCCTCACCAGCTCTGTAGCGGAGCAGCTGAAGCGCGGGGAGACGGTGCGGGCCGAGGCTTTCGACAGCGTCACCATCTACTTCAGCGACATCGTGGGCTTCACCGCCCTCTCGGCGGAGAGCACCCCCATGCAGGTGAGAGCAGGGCTTGGGGGACAGCCCCCCTGCAGGGCTGGCGGAGTGGCTTACACCCTGGCAGTGCCATCCGTGGGGCTGGGGAGACATGTCTGCTCCCAGCCTCACACGCACCCTTCCTCCATCCAGGTCGTGACGCTGCTGAACGATCTCTACACTTGCTTCGATGCCATCATCGACAACTTTGACGTGTACAAGGTGAGGGGAGGGTGAGCAAGTGCAGCCCCCTGAAGTGAGGCAGGCAGTAGGGAGCCTGGGGTGTACCCACTCTCCCTGACCCCACAGGTGGAGACCATTGGGGATGCCTACATGGTGGTGTCGGGGCTGCCGGTGCGCAACGGGAAGCTGCACGCCCGCGAGATTGTCCGCATGGCCCTGGCCCTGCTCGAGGCAGTCAAAACCTTCAGGATCCGGCACCGGCCCAACGACCAGCTCCGCCTGCGCATCGGCATACACACTGGTGAGCCCCCATGCCGGCTGGTGCTGCGGCTGGGGGATGCTCGCCCGCCTGCCCGTCCTGCAGCAGCCCCGGGCATCTCTGTGCCTGCAGGTCCTGTGTGCGCTGGAGTTGTGGGTCTGAAGATGCCACGGTACTGCCTCTTCGGGGACACGGTGAACACCGCATCCCGCATGGAGTCCAATGGCCAGGGTGAGCCATGGGGCTGGCAGCCGGGGTCGAGTGCCACGAGTCGTGCCACAATCCCGGACCCAGCCATGTCCCTTTTGCCCCTCTGTGCCACCCAGCCCTGAAGATCCACGTCTCGTCCACCACCAAGGAAGTCCTGGATGAGTTTGGCTGCTTTGAGCTGGAGCTGCGCGGGGACGTGGAGATGAAGGTGAGGGTGCGGGGGCTTCGGTGGGGTGCCAGCCCTTTCTGCCGCAGGGGCATGCGATAGGTGGGTGAGTTGGGGCTGGGCTCCCTTGTCCACCTTGGTGCTGGGGACAGCACCCAAGGAGCGGTGCTGGGGACAGGGAGGGTCTCACTGCCCCCCTCCGCCCCCCAGGGCAAGGGGAAGATGCGGACGTACTGGCTGCTGGGCGAGAGGAAAGACCCCAAAGTCATCTGAGCCCGGGGGCAGTGGCAGAGCCCCTAACCCCGATGGGGCCACCATGCTTCCCAGCGCTTGGCCCCCTCGGGATGCACCGGCACCCTCCCATCACCATAGCTCACCACCACCACCACCGCAGCCCCTCTGCTTCAGCAGGGCTTGGGCACGGGGGGGCTAGCGGCCACGGCACCGCCTGCCCCCCCTCCATCGGCACCAGCAAAGCCCACCTCCCCCCACAGCCTCTGCTGGAGGGGGGGAACCGTCCCAGATCCAGACCGGGGGAGACCCCCTATCCCTCCCCACCCTCTGGGGTCCTGCCGCCCCTGCCCTCTCCCCCACGGCTCAGCTGGCTCTGAGCCGCTCCCGGGGCCTGGCTGCCCCGCAGGGCACTTTGCCGTCTCTTTTCAGTACCTGGCCCCCGGCAGAAGTTGTGCCCGTGTCACCCCCTCCCCGGGGGGTGGGAAATGGGGGCTCCTGCCAGGACTGACCCCTTGGCCAGGACAGGCTTCAATGCCGCGGCTCCCCACCTCCCCAGTCTCCCCCTCCCCTGTATATAGCCCCGCCGGGTCATGTAAATACCCCCCCCCCCAGGTGTAAATATAGGAATCGCTGCAAACTATTTTGTTGAAATACAAACTTCCCCAAACCCTCTGTCCCCTGACCTCTGCTTTGCTCTGCCCTAGAGTGCCAAGCAGGGTGGGGGCCTGAGGGGGGGGACCCCAATATGGAGCTCAGCCTGGGCTGGGGATGCCTGACCATGCCAGAGCATCTTACCCCAGGGGTCCGGCTGCGGCGTGGGCTGGGGCTCCAGGCACGGGGAGCCAGCCGGTGCAGGGCAGCTGTGGCGGCGGCTGGCGATGGTTCGGGACAGTGCTGGGAAGGCAGGGCCGCAGCGGCGGGGTTTGCTTTGGCGTGAGGGCTGCAGTGCGTTCCTCTGAGCTCATGCTCTGGCCGCGCTGCCGCCGCCTCTTACTGGAACCCACCTGTGCTTGGGGACGGGAACGGGGGCCGCGTGTCACCCGCCTTGGGGCGCCGGGAGAGGGTACGGTCCCGGGGGACAGGGCTGTGCCAGGGGGTCTCCCTCCGTGCCCAAGGAGGGAGGCTTGGGGCCATAACGTGTTCTGGGGCAACAGTGACTTGCAGAAAGGGCTGGAGGCTGTCCCCAGGCCTTCGCTGCATGGCTCTACTGGGAAGGGGATGCCAGGGACGTGGTGCTCCCCCTCCCAGTGCCCAGCCTGAGGACAACCCTGGGGTGGCAATGACACTGGGATCACCTGTGCCCCCCTGCTTTTTATTTCTTGTGGGGCTGGAGCCAGCTGGTGAGGGGTGCACAGGGCAGGGGCGGCTCTAGGTACTCAGTGATGGGAGTGGAGAAGGCTGCGTTCCTCCGAAAGGGACTGTCCCCGCTGCAGATGCTGGTGACACCCTGGAAGGGAGGGAAGCGAAGAGGTCCCTGTCAGAAGCCACTGAGTCGCCCCAGGTGCTGGCAGGGCAGGGTGCTGGGGGGCTTACAGGCAGGCTGCGGGCTTGCTCCAGCCAGAAGCTGCAGGGCTGCTCCGTGCAGTAGTTGTGGGGCTGCAGGTGGAAGCGATGTGACAGTGGGCAGGGGGGACAGCATGCCTGGGGGACACACAGGAGCCTTGTGGGCTCCCTAGGGGCTGCAGTGAGCTGAGCGGGGGCTCACCCCTGCCTGTACCTGGGTGGCAGGCAGTGGTGTGAACTGGCAGTCCCCGACGTGGTAATCCCGGAGGGTGGTGGAGACCGACTCCATGGGCATCTGCCGGGGATGGATCTCCTCCAGCATCTCCTTCCTACCGGCAGAGCAGACCCCACACCCCTCAGCTCTGGGGTGTCCCCTCACCCTGGGCAGGTTCCCTTCTCCAGGGCATGGCTCCAGGGGTGGGTGGCAAGCAGGGGTGCAGGCTTGCCTGTATTTCTGGTAGAGCATGGACTCCAGCATGGCCTCCCGCTGCCCTGCAGGGGGAAGGTGCCATCAGCCCCGCAGCTAAGATCCCTTCACTGCCTTTTTGGGGGGCACACTCGGGTGTGTGTGGGGGTCCTCAGCCTCACCTCGCCCCAGCAGCAGGGCCCTGTGTGGTGGGCGGTAGGTGTCCTTTGTGGTGGTGCTGTCAGTGGGCCGGGAGACGAGCTGGTGGACCAGCAGCCCGTGGTGGCCGTGCCGGTAGGTGAAGCCCTCGCTGCCTGGCTCCTGCCCTGGCATGGTGTCCAGGTGGTTCGTGGCTCTCTGGGGATGGATGGCGGGTGCTGCGGGAAGGGGGCAGGAGCCCACCCTGCAGTGCCCTGTGCCCGCTTCCAGCTTTTAGGCTTTTGATAGTCCCATGGAGCTCTGGGCAATGTTGGGAGGTGGGGGTAAGTCACCCCCTCCTGCTGAGAGTCCATAAGTTGGGGGCACTGCCTCAGACCTAAGGTCATGCCACACAGGCAGGTGCCTGACACAAGCCCTGGGAGCAGCCCCAAAGGCATGAGCTGCAAAAAGGGCGAACGGTCCTTCCAGCCAGCTCCCCAGGAAAGCTGGAGTGGGGACACCTGTGACTTAGGCAGGGCTGACCTCTCCTGCCTGCCAGGGGTCAGCCAGCCTCGTACAGCCATCCCGACCCCCCGGGTGCCCAGGGTGCCCCTATGGCTGGCCAAGCGCTCTGAAGGCACTTGAACAAACTGTGGGGTCTCCAGGCTGTGGCATGGCTTGGCCCATGTCCCTGCAATGGGCTATGACAATCAGCTCCTGCCAACCCAGCAGCGAGCTCCCGTCTCTCCTCCCAAAGCCCCCCTGTCGCTCCCCACATGCCTGCCAGTGCCTTTTGTGCTATTGAATTTCATCCCCTTTCCATCCCGCTGGGCTCAAGGTCGTCCAGGGAGCCCCAGCTTGGCCAAGGGCAGCTATTTAAAGAGAGGGGGCTGCCTAGGAGCAGGGGCTTCAGGGGATCAGCATGTGGGACGTGGTGGGGCGGGTTTTGAGGGACATTTCCCCTGCTGGCCCCCCAGGCTGTGGTGGGGAGTTACCTCCTCCTGCCAGTTGTGGATCAGGCAGCTCCCCCGGGGCACCACCCGGCTGGGCTGCTCTGCCGGCGGCTGCAGGGAGGTGGGCAGCACTGGCACCGCGATGAGGGGCACCTCGGTGGGGCAAGTCCCCCACTTGCCGGGGCAGGGTGGCAGCTCGACCCCGCAGGGATCCTTCCCAGCCTCAGCAGCTGGCACCATGCTGGGCACGGCTGGCAGGGCCTCAACGGAAAAACTAGCTATGGCCGAGAACATT
>NW_010972714.1:102049-104434 GCF_000737465.1 Haliaeetus leucocephalus | reverse complement strand
CCTCGACTCCCCCCCCCATCTCCTAATGCCTGCCCCTCTCCCCTCAATGCTCCTCAGGTCCTGCCCCCAACCCACCCAGGCCCCTGCCCCCCAAATGTCTCCCTCGGGGGTCACCCTAAGGCCCTACACCCCTTAATGCCCCGCCCCGTCCCGGTACCCCGTTCCGGGGGTCTCAGCCCCCCGCCGCCGCACTCCGGGCTCCATGGCGCCTGCGCAGTGTGAAACCGCTCCGTCTCCATGGAGACGGTAAACACCGGCCGTGCCCCGCCCGCGGCCGCAAGCTCATTGGTGGCGCCGGGTGAGTGCGCACCTCCCATTGGCGGAGAGCCTGAAGGGAGGAGGGGGGCGGGACCCACTCGGGGGCAGGATTCGAGTGGAGAAGGGCAAGGGGGCGTGACGATAGGGGTGTGGCCGGGGTAAGTGGGCGTGGCGGGGGCAGGAAGGGGCGAAGGCGCATGGCCGGGTCTGCTGGGGGGCCCGGCCCGGGCTCCAGGACCGGGAATTGTCCCTACCCCTGGGGGTCCGTGTACCCCGGCCCCGGCCTGCCCTGGTGCCTTGGGTCTGCCACCAGGAAGGAGCCCTGGGCCCAGCCAGGGCTCGCAGGGCCTGGCCTGGGGGCAGGGGTGGCCCCAGAGGCTCTCAGGGAGGGGGGACACGGGTGGGCACCCCACCCTGGTAAGGACAGCTCGGCCCCGTGGGGCCTGGGAACACGCTGCTCCCCATGACACCACCCAAGTGACACCCCCCCACCGCCATTTGGGCCTGGCCCTCGGGTGCACCCACCCACGCCGGGGACCCAGGCCTGGCCCAGGGTGACGGGGCAGGACGGTCCTGGCGCCTGGCTGGGCACAGACGGTCCCCTGCAGGCGTGGTGGACCAGCTCCCCTCTCACCGCCAGCCCTCGCTGGGCCCCCCCCGGCCCCCCATCCCCACGGAGGCCTGGCAGAAGAAGGGCCCTTTGATAGCGCGTGGCGGGCTCCGGCGCGAGGGCTGTTATTCCAGCCCTCTGCGGTGCGCACCGCCGGGGCCACCACACGCTCGGAGCTGGGGCCTCTGTTTTTCCTGGCTGGAGATGTGCCTGGCCCCTTTGGCCTCGGCCGGCTGGGGCCCCCAGCGGGTACCGCTCCTCCCTCCGGGCGCTGGGCCTTGCGCCAAGCAGGGGCTCCTTCGAGCCCATCTGCTGCGCAGCTGTGGTGAAGAGGGAGAGACGTGCGCCGGAGCTCAGGCTCAGCAAAGTGGAACCCCCCCCTTCCACCCTCCCCGCCATGCTGGGGCCACACCAGCCCTTCTGCCACTGGAGGTGGGTAATCTGGGTGGCCTGAGGGCTGGGTGCTCGCTGCGAGGGTGCTGGGGTGCGTGCTGCCGGTGGTGCCCCCCACGCTTGGACCCGGGCACAGGGCTGGCCCCTGAGGTGCACCCGTACCCCAGATCATGCTGGGGGGAGGGGGGTGGCAGCCTGGGTACCCTGCCCCAGCTTGCACCCTAGGGTGGTCTTCCCAGGAGCATCCCCAGATTCCCCACCAGACACACGTCGCCTTGTCCCTGGGGCAGCCAAAAGCCTGCCAGGCAGCACGGGTGCCAAGGGGACACCGAAGGGACACTAAAGGCACCACAAAAGAGTGTGGGACAGGGACCCTGGCGATGCCAGCCTGGGGGTGTGCACTCACCATGGGACAAAACACTCTAGGGTGGCATATGCGGCATTGCCGTGGGGCTGCACCCTGGCAGCACTACTGTGGGGCAGCAGCCCTGGAGCTGCTGGAGCACATCTGGCTGCCTCTCGCCAGCTGACACATCCCCCGCCACCCCCCTGCCCAGATCTTTTGGGAATTTGCGTCATTTGTGATAGTCTTCGGCTAAGGAATGAAAACAGCCGTTGGCCCCCCCTGCTCTCCCCCCGCCTCAGCCCAGCCCCATGGGGCTGTGACCGCTGTGCTGCCCCGGGACTGACAAAATAAACCTGGTGCAGAAGGAAATGCAATTGCAGGCGTCCAGCTCCTGACCTCGCGTGCCAGCACTTGCCCTCCGCCGGGCATGGCTTTCCCAGGGGAACTGCTTCTGTTGAGCCCTGGAGGGGGGGGTGATGCACTGGGGATTCCTGGCTCCTCTTTGGAGTCCTCACCTCTCCAGGGACCCCCAGCCCCTCTTTGGGGTCCCCAGGTCCAAGGCAGGGCTGTCCCATGTCCAAGAGTGACCCCAACTCGTGCCAAGGCTCGAGCGGGTCTCGGTGGCTGGAAGCAGCAGCACCCAACATTTTTAAGGTTCATTTGCACCCCACAACCATTCCCCGTACTATACTGGGTAGGTGGGGGGAAACAACTGGGCTCTGCCACAACCCCACGCTGCTCCCCGGGGCGGGGGGGGGGGGGGCGCAGCGCGGGCTGC
>NW_010972714.1:100618-102039 GCF_000737465.1 Haliaeetus leucocephalus | reverse complement strand
GGGGGGGGCCCCCCTCCCGCCAGCGCCACCGAGCCGGAGGCTGAACAGAGCCGTCATTCTCCGCGGCGGGCTGCGGTCCCCTCTGCGGCTGGCGGGGGGCCCAGGCGGCCCCACCGACGGTGCCAGGTGGGCCGTGCACCACGCCAGCACCGGCCCCCCCCAGCCCCCCCCAATGCTAAATATAGCCACGGCGCCTGTCTGCATCCCAGCGCTCTGTGGTGTGCAACGCTTGTGTTTTGCACGGCGGTGCATGCGCATGGCGGGGGGGGGGGTCTGCTGCACGCAACGCAACGTCGTGCACAGGGGCGTGCACGCAGTGGGAGCCTGGGGTGTGCAGGGCAGCGAGTTTTGTATGTCAGTGCACAGGCCGGCGAGCGCGGTGGTACAGCGGTAGGTGTACGTGCAGTGGGCAGCAGGCACACCAGGCAGCCCACCCTGCACTGCCCTTAGCTCATGGCTATGAGACACCTGGGAGCTCCCAGCGAGGGCCCTCGGGGGTGGAAATGTGCAATTAGCGCTTTTAGTTCAATTTAGTGCAGTTACTTCACTTTTGCAAGGCAGAGAAGCCATCAGCGCCCGGCACAGGGCTCTGGCAGCAACACCGGGCTGCTTGGGGGGCACCCAGGTGCAGGGTGGGGGGCACGCAGGGGTGCTGGCGCTGTGTCGTGGCAGTGGGGCTGGGTGGGCACCCCCGGGATGTTCCCCAGCTCGGGGACACCCTTGCGGCACCCGGCCTGCCCAGCACCAGGATGGGCCTTTTGGCTTTGGGACGTGGGCACCCCCCAAAAACCTCTTGCTTCAACTGGGGGGCTCCACAGCATCTCCAGCACGGGCAGACTGGGACGTGGGGAGCCAAGACATGCGCCCCCCCCCCAAGAAGCAGGGCACCAAGTCCCACCCGTGTCCCTCTCCCACATCCTGCTGGCATGTCCCTGCTGCTGTGATGCTCGAGCCTGCCCACCCCCAGGAGGGCCACCCTGACACAGAGCCACTGCCAAGGAGATGCTTTATTGGGGGGCGGTGAGTCGGGGGGGGGGGGTGTCAGCCAGGGGGCCAACCCAGCTGCCGCCCCCCCAGCACGTGGAGGTGCAGATGGTAGACGGACTGGGCGCCATGTTTCCCGTCGTTGATCACTGCAGGGAGAGGGGACGGGAGGGGGGGTGGGGGGTCAGGCTAACCCCACACATCCCCAGCCCCCCCACCCCTGGGACCACCGGCGAGGGTCCTGCCCCATGGCACGGCAGGGGCCACCAACTCACCGAGGCGGTAGCCGTCAGCCAGCCCCTCTGCCTGCGCCGTCCGTGCTGCCACCACCAGCAAGTGCCCCAGGAGCTGCGGGGGGGTGGGTCGGGGAGCAGGAGGGTCAGCACCGTGCGTGTCCGTCTGTCCGTCCTGCCTCACCCAATGTCCCAGGGACATCG
>NW_010972714.1:100320-100603 GCF_000737465.1 Haliaeetus leucocephalus | reverse complement strand
GCAACCCACCCAGACTCACCTCGGTGTCCTGGGGACCCACGCGGCTGATCCGGGGGATGGGGCGCTTGGGGATCACCAAGAAGTGGACGGGGGCTTGGGGGGCCACATCGCGGAAGACCAGGCACTGCCGGGGGAGCGGTGGGGAAGCACGCTGAGCCCCGCACCCATGGGTGCTGCCCCCCCCCCCAAACCCCACCCCGGTGGGGACAGACGGCCCTGCTGTCCGCGCTACCTTGTCGTCTTCGTAGAGGATGGTGGCGGGCACGCTGCGGGCGATGATCTT
>NW_010972714.1:94563-100277 GCF_000737465.1 Haliaeetus leucocephalus | reverse complement strand
CCTCATTGGCTCCCGCTCCCGTCACTCCCACCCACCCCCCCGCCCTCGGCGTCTTAAAGCGCCCGCAGGCGCCTGTGCCCACGCGTGTCACGGCCGGGCCCTGTCCACGCCGAGCCCCCGCCGGAGAGCAGCGCGTAGGGCTCCCCACCCCGCCCCCCGTGGGTGCCCTGAACACGGGTGGCGGCACAACCCCCACCCCCTGCACCCCACAGGTGGGTGCCACGAACACGAGTGGCGGTGCCCCCACCCAAAACAGACGACCCCCGGGAGGGAGGCTGGGCCAGACGGTGTTTATTGGGTGCTCAGAAGCCCATGCGTGGGCGCTTGCGGCGGGGCTGGGAGGCGGAGGAGAGCTGGCTCTGGGAGGAGGGGATGCAGAGCTGGCTGGCCTGGCTGCCAGGGAGCTCCGGGGGCTCGGAGGGGTCGTCGGCCCACACCGCCAGGTAGTCCCGCAGCGTTTTCCGCCGCTCCTTGGGGATGCCACGGCAGCGCAGGCTCTGGGAGGAGAGCAGGGCTTCGTCGGGCAGCGGTGACGCTGGTGGGACGCCAGCCGGTGGGGAACCCTCCCGTGGGACCACGGCGGGTGGGCCGGGGGAGAGTGACGTGGGGGCTGTGTCGCTCAGCTCCGACAGCTCAGACTGGTAGGTGAGGGACGAGGTGAAGCTGGCCGAAAGGCTGCGCCGGCCCCGGGCTCGCTTCTGCCGCCGCCGCCGCTCCCGCAGCGCCCGCTGCCTCTGCGCCATGTTGAAGCTCGTCCTCTCCTCCCACCACTGCCCCCAGTCCCCGGACCAGGCCGCCGTCAGACGGGCGCTCAGGGGGTCCGCATCCCCCGCCAGTTCCAGGGGCTGCGGTGGGGTGCAGGGTTGGGAGGCCAGGGGGTCCCAGCGCTGGATGCAGCCCCCTTCCCGCATGGTCTGCCGCAGCTGCCGGCGCAGCTGCTCGTGCAGGGTGCTGGGGCCCGCCGGCGTCGCCAGCTCTTTGCGGGTGAAAAGGCGCTTCTGGCTGAGGGTGGCGGGGTAGGCGTGCCGGGGGGGCTCCCCGCAGCCCTCAGAAAGAGCCTTCAGCCAGCGGCGGTAGCGCAGGGCTGCGGCTGGGCTGGGCACCGCCGGGGAGGGCTGAGGGCTGGCACAGGGCTGCTGGGGGAGTTTGGCTTCCTCCGGGGCTGCTGGCGTGCCCACGTCCTCCTCCTCCTCATTGATAATCACCTCCAGGTTGGACAAGTAGAAAGTTTGCTCTTCCTCCTCCTCCTCTTCTTCTTCTTCCTCGCTGCGCAAGGCCGGCGGGCTGCTGGCAGGAGTCTCAAAGAGCGGGGAAGAGCCAGGGGCTGGCATGGCCTCGTCCCCTGAGGTGGGTGCAGGGGGCTGTGCTGCCTCGTGGGTCAGCCTCTGGCAGAAGACGTCCCCAGCCTCGGAGAGCTGGAAAACCAGCAGGGACTCCCGCAGACCATCCTCCTGCAGTGCAGCAGCCAGCCCTGTGGGGATAGGGGAGGCATTGCCACTGGTGTCCTGGCCCTGTGGACCCTCCTGGGGCTTGGCCAGCAGTGGGGGCTGCCTCCGCCCACCACCATGGGCACACTCACTGCTTGCTCCTGCCCCCCATGTCTTTTTCTAGGTCATTAATCTCTTTGACAGGGTTGTTCAGGGCTTTGCTTTTGCTTTTTCAACCACTCCCCCCCCCGCCCCAGGGCACGGCAAGGGCTATAACCCCAACACCCCTCCAACCCACATTCTCCCCCCCAGGACCTGCACCCCAGGACGATGTGGGGCACCCACCGGCAGCTGGGGCACCGAGGCGCTGCTGGAGCATGTGGTGGCGGTGCGGGAGCTGGACGGGCAGGTGCTGCAGGCAGCCGGCAATGCTGTGCAGCTTCTGTGGAGGCCCCACCAGCTGGCAGGCCGACTGGTTTCCCCCTGCGGAAGGACAGGCCAAAAATTGGTCAGTGAGCACCGATGCCGGGGCAGCAGCTAGTCCCGGTGGCAAGGAGGCTGGGAAGTGGGCACAGAGGAGATCTGGTCCCACAGCACCCCAAAGCCCCATCTCTCACCCTGGTATTGCAGCAGCAACAGCTCCTGGGTGTGGGATGCGCCGAGCAGCACCTTATGGCTCCTCTCGGGGCCCCCTGGTGTCAGATGGGCAAAGAGAGGGGGGGCCTTCATCATGTGTGCCCACTTCAGCACAGGCACCAGTGGCAACCGCTCATCCAGTACGTACACGGAGAACTGGGACAGGGAAAGGACAGCACGGCTCGGGGGGGCTCACCCAAACATGCCGTGTCAGCCCCCCTCAGCTGGGCGATCCCCCTGCCCCATGGGTGCTGGGAGCGGGAGCTGTGCTGGGCTGTCCTCCACCATCCCCGCTGTCCTTCCAAGGTGCAGCAGGACTCACCTGGGTGGTGACGAGGTGCTGGGAAGGGTGAGCCCTCCCCAGGTACATGGGCAGCACCACACGCTCACCCTGTTGGCAGCCTGCTTCCTCGCCCACCTTGAACAAGTCAAAGTGGCATCTCTCGGGGGCCTGCAGCAGCAGAGTGGGGTCCTGTCAGCAACCTGGGCTTGGGAACCCTCTTCCTCACCCACCGCCAGCCCCCTGCCCACCCTCCCGGGCTCACCCGGGCATCCAGGCACTGCAGGCCAGTGCGGTCGGCACAGCTCAGCACCCGCGGGTGGGCAGTGAAGTCGCTCCAGCGCCAGGGCGAATGGTCCCGAAAAAACATGGTCTGGGGGTCATGGCGGAGCCGCTGCAGCCTGCGGGGAGAAGGCAGTGCTGGCACAGGGAAGAGCTGCCCCTCTTGCTTGGGTCCCCCCGACACCCCTGAGACCCAGGGTCTGTGTGAGCCTCCTCCCGGCCCCAAGTACCCCATCTCACCCCCTCTCGACGCTCCAGAGGTAGACGGCTCCGCTCTGGGTGCAGACGGACAGCTCCCCGGGGAGGTGAGGGCTGCGAGATGGAGGGCATAGCATCACCACGGGGGCAAGAGCATCCGCCACAGTGGGGAGGGCTGCAGAGGCAGCAGAGCCCCCTCCTTGCAAAGCTCTGTTCCCCCAGCACCTACCTGACGGTGAGGCAGGAGGCAGGCACACTGGTGCGGATGACCTGCAGCGGGGTGGGGGCCGCCCCTGTCCTGCCCGGCACCCTCCAAACGCCGCAGTGATAGTCCGAGCGGACGCCAACAAAATCTGGCAGGGAACAGGAAGCAGCACGTGAGATGGCAGCGTTCCAGGGGCTCCCTGCTGTCCCTCCACCCCACCCCACACCCTGCCCGGCCCGAGGTACGTATCCCAGCCTACGGATCCCAGGGCTGGCTCACCTTCCCCGTCCGCCCGGGCGGCAGCCACTTGCCGGATGTGCCCATTGAGCTCAAACTGTGCTGGGGAGCCCCGGGCACGGGGCAGCTCCTCTAGCACCACGTCCTGGAAATCTGGGGTGCCGGCTAAGGGCAGTGCAATGCGACCCCCTCTCCCCTCCCCAAGGACACCCCATGGGGAAGGATACAGAGGTGGTTCATGGCCTGGCCTCCGGGGTACACCAGGCGGCCCGTGCGTGCCCCCACGTCTTTGGGGGGCAGCCAGGCCAGCGCTCCGCCAGTAGAGCTGTCGTCAAAGAGCAGGCTGGCCCACTGCAGCAGCAGCTCCTCATGCACACAGTCTGCCAGCAGCCCCAGTGGCACCTCGAAGAGCCAGTCGCGGCAGAGGTGGGAGAACCACCGCAGGCGGGGGGCAAGGCGCTGTCGGGGGCAGCCACTGCAGGAGTACAGACAACATCAGGTGGGGGGAGAGAGCAGGAGCCCTCTCAGCACTTTCCAGGGCAGAGGACATGGGGACACTTACCACCTGGCCTCCAGACGGCCAATTTCCTCCATCAGGGCCGTCATCCGGATGGTGTTGTCCCGGGCCTGTCTCTGTGGGGAGAAGAGGCAGAGGCTGGGGCTGGCAGCTGCAAGGGGAAGGGTGGGGGGCAGCATTGTCACCCCTGGATGGACACTGACCCTCAGTTTGGAGTTGCCCAGGTAGAAGTTCTTGTGCAGCAGCCGCCCCAGGGAGCCAAACGCATCTTCTGGGTGGTCCACAAAGAAGTGGCTCAGCTGCACGGGAAGGACAGGGAGAGGTTGGGATGTGCATGGAACCTGGGCTGTCCCCCCAGGTCCTTGGTGGGACACGGCACCCCAGGCCCCACCTGCTTGGTGAAGTCCAGAGCGGCTCCAGTCTTGCCTGCCTGGAGCTTCCTGCGCAGGACACCACGGTAGAGAATGTCCTGAGGCACGAGCGAGGGGATCCAGCAGCCTGCAAGGAGAGGGCAGGGGCCGGTTGGTACCATGCAAGTACCAGGACACCACTGTAGCACCACGGGGCAACGGCTTGCCCGTCCCCACTCCCTCCTGTGCGAGCACCCCCAGAGAGAGCTGCTAAAGCTCCCTGTGCCAGTGTGGCAGAGCCACTGGGGATCCCGAGCCGCAGGGCAGCTCGGCAGGCGGGTGCAGAGGCTGAACAGAGCGTCCCCACCGCCACTCCCCGGGCAGGCTACCCCCTCTTCTCCCACCCCCGGCGGCCCTCACTCGCGTTGGGAGGCAGGAAGGGCACGGCAGCGGCGTCGGCGGGTTCCCAGCTCTCGCCCGTCCCGCCGCGGCGGGGCACGAAGGTCGTCTCGGCCTGCAGGGAGAGGAGGCGGGAGGTGAGAACGGCCCCTGCCTGCACCCCCCGCCGGGCTCCCACGGTCCGGCCCGAAGCCCCGCGCCCGGGCAGGGCGGGCTGCGCCGCGACCTCACCTGGCGGCGGCGGGGACCGGCCTCCAGCACCTGCCCGTACTCGCCCCAGCCAGCGGCCGGACCAGGGCCGCCCTCCTCCCGGGGCGGGCCGACGCTGAAGTAGGAGGGGAAGAGAACGGCCGGGAACTCCATGGCGCCGGGGGACGCCGGGCGCGGGGCGGGAACGGGCCTGGACCGGGCCGGAGGGTCCCGGGGGGGGTCCCGCCGGTGTCCCGGGGGGACCTCGGGGATTCCCGGGGGTGATCTCGGGGGGTCCCGGTGTCCGGGAGCCGTCGCCGGTCGGTGCCCAGGCGGGAACGGCGCCGCCACCGGAAGTGGTGACACCCCAGCGCCACGCACCAATCAGCGCCCGAGAAGGGAGCGGAACTAGAGCGGCGCGCCGGCGGCAGCGCGGCGCGGAGCACTACCGCCCCCTGGCGGTCGGAGGGGTGCGTGGAGTGGGGGAAGCAAACGCGCCTCCGCCGTCGGGACCGTGGGGGGCGGCGGGGACCAGGACGGGACCGGGCGGGGGGAGCGGTGGGGAGCGGGCTGGGCCAGGATCGGCAGGGCAGAGCACCCCCGGTAGTGGGGCTGCGCCCACAAGTAACCCGCCCGCCGTGGCCGAGGCGGACGGTGATGTCAGGAGAGTTCGGGGGTGATGTCAGGGGAGTCTGGGGATGATGTCAGGGGAGTTTGGGGAAGCGGGATGAGATCGTTTCCAGTCAGGGTGCCCTCATCCCCGCAGGCGGTGCCCAGACCCCCTCTCCCGGACACCTCCTCTGTAAGACAATTATAATTCATTATAATAAGATGGCAGCCACTGTCGGAAAACCTCCCGACCCCCATCAAACACCCCCCATAGGTAGTCCCCCCCCCCAGCCCCCCTAGGCAGCCCTCACTGCCGCCCATCCCCTCTCCACAAGACGCCCTCTTTGCCCCCGGCATTGTAGCCCCCTTGTCCCCCTGCACCCCC
>NW_010972714.1:92453-93338 GCF_000737465.1 Haliaeetus leucocephalus | reverse complement strand
GCGCGGTGGGGCAGGGGGATGAGCTTGTGATGGGTATGAGGTACCCGAGCAGTGGGGAGGTGGGGTGTGCGCGCCGTGGGGTGGGTGAGAGCAGAGCGCAGGGGTGTGGGCAGTGGGGCGGGAGGTGCACGTGCGGTAGGGGCACGATGTGGGTGCGATGGGACACCGAGACGCGTGTGCGACGGGGTATTTGTGTAACGGGGCATGGGGATGGGTGTGCAGAGGGTACCAGATGCCCGTGCAACGGGGCGCGAAGGCGTGCGTGCGGCGGGGCACGACGATAAGCGTGCCGTGGGGGCATGGAGCACCCACGCAGTGGGGCAGGGAGATGAACGCGCGGTGAGGCACAGAGGTGTGCGTGCCAGGGGGACGCAGGCGGTGCATGTACAGTGGAACACCCTGGGGAGAGCTGGGGGGGGGAGGCATGGGCCGTGGGCCCGGGGGGCTGCAGATGCAGGGCCGAGGGCTGTGTGCATGCAGTGGGGCAGCGGGGATGGACAGCCTGCAGAGAGGGGGGTGTGCGCGCAGCTAGGCGTCGGGACGCGCCGGAGGCGGGGAGAGACACACATCAGCGGGACTGTGTGAGGTGACGAGCGAGCTATGGGGCAGGGGGAGCTGGCTTGGCGATGGGGATGCGGAAGGGTACCCAGGGGCTTGGAGGGGGCATCCCCTGGGGAGGGGGGCAGCTGGCCGGCTGCTGCCGGTGCGGCGGGGCCGTGGACGCCGTGGGGCAGCGGTGGGGCGGCCGCGGGAGCTGTCCGCGGTGCTGAGCGCCGGCCGCGGGAGCTGTCCGCGGTGCTGAGCGCCGGCCGTGACCTGGGGCTGTGGTGCCGGAGTGTGGGGGTCCCGCGGCTCTGGCCGCTAGCTGAGGCAGAGGGGCACTTG
>NW_010972714.1:77605-92442 GCF_000737465.1 Haliaeetus leucocephalus | reverse complement strand
CCCTCCCCTCTTTCCATGGGCAGGAAATCCAGCTTTGTGCTCCAGCAACCCTCCCGTGCTCCGGTCACACCGCCACGGTTTTTCAGACCGGCCCTCTGCTGGCAGCTGGCTCCCCCTGCCTTGCCCCGGGCACGACGTGGGCATGGGGTGAACAGCGTTGGGACAGGGAAGCTCCGGGTGCTTCCTCCCATGCCACCTCCTAGAGCTGCGTTCAACATCCCCCCTCCTCCCTGGGGTTCCCTGCAGGGTCACTGTCCCCACGTGGGGAGGTGAGCTGTGGAGTGGCTTGTTGGTTCATGGTGGGGAAATTGGAATCGGGTGCTCTTGCATTGAGACAGGTATTTCATGCTGGCTTGTGTCGTCTGGAAGTGAAGGGGAGGGGGAGCTGCCTTTGTTCCAGGCAAGGGAGCAGATGCATGTCAGTGTACAGCCAGCTGGGGCTGCACACACACAGCAAAAACACACATGCACACAAGCACATGCACCAGGCGCATGCTGTACAAAGCAGCCCTTCTTCTCAGCTATCCCACTCCCCACTGGATGAGTCTTTCTGGGCACAGCCCTGCTCCCAGCCCAATCCTCTGCTGGCAGCCACCTTGCTGGCAGCTTGTGTGGAGGTGTGTCTCATCCTTGGTGCATCTCCGGGGAATAATGGATGGGTGTCCCAGCCTGGCACTGGGGAATTATGGCAATGGTAGGGTGAAGTTACAGCTGCTGTGTGGACACAAGGTCTCCCTAGTCTCTACTGCGCCAAGGACGTGGCTGCCTCTCTGCTGCCGGGGCTCCTGGAAATCAAACTGTCAGACAGTTGGGCAGGGGG
This sequence comes from Haliaeetus leucocephalus, assembly GCF_000737465.1. Classification (NCBI taxonomy): domain Eukaryota; kingdom Metazoa; phylum Chordata; class Aves; order Accipitriformes; family Accipitridae; genus Haliaeetus; species Haliaeetus leucocephalus. The sequence continues at coordinate 91,622 of NW_010972714.1, read as the reverse complement.
AGGTAGCCCCAGTGTGTGCCGTGGGCTTGCAGGAAATGTCTTGCAGACATAGGGTTGTGTGCAGCCACGCGTACCCATGCATGTGGGTGTGCACGCCTCCACTTTGCCGTGCATGAAGCCAGCACCCACATATGCGTATGTGCACACATATGTGCACCATTCCTCCTCTGCAAACCATGGGAGAGCTGGGAGGCTGTGCAGGAAGTGCACTGCTTGCTCCTTCTCATGGCTCTGGGGTGGGACTCTGCGGTTTATGATGGGCTCTGTGCTGAGCCTCCTCAGCAGGCAGAGAAGGGGGGAATCTGTGTCCCTGTGGGAGCTGACCTGTTGGGTCAGGGCTGGAGCCATGAGGAATGGCCCTTTATTACAGGTAAAATGCAGGGAGCAGGTCCTCACTGAAGAGGACAACGAATTGAAAGAGGTGGGTTGCGCCAGGGCAGAGCCTGAGCAGCCAGGGCTGAGGGCTCCTCAGGCTCCAGAGGATGAGTGCCCACAGCTTGGGAAACTGGGCTTGAAGGCAATGCTGAAGCAGGCATGATGCAGGCTGTGCCAGGGCTGGGCACAGCTGACATCAGCCCTGGGCACTCACTGAAATGGCACAGTCCCAGCCCCTCCTGCCTCCAGGCTGCCAGTTTGGGGACATGTTCAGAGCCTGGGTGGGTGGGCCTGGTCTGGGAGGGGTGCTGCACCCCACTCCAGTCCTCCACCCTGCTGAGAGCCCCTCGGGTCTCCTCTGCAGATGGGCTCTTTGTGACCGACTACTTCACCCGCACACCACGCAAGCTCAGCCCCTTCCGCTCCTTTGCCAGCATTGAGCTCTTCCACTTCCACATCCCTGAGGACACAGTCATTGCTGTCTGGAACCTCATCACCTTCAAGGAGCAGGGTGGCACCTTTGGGGACCAATGCCCAGACCGTAGCATCACCGTGTGAGTAAGCAGCCTGCTCTGTCTGTTTCGTTCCTGCCTGCCCCTGCCTGCCCCTGCTGCCCTCTGCCTGGACGTGCCCTGGAGCCTGCCTGCTCTTGGCCACTTCCTGCTTGCACGTGCACAGGTGCATATATGTATACGTGTGTACACATACAGAGGAGCACTCATGCACACACATGCATATGTGGGTACACACTTGTGCACAGATGCACACACACCCATGCATATATGCACATACGTGCACACACATACACAGGCATGCTCAGTCCCCATGACTGAACTTCCCAGGACCGTTGCAGGCTCCACTCTTTTGTGCACCTCATACATGAACAGTTTTGCTTGAACACCCACCCAGAGAAGCTCACAGCCTCCAGCAAGGTCCCAGCTTACAGATGGCTTCCCATGATGTCTTTGAGCTTTCTAATAGCAAGGACAGAACCCCACATGTAAAGCATGCTGGCCCTCCCATGATGCCCAGCCTGCACTCTGCTAACTGCTGTCTCTCCTACAGGTATTTCCGCTCAGGGGCTCCCTCCGTCATTAACCCGCTGCACACACACTTCCCCAAGGACACGGCTGTCCCTGGCTCCTTTGCACTGACCCTCACCTGGACCCTGCCCAACCGCACCACCGGGGTCTTCAACGTCACCAGCCCGCTGCCCGGGGATTGGTTCCTGGCTGCCCATCTGCCCAAAGATGAGGGCAAGATCTCTGTCAAGGTGAAGGGCTTGGGGGGACCGTGGGGTGGCAGGGCTCGCTGCAGGGCTCTGCTGGGGTCTGACTGTTCTGCTCTGGCAGTGCCGGGGGCAGGTGTCCCAAGTGGGGACAGTGCCTCATGCTCCCTGCCTCGTACTGATTGTCCTGCTGGTGCAGGGGCTCTACGAAGAGTGCCAGTATCTCTTCCAGCCGCAGCTCATCGTGCAGCGCCTGGTGAACATTGCCGTGCTGTACCCTGGTTATGTCACTGAGCAGAGCATGGCCCCCCACAACCGCTCCTGCCTCTACAAGTGAGTGTGAGAGGGTCTTCTAAGGGGGGGGCATCCCCAGTGTGGGGACCTGAGGGTGCCCCCTCCCTCTGGTTTGCCTCCCCAGCCCCGTTGGTCCATGCCTAGGAGCAGGACCTGACACCGCTGTCCCACAGGGTGTTTGTGCCCAGCTACACATCACGAGTGCTGGTGGAGGTGCTGCGGTGCCGTGGGGTCGAGGGCTGCCCACTCTGGCTGCGTGTGCGGGCCAAGGCTCCCCCCCTGCACAACTCCACGGCGCTGGACTGCCGGGAGCATGCACCTTGCCAGCTGGCACTGGACCTGCCCTTCTGGCAGCATTGGTACTACGTGCTGGTGGAGAAACACCCTGGGGTGCCAGGCACCATCTCCTTCCAGGTCACCGTGCAGCTCACAGGTGAGGGTTCATGGGGAGGTGTGGATGGGGGGCATGGTCTTGACACTACCTGGGTGACTGGTGGGGGAGTAAAGGATGCCCGCAGGATCTGGCCCCAGCTAGGCACAGGATTATACCCAGCTCTGCTGGGATGGAGACACTGGGAGTTGTTGGGGCTGGGTTGCAGATGGAGGTGAGCGGTGGGCAAGAAGGGGAGGTGGAAACTCAGAAGGGGTTGGATGAGCTGTGCAGTGCCCAGACTGACAGCTCTGCCCCGCAGACTGCTCCCGACCCAGCCTGGCCCGGCCACCCTTCCTGCCCTCCAGCGCCTCCATGAATATGCCCCACTCCTTCGGCTCTGTGGGCGGGCTGGCACTGGGGGACAGCCCTCCGCCTGCCAGCCCCAACGGCACGAAGCACCCAGTCCCCATCTCCATCGCTTCACCCGCCGGCGAGCGGTGCTGGCCGGTCCGCCCCACGCTGCGCAATGAGCTGGACACCTTCTCCGTCCACTTCTACATCTTCTTTGGGCCCAACGTGTCAGTGCCGCCCGACCGCCCTGCTGTCTTCGTCATCAACCTCCTGCCAGTGCTGGACAGTGGTGGAGTGCTCAACCTGGAGCTGCGGCTCAATGTGGTGAGGTGGCCACGCTGTGCCCGGGATGGGGCAGGGCAGCCCAGGGTGGGACAGGCTGGGAGATGGGTGATGTCAAGGCTGCAGCAGGGCAAGGAACAGGATTTGGGGTGCTCTTGGTTCACGGGCCATGGTTTGGGAACTCTTGGGCAATGGAGCACAGATTAGAGTGCTCCGAGGGCAGGATGATGGCCTGGATCTGGGGTGTTCTTGGGTGATGGGCAGTGGGTTTGGGCACTGCTAGGTGGTGTGCCGTGATCTGGGTGCTGTCAGAGCAGGGGACATCCCTGGCGCTGGTTTAGGCCCATCTCCTTCTCTGCCGTCAGAGCTCCCTGTGTGGCGAGAACGTAACAGTGTTTGGGTGTCTGAACCATGAAGTCCCACTGACGTCCAGTGACAACGCATCGGTCACCTGTGAGACAGGTAGGCTGGGCTATGCATGTTCACCCTGTCGTGGCTGTGGGGGTCGCACCCTGCAATGTGTCTGGCAAGAGGCTGGGTGGGAGATGGCAGAGACCGTGAGGGCATCTGGCCCTGGAGCCTGGCACAGGGTGCTCTGTCCCTGTCCCAGCTCTGCTGAGGGGAAGGGGCTGCCCCTGCCCTGCTCACCCAGAGCTCTCCCGGCCCGCAGAGTCCCTGGCAGGCTTCCTGCTCTCCGTCAACGCCACGGCCAGCCTCAGCCGCCTGCGGATCCCCTACCCCCAGACAGGCAGCTGGTACCTGAGCCTGCGCTCGCTCTGTGCCACGGAGCACGGGTAAGAGCCCCTGGCACGTCCCCTCCCTGTGTGCCCAGAGGGGATGTCCCCACCATGGCCTGCATCCATGTGTGCTGTGGGTCCGTGGGTGCGCCCAGCCCCTGCGCTGTGTGTGTCACCGCTCACGTGTGTGTACGTGGCTTGGTGGGCTGTGTGTCACCATGTGAGTGCCTGCGTGGGCACGGATGGCTCTATCTTGTGCCTGCCTGACCATCTGTGGGTCCCTGTGGCTCTTCCCTCTGTCTCACGGTTAGGAAGTGCCTGTCAGCTTGCGAATGCCGTGCATCTGTTGGTGCCTGCCATCTCCGCCGCAGTGCCCATCTGTACCTGTGCCCAGGAGGGCACTGGGCTGTCACTGCGAGGACAGGGCTTGGCTGTGTGTATGAGGGGGCAGCTCTGATCAGGCTGCTGTGCCCCTGCTCTGCTCAGCATCTCCGGGGACCGGTCCTGTGTCTGTGGTTCTGCTCCTGGTTCACGTGTCTGCCTGAGAGCCCTGCGGAGGAGAGGGGCTGTTGTGTGCGTGTGTCTGTACATGCCAGAGTCCCTGTGGGGCTCTGTGCCATGCAGGTGGTGCTGTGTGCATGTTCAGTGCATGCATGCAGGCAGCACTGGGTGTTCGGTGCATGCACACGGACGGCACTGCATGCACATTTGGTACATGCATGCAGACAGCACTGCATGCATATTTGGGTGCACACATGCAGACAGGTCTGTGTGCATGTTCAGGTTTGTGGAAGCAGGCAGGGCTGTGTGCAGGTTTAACTGTGCAAGCACATGCAGGGACAGCAGACGCACGTGCAGGCATGCCCAGTGCATGTGCACAGGCAGTGCCGTTTGCATGTGTGTGCGTGTTGGGGTGCCTGCGTGTGCGCAGGCAGAAGTTGGTGCGTGCTGTTGGGACATGGGTCTGTCTGTTCTCCTGCATGCTGGGTCTGCTGAGGTGCTGGGTGTGCCCAGAGCCCTGTGCATGGGCATCACAGGGCCGTGGGAGTGCTGTGCCTGCTCTGACTCCTCTGCTACCTTTCTAGTTTACCCTGAGTTGCCAGCTGCAGTTGGTCCTTCCTTGACATAGCCACATGCAGGCATTGCAGGGCATGGTGTTTGCACGGCAAAATCCAAATGAAATAGGAGCCAGCTGAGTGTGTTGCTAAAGGCAAAGGGGGTCTAAGGGTGGCCATGTTCCTCCTGCTTACCCAGCCTGGTGCAGACAACTGTAGCCCACAAGGTCCTTGAGGACCAGCTCTCAGCTGCCATACGTAGCATCAAAGCAGCTCATTTCTGCGCTTGCCCAGTCCCTGGGTCTCCCATCACCTGCCGAGTCTGGGTGCAATGGGTGCCTCTGCTGGAGGCTGCTCAAGGGGCACAGGGTGAGGGCTGACCCCCTGCTCCCGTGCTGCAGGTTCGAGCCCTGCACCAACGTGACAGCCGAGGTGTACCTGCGCGCCTACCTCTCACCCTGCATCAACGACTGTGGCATCTATGGCCAGTGCAAGCTGCTGCGCACCAACAACTACCTGTACGCTGCCTGCGAGTGCAAAGCTGGTGAGAGCTGTCCCGGGCACCCATGGTGCCCACTGCACCCAGGGACCCCCCCTGGGCATCCTCCCCTCCTCCCCAGGGGTTCTGCACCTCGTTAGTCCCCCCACATCAGCTCTCCACAGGGCCCTGGAAAGGGGCTTCCCTGCTCCCTTGCAGCCCCTGTGAGTGCTGCAGGGGTGACGGCGGCTCTCCCCGGCAACAGGCTGGAACGGCTGGGGCTGCACAGACAACGCCGAGGCTTTCTCCTATGGCTTCCAGCTTCTCTCCACTCTGCTGCTGTGCCTCAGCAATGTCATGTTTGTGCCTCCCGTGGCCATCGCCGTCCGCAGCCACTACCTCCTGGAAGCTGCCGTCTACATCTTCACCATGTTCTTCTCCACTGTGAGCATGGGGTGGGGGCAGCTGGAGGGGCAGAGGAGGGGCTGGGGCTGTGTGGGGTGGCTCTCACACCCTTTCCCCCTATCTCAGTTTTACCATGCCTGCGACCAGCCAGGCATCGTGGTGTTCTGCATCATGGAGTATGACGTGCTGCAGTTCTGTGACTTCCTGGGCTCCCTCATGTCTGTCTGGGTCACCGTCATTGCCATGGCCCGCCTCCAGCCTGTAGTCAAGCAGGCAAGTGTGGGAATGGGGCATGTGGGGTGGGCACAGAGAGGACCTGTCCTGATGTGTGCCCTGCTGCCCCACAGGTCCTGTACCTGCTGGGGGCCATGCTGCTCTCCATGGCTCTGCAGATGGACCGCCATGGGCTCTGGAACCTGCTGGGGCCCAGCCTCTTCGCCTTAGGGATCATGGCCATTGCCTGGGTAAGGAGATGCTGTCCCTGTCCTCTTATGTCCCCATCCTGGCTGCGCTCAGCATCCTGCCCAGCCATGTAGACCCACTCCTCTGCCAGCATCTCCCCTCTGCTGCCTTCACCCTTCCCCATGAACCCCCCTCCCTGGCTCCTGGGGGATGTGGCACGGCAGCACGGGGGCCGTGCCCGTCCCTGCTGGGGCTGCCTCTTCCAGTTCCCCCTTTCCCCACCACAGACAGCTCGCACCATCCGGCGCCGCCACTGCTACCCACCGACCTGGAAGCGCTGGGCTTTCTACCTGTGCCCGGGGGCACTGATCGCGGCGGCTGCCGTGCTGCTCTACGCCTTCGTGGAGACAGAGGAGAACTACTTCTACATCCACAGCATCTGGCACCTGCTCATTGCTGGCAGCGTCGGCTTCTTGCTGCCACCCCGTGCCAAGCCCAGCAGGCGCCTGGGGCCACTGCCCCGGCGCAAGGGCTGTGGGTACCAGCTCTGCGTCAACGAACAGGAGGAGCTGGGGCTCGTTGACCCAGCCGTGGCCTCCATCAACAGCATTTGTACCAGCTGATGCCGACGGCAGCCTGGACTCCTCTGGCACGGACAGCAGCCCCACGGGGCCCCGGCACCAGCTCTCTTTGCCAGCCACCCATCCCTGGGAGCAGCAGGACTCCTCTGGGCAGGCACAGAGCCACCCGTGCCGCCCTGTTCTTGCAATTACAGCCTGGTTGAACTTGTCTCCAGGAGTTGCTGCAGCTCAGTCCGGTGCAGAGCTGGGGGGGCTTGAGGCTCCACTGGGGATATGCTCCTCTCTTTGCTGGGCCATGGAGGTACCCAGGGGACATGACTGGGGGCGCAGCAGGGAACAGCAATGGTCTCTGGCTCTCACTCAGGGGTCTGCAGCAAGAGCTGCTACTCTGCGGTGGGCTGCTCTGGGGCTGATGCAGCTCTGGCATAGAGCAAGGTGGCCAGCAAGAGGTGGGGGGCCAGGGGCTGCAGTCTTTCCGCTCGCTGCAGGGCAGGCTGCAGAGCTGGGATGACTTTGCGGTGGCACCGTGCTCTCACAGGATGGTTGTAATGCCTGACCCATGGGCAGCAGTGCGGTGCCAGGGCAGCTGGGGTCCCCTCCAAGCCAGCAGGACTGCGGGGAGCCCATAGCCCTGGGGTAGCTGCCACTGGGTAGTGGTGCTGGTGCTGCCTGCTGTGGCGATGCACAGGTCTGAGAGCACACTGCCTGAAAGGGCCGCATCTTCAGGAGCCCACAGCCCATTTGTGTCACCCTGCTGCCTGGAGCAGCCCCCCCTCATCACCCAACACGTGGGTCCATCCACCATGGAACAGTAACCCTGTGTCCCTGTTGTTGCCACCAACCATGAGCAGCTGCTATGTCTCTGCAGGGCACTGAGTATCAGTGGGAGGGGGCATTGCATGGACTGTACCCCCCCTTCTGGTTGGGACAATGCTGTCTCAGCCCCTGTTCCTCATCCTGCCCTGTGGTCAGACCCACAGGCTCAGCACCCGCTGGAGCCAGTGATGACCATGGTGTGGTGGCAAACACCCGCACAGGGCATTTCCACCCTGCTCCTGCAGCTCAGAGAGGGCAAGATGGGCCAGAGAGGAGTGGGGAAAACCCACTTCCCCTTCTTACCCCTCTGGGGACTGCTCCAGCCCCCTGGGCTCTTCCCAGCTCCACAGGGGTCTTCAGGGGTGAGTCTCCAGGCAAAGCTCTGCACCCAAGCAGTCACATCCTGGCTCAGCAGGGCCCACATGCCAGCAGCCCCCTCCCCATAGCCTGGGGACAGAGCCCAGCACAGGGAGATTTGCTGGATGCCTAACAGGATTAGCAGCTGTGGGCGGGCAGGCAGCTATGTAATAGGATTGCAATCTAATTAAACCTGCTGCTTGGGAGCTGGGCCCCAGCTGGCCGGAGCGGGGTGGGCTTGGTGGGCTGTGAGTGTGGCTGGAGGGGGTGGCGGGGATGGGGTGAACAGAGCAGGAGAGGTGAGCTGGCGAGGGCCACGGTGGCAGTGCTAGGTTCAGGGCTTTGCTGCCTGCATCTCTGGGCCTTGCAGGGGATCATGGCCGTGGAAAGCCAGCCTGGCGTGGAGGCGCGCCGGGCAGCCCGGGGTGGCTGGGCAGGAGCCCCAGTCACTGTGCAAGGGGGCTGGGGGGACCTTCACCTGCCACCCTCCTTTGCCCCAAGAGCTCACCCTCCAGCCCTTTCTCTGCCACACAAAATGCCCTGTCTGGTCCAGCCAGGCAGCTGATTAAGGATTAATTTTTTAATTAAAAATATTACTCACTTCACCAAGTCCAATTGCATCCCCCTGGTCCTAGCAGTCCCTAAGAGAATGAGGAGCTCAGCTTTAGCTTTTACGTCAGCAGCACACTGGAGTGCGGTGCACACTGAGCACAGGGTTCATGCCACCCCAGTGTGCACACCAGCCCAGTGAGTGGTCGTGCACAAATGCACCCCAATTTCATGGAGGTGTCAGGGCTCCACACAGCATCCTTACGTGACCCTCAGCTCCAGCTCACTGCTGTAGGGCTGAAGTGCAAACCCACGGCTTGCCAAGTTTGTGTAGACCCTACAATAACAGAGCCTAGCGAGCATGTAGTGGGATGTGCATTCCCCTTGCAAGCAGATACGCAGCCCCTGGCCTGCCCCACAGCAGACAGCATGGGCTGGCAGATGCCAGTCTGGACCCTTGAGGGGACCTGGCAGAGGCAGGCAGGATTTTTAGCCGGGAGAGCTGCCTAGGGAAGCCCGGAGGAGCCACACACCAGCTCTTCTGGACTTCGCTTCTCCGGGCTGCCAGGGCGGCTCAGCACTCCCTCTCGGTTTAATTAAACCCATGACTGCATTTTTCATCTCAAGGACAGGCCAAGTGGCCGACCACGCTGCCGGGGAGAGAGCTTAGCCAAGAAGCACTGGAGGGGATCCAGGGAGCTATCTAGCCCAGCTTGTCCCCCGGGGTCCATAGGCTGCCTGCTGAGAGCTGGGAATCTCCCTCCCCACTTCCCCCCGCCCCAGTGAGACAGAAACCCATCCCCCTGCATAGGAGCCTGGCACAGCCTGGGGGGCATTGTGGTGTGGTGCAAGTACAGGACACGCAGTCTTGCAGGACTGAAAGGTTTTCGCTCAGTGCTCCCAGCACCAAGCATAGAGAAGCCGCTTTCTCCAGTGGAACATCTGGCACAGGGTGTGTGGCACTGTCTCTCCCACCAAGCCTGACTGGGAGTGTGCTGGGACACCCTGTGCGAGAATCTGCACCCCCTCAGCCACCTTCCCTTTGTTGCAGGGTCAGGAGCACCGGCCTGTCCATCCCTGTGGGGATGGGTGAGCTTTGCCGGTGTGCTCCCTACGGTCTCCAGCCTCAGCCCCATGGGGATGCGTTTGGGGACAAGGCTGGACTCTGCCTTCCCCCCTGCTCAGAGAGTTGGGGTCTCTGTGACTCCTACCCTCTGCAGTGTAAACAGTCTTCCTGATGCTCCATCCCTGCCTCTGCCTGGCACAGCAACAGCATAACCATGGAAACATTGTCCCTATAACAACCAGGTACATCTGACATCCCCATGGCAACCGACTCCCCTAATAGCCAGTGATGGGCTTTGCTTCCTCAGTGCTGGGGAGGGCTGGGGGGATTTGAGCCTCACCAGGGCAGGTGGCTGCAGGGATGTGGGGACAGACAGAGATGGGAAGGGCTTTGGTTGGGTGCCTGGGGCAGCACAAGTCTTCATGGCCTCTCTCCTGCTAGGGAGGCTGCAGGGGACACAGGTGATGTAGGAGAAGGAGTTGGCCCTGGAGACAGCATCACGCTGGCTCAGCCTCCTGCATCCCAGCCCCATCCTGCCTGCTGGGCTGTCAGTGCCATCAGGCTGGCATCCCCTGCTCTGTCACATGCTCCCTGGAAGTGTGTATCCCAAAGGCCAGGACCATGCTTCCGCCCACCCTTAACTCCCACTGCAGGGATGCTCTGCCCATTGCTCACAGCCTGCCCTCCCTGCAGGGCTGCTGGGCCCTCCTGCCATTGCCCACCCATGTTTTCTGGGCCAGACTCACCAGACAGCAGCCCTGACACAGTCTGTCATTGCAGACGGCATTTGCACGCCATGCAACTTTAATGTGTCAGGCCTGAATTATTGAGCCCTGCAGCGGGCGTGTGCATGCAGGCGGGACCCACCATCCCTCCTCTTCTCCCTGCCCACATGTGCCCAAGTGGGCCTCAGAGGCTGGGGGAAGGCAAGAGATCCCAGCTTTTGGGGTCTCTCTGAGTGCAGGAGGGTGCTGTGCCCCTTGCTAGCCCTGGGGCCTGCGAGGTGTGGGTGGCAGGGTGGCTGCGGGTGCCACCAGCTTGGTCACCTGAGGGGTGGTGGTCCCCAAGCATGGCATTATCTCTGCAGGGTGCAAGGACATGTGTGTAGGGAGGGATGTGCAACCCTGCTCTGTCCCCACCTCTGCATTTGCTTCCTGCATCCTCATGAAACCCCATGGCCAGAGGCAGCAGATCCCCCACTGCTGCCCTGGGAGGTCCTTGCCCCCCTCCTGCTTGCTGTGCTGCCAGGCCCCAGCGAGACAAAGCCTTTCCACCACAGTCAACGTAAATCCCACCATGGGTGCAGGCAGAGCTTGCTCTCTGGCTGGGCAAAGCTGTCACCGTGCTGCTCTGGGGATGATGAAAGGCTGGGAGAATGGCCTGGCTGCTCTCTTCTTTTGCAATTTGCCCAGTGCACCCTGCAGCCACTCGATGATTTTCTCATCAAAGTAGCAAGCCTCGACCGCCCTCCCTGCGCAGACCCATCCATCACCCATTGTTGGCACCACTGCGCAGATCACAGGCACTGGAGCCGCCTGCCCTGCTGTCCCTCAGCCCCGCAGACAGCGGCCCCGCCATGGCCAGCCTGGGGGGAGCAGCTCTGACCATGCAAAGGGACCCTGTTTCCCCTGGAGCAACCCACGTGCAGCCTGCTTGCTCACCCTTCCTTCTTCCCCATCCTCTAGCCCTGTGTTTCACCCTCCCTGCTGCCATCCCCAGCCCTCATCCCACATCAGGGACCCCTCAAAGCTTCATCCCCAGTCTGCAGGGTGCTGGGTGAGGGCCAGGTGGGAGCCAGGCACCTGCAAGCAGGAGATACAGCTACAGATGGAGCAAGCCCAGCACCAGTGCATGCTCCTGCATGGCTCCTGCCAAGGGGCATCTCTCCAGGTCCCTTCTCCAGGGGAGCCCCATGTCATGGGTACCTGTCCCGTGCAACTGGGACAGAGCTGAGCATGACAAAGCCAGCCCAGAGCAGGGACAAGGGGCTCAGAGATGGACCCGGGGCATCAGGAGCCAGGTTTGCCCCAGCAGCACCCTGTGCCACAACACCTGGAGGTGTGAGAAAGCAGCAGTGTGGCAGGGCAGGCCCAGTTTTGTGTGAGGGTATGGTTGCAGGGGCCATGGAGATGAGGGACAAATGCTTTAGCTGTACCCACAGGGACCAGAGCATCACAGGGGGACCGTGTCAAGGGCCAAACAGCAGCTCTCACAGTTGCATGGCCAGAGGGGAGCAATGGACAGGGAATGGAGACACTGTGACATGGGAGACCAGGCATATGTGGTGGCGATGCAAAGCACGAAAATTTTTAGCTGCTGGTAACTGAGTTTCTTGGAGACACTGGTGGGGAAACCCGGGGTGGGGGGGCGGGGGGCAGACTCAGGACTTTATCCCTGGCAATTTAGAAGAGGACTGTTGAAGAGCTGCTCTGCCGAGCGGAAAAGCCACTTGAGTCGTACTTAACTTCATCAAGGGAACTGCATAGAAATCAGGGAGCTTGCTAAAAGAAATTAATAGAGCAGCCAGGAGGGCAGAGCGCGTGCAGACAGCATGAGAATTGCTCAGAGCAGTATGCTGGAGACTTCCAGTAAATGAATGTGTCCTTTAAAGAGATTTGCAGGGCCAGCGTGGCTGAGGAGTGGAGCAGAGCGGGCGAACGGGTGGGAAAGGTCATTCCTCAAGGAGGGGAGCTGTTTCAAAATGAAGACCAGGGGAAAGGGAATGAAGTTACATGGAAAACCAGAGCAAAACAACACCCAAAAAGGCTTTGAGGAAGACCTTAGCAACAGCATAAAATTGCAAATAATTTTACAATGCCAACTTTGAGGTGTTGCTGTAGCAATGAAACTTTGGGGGTGTCCAGGGGTGCACCAGAGTGCTGCAACCTGGACCTGCCTCCTTTGAATGAATCTTGGGGTAGGAAATGTGTGTCCTGCAAGCTTTTGCCTTTTGTGGTAGGACAAGAAAGTCAAGTGTTTCTAGCCCTGGAGCAGACATCCAGGGCCCATGTATCAACACAGAGGGATGCGGCTGGAGGAGCAGCCTCGGTGCGTCACAGCCAGCAAGCAGGAGAAGGATCTCCCACAGGCTGTGGTTGCAAGAACAAAGTCTACAAGTACAAACTGCAGCTACACTCGCTGTCAAGTGGTAGGAAATTAAGGCAGTTACTCTCGTGAGAAATCAGCCTCGCACCAACAGAAATCAAACTGTTACACCAAATGCAATACTGGGTAAATTTATCTTAAGAAGCAAGCCTGCAGAGGAAGATAAAACCATGTTAGCGGAGGCTGAGAACATTTTCCATGGGATGCAAAGCCACTGTTCCCTTTAGGGCTTGCAAATTAAATTTTTCTCAAAAAAAAAATTCCCCCCCCCCCCAAATACCACCACTAAAATTTCCCTGGAGAGAACCAACTGCTAAGCAATATGTTGTTATGTATGAACAGTGCTCCCAATAGAAGCAGTATTAAAGAAATCACATTGAATATTCCTGTTGGAATGTGAGTGGTGCCTACACTGAGGGGAATATTACAGTTTATTCTTACTTTATATAAAGATGGTTCACCACCTCCAGGGCTAAAACCCAGGGCTCCACATTTCGAGGAGGAGAATTTTGGCTAAAATTAAATGGACCTGGAAGAAGTGCAATCCAGAGTGTCCTGGCTCAGCAGGAGGGGAGGTAAGTTCCGGTGGGCTCCCAAGGAGCTTTGCCCCAGGGCTCGCCTGCAGTCAGCAAATCTCCTGCCAGCACAGCTACAAATCCCAGACAAGCCCATGAGGATTGTTATTCTAATTAACTAATGAAGGCATCTCCTATGGGGAAGATGGATAATCTGAGCTGGAGGCTTCCTCCCTGTTTGGGAGGGACGGGACCTGGTGCAACACCCAGCTTCTCTCAAAGGACCCCATAAGCATTAGTACACCCCAAGGATCAGGGTGCAGTCCCTGCTGTGGGGAGGTGCCAAGTGGTCCCAGACACTGAGCATCTTCTTGCACCCTGCCTTCAACCGAAATTCAGTCTCAGACCCCAGGTGTGCTCCGGTTCAGTGCTGCCTTCAGAAGCCCACCTGACTTCATCCTCCAAAGGCAGCTTGGCTGCTCTCATCCCTGAGCCTTCACTTCTGTCTCATCCTGTCTGCTGCAACAGGGAGTTTTTTTCAGGCAAATCACATGAGAAAAATTAACTTCTGATGAAGGTGAAGTCTGTGCAGGATCTCCCTGAGCCACACTGGAGCAGGACACTCAGTCCCTGGGCAACCAGACAACAGCATTGAAATCCTGCTGAGATCTGCTGCTGCTTTCACCTCCATTTCCAGCCTGGAGAAGGCCTTGCATGCCTCCAAAGGATTGCCTGCCTTCCTCTCCCCAGGCTTGCCTGGTGTTCTGGCTATCACCCCAGCCCTGCAAGTGTGGACACATTGCCTTTATCTGGAGCGGGAGGGATCTCACCAGGCACAGGGATTTTTTCAGATGGACACCCCCAGGAACGGCAGATGGCTTTGGCTATTTCAGACCCTTCCCCACCCACATCCCCTCAGTGCCAGCCCCAGTTCACCTTGCTGAAACCCTCTGGTGCCTGCATCCCAGGGCTGGGGGCTTGCTGGAAAAGGGCTGGGGTCCAACTCTCCCCCACGGCCCCTCTGGCATCCCCCTGTGCCCACGCCGGG
>NW_010972714.1:71576-77191 GCF_000737465.1 Haliaeetus leucocephalus | reverse complement strand
CCCCCCCCGGCGGCCACGGGGGAGCCCCCTGCCCTCTCCCCGCCCCTCCCTTTGCTCCGCCCCAGCCTCTGCGATTGGGTAGAGCGCTCCTCGGCCACGCCCCGACCTTCAGGCGGGCCTTGATCTGACCCCGCCCCTGCCTCTCCACCCTGATCTCCTATTGGCTGCCGACCTGTCAGTCTAGTCCGGCCCTGCCCGCACGGCCGGTGCACCGCGCTGCACCCCGCGGCCAGCGGTCCCAGCGCACCCGCTGCACCCCACTGCACCCCACTGCCGCCCCACTGCACCCCCACCGCCACCCTACCGCACCCCAACACGCTCACACTGCAACCCCACTGCAACCCCACGCACCCCGTTGCACGCTCGGTCTAACCCTCCCAGTTCCCGGTACTACACGCCGCTGTCTCCCGCTCTACCCCCAATGCCACCCCATGCACCCCTGATCTGCAACCCTCACAGCACCCCACTGCAACTCCACCTTCCTCTGCAGCCAGACCCCCTACTGCACCCCATCCCAGGGCACCCCTCACTGCACTTCACCTCCTGCCAGGGACCTGGCCTCTCTCTGTGAGAGGGAGCAGCCTGCCCCACCACCCCAGCACCCCCAGGCCTTGGTGAATTGGGTGCCATGGTGTCCCAGAGCTGGAGGCAGGAGGCTGCAGCCTCTGGTGGGGAGCACGGCAAGATGCCAGGGAGCAAGGCAGGATGGTGGGGAGCATGGTGGGTCGGTGGGGAGCACAGCAGGGTAGTGGGGAGCATGGGCAACTGCAGCCCAAAGGTGCCCTCCTGTTGCAACCTCACTGGTTGCAAGCAGCAGGGCTCAGAAAGGGAGATCCCACCTTTTTCCTACTTTCGCCCACCCTGGTCAGCCCCAAAGGAGAAAGACGGGGCAGAGCTGTTTGCAGGCAGTGGCCCCACTGCCAGGAGGCTTGGGGCCAGAGCTGCTGGCCAGCAGCCAGCCGGTTTCTGCTCCCTGCTCTGGAGCACAGAGGATGGTTTTTGTACGGCCATGGGAGCCCCATCCCCACCAGGGCTGGTCCCACACCCAGCAGCCCCCATGGGCCCCAGCTCCCTGGCCGCTGCACCATGGGGCCAGCACGCCTCCGCAGCATGGCCCTTCTCTCTGATCCAGGGTGCACAGCTGGTGTGGGAAGAGGGACGGTGCCGCGAGAGGTAACGGGCTTTCCCAGCACCATCC
Source organism: Haliaeetus leucocephalus (assembly GCF_000737465.1). Lineage (NCBI taxonomy): Eukaryota > Metazoa > Chordata > Aves > Accipitriformes > Accipitridae > Haliaeetus > Haliaeetus leucocephalus. The sequence continues at coordinate 75,993 of NW_010972714.1, read as the reverse complement.
ACCCACGCTTCTCCCCTGCCAGATACCAGCTGGGCTGTAACGTTGCTGCTCAGTGGTGCTGCAGCACCTGCTGTCCCCCAGTCACCTCTCTGGTGGCCCCCGTTGGCCATGACCCTGGCTGCTCCCCATGGCTTGGCCACACGTGGGGTGCATGCTGGCGTGTGCATCTGGAGGACGTGGGGTGCCCTGGCAAGCCCCTGCAGTGGTGTTTCTAGTGGGGCAGGCATCTGAGGCAGCAGTGGGCTGGTGTGTGCAGCGGGAAGGGCAGGAGCTGGGGGACATCTTGCTGGGGAGCTACATGGATATGTATTGAAACCTCACCCTGAAGGTCACGCACGGCCTCTGAGCAGTGCTGGCCCTGCTACATCCTCAAGATGGATGACGACTGCTTCAACATGGACTGCTTGCCCATCTTCCTGGCTGGGCTTGACCTGACACAGATCAGCCTCTCTGTGGGGTCCCTCTTCTCCTGGGAGAAGTGGCAGGTCACCGGCCAGCCCTCCAGCAAGCAGCACGTGGCATGGCAGGAATACTGTTCTGACATCTACCTGCCCTATGCCAGCGGCATCACCTACATCCTCTCCCTGGACATGGCCAAGTGACTCTGGAGGCAGCCAGCACGTTCGCCCCATCCCCATGGAGGATGTGGGCATCCTGGTGGAGGTGGTAGGTGTCCAGGTAAGAGCCAGTGACAGCTTTGCCAAGCGCAATATGCCATGGCATGTCTGCAACTACTGCTACCTGATGGTGATCTGTGTCCTGAGTACTGGGAGCAGGAGAGGACTCGCCACAGCATGCTGCAAGTCCGCAGCACCGTCTGTGACAGCCCCAGCTCACCTGCTGGAACTGACCAGCTAAGGACCCAGCGATCAAGGGACCACGGCTGCAGCACACGCTGCCTCCCCAGCCCCAGTGCTGCCCAGCATTGCCCACCCTGGCCCCTTCCCTTGCAGAACGATGCAGCTCATGTCCCATCTGGCCTCCCTGCCCTTCCAAGCCCCAGCAGCAGCCCTGCTCCCTTCCACAACCTGGCAGCATGTTCTCCAGGCCAGGGTCCTGTTGGCCCCAGGCACAACTGGAAGCCATCACGGCACAGGCAGGGGCATGGAACATACATCTGCCCCACCGTGTGTGGCCTGGGAGTTTCTCGGAGGCCGTAAATAGCCGAGTTCCCCTTCTGCTCATCTCGAAAGTGAGAAGGGGAACATCCCCCGGACATGGGGAAAGAATCGGTCGACTGTTGTCACTGGTACAAAAGCTATTTTTAATTTTATTAAAATGTCTCTCTTCTATAAACTTCCAAAATATCCAGGGCCTCTGCTATAAAGATTTGTGCCACGGCTGTGTAGTGAATCGTTGCCCCTGGGGCCGGGGATGGTGGCACTCATGGGGGGGTGCAGCCGGCAGCAGGGGACACCTGAGGCTCCTCTTTGTGATCTGGAGAGGTGTGGGGAGCACCTGGGGAGCAGGGCACCCCGGGGCAACCTTCAAAAAGGGGCACGTGGGGGACGTAGTGACCGAGTGGGCCAGGGTGGGTCTGCGGCCGGAGCAGGAGCTGGTGCAGGGTCTCGCCCACCTGCACCAGGCTGTGGGAGAGGAGGTGGAGGTGGGAGACGGTGTCACTGGCCAGGCTCCCCAGCAGCGCCTGCTGCTGCTGCGACGTTTGCAGGATCTGCACCAGCAGCTGCTGAACGCTCTGAAGCAAGCCTGCCACGCTGGAGCCTGCAGGGAGAGGCAGGTCAGTGGCAGCAAACCCTCACCATGGCTCTGAGAGCCCCTGCCATGAGGCTGTTTGGGATGCTGCAGGGAGGACCCACCTTGCAGGCTTGCATGTGATGCCCCTTCTGCTGCTGGCTGCTCGCTCATGGCAGCTGTCCCAGGGGAGCCCGGGGCTGCGGTGGCCACTGGCAGCACTTGGTTTCCTCTTTGTATCCCCGGGGACGTCTCACCAGGAAAATCTGCCACAATGGTTTGGCATGGAGGGAGCAACCAGAGCACTGGAGCCACTCAAGCCCAAGCCCCATACACAGCCTGATCCCACCACAGAGCCCCAGGTGGGCACTGCTTGTGGGAGCCCCTGCTCTCCATCCCCACACGCAGGACAGGACAGAGATACCCCCTGGAGGAGGGGGACTTGCTTGAAGCTGCAGACACTTACCAGCCTTTTGCTCAGCTTTTTCCTGCTTCAGGGCAGTGTGACAACCTGGAAAGAGAACAGACGCAGTCCGTGAGCTTCAGCTACCTCCTGCCCCGGGGTGCACAGGCACAGTGGCCTGGGCATGGTACTCACCCAGGAGGGGAAGGGGAGGGAAGCAGCGACCGGTGTCTGCAACGAGAACCGTATCAGACCCTGCTTGTGGGGCTGAGGGGGTTTACTGGGCTGAGCAGGGCAAGGAAAGCCTTACGTGGCATGGTGGGGGAAACGGGCGGCACTCCAGCGACGTGGTCCCCACTGGCTGCTGGGAAAGAGCAGAGGGGAGAGATGCGCTGTCTGACGGGACCTGTTGGGGGATCACCACCACCCCGGGGCCTGCCCAGCTTGCCCCGGCCAGCCCCGCAGCCCGACATGCCCTAGCCACAGCTCGACAGCACCCTGCAGGGCCCCAAAGCGTTTCACGAGCTAGATACAAAAGCAGGAGTCACTCACCCACCACTGCAATGCAGCCACCTCTGGGCTGGAAGGCAGCAGCGGCGTAGCAGCGCGCAGCAACGCTACACAACAGATTAGGACTGGAAGTGAAGGAGAATCCCACATCCACTTGAAACTGCAGGGGGAATTTAGGGAGACAGAAGGTAATTACCCAGTGCGGGATGCTGGCCGGGGCACCCATGCAAATCAGACCCAGGGACATACCCTGCATCACCTCAGTGCCAAACCCTCAAGAGTGCAAACACTGAGGGGGCCGCAGGATCCGCCCCTGGGTGGGCTGCAGGGCAGGGGAGCTGCAGGCACCTCTGGCCCTCACACCCAATCCTAACTCATCTGGAGGTTTATGGTGTTACTGGGGAAGGGGGAAGCCAGGACCTGTCGAAGGAAGGGGAGTCACATGCCCTGCAGTGCCGCACAGCCACAAGAGCCCCCTGAGCTGGATCAGGGCCACTGTCCCTTTGAGACCTTGAGCCCCGCAACCTGCCATGGGGCAGGCAGCAGCCTCGCCATGTCCTCAGGCTGGTCAGAGCTGGGGACCCCTCCTGCCCTGTCCCAGCCATCCCCATTCCCTCACGCTCTGGGGCTGGTTTGGAGCCAAAGCCTCTGGAGAGCGGTCCCAACACCCCCATTGGCGAGCATCCTTGCTAAGGGACTTGTGATTGGACCCCCGACCCTCTAAGCCCCCCCATTCCCATCATGCTGGCATGGGCTTGGGCTGGAGCCGTGGCCGTGCAGCCCGGTGCAGCGGGGCAGACCGGTACTTACGGCTCTCTGGCTCCTCCTTCACACACTGCAGCAGTGGGGACAGCAGCGTGCCTGGGGCGTCCCTGCCAACATCGTGCTCTGCAGAAGGAGAGTGAGGGGTTGCAGAAAAGAGCTTCGATAACTGGGAGACGAGGTGTGCCTGCCACCCCACAGCTGGGACAAGCCGCACTCCAGCTGCCTGAACTCACGTGTACCTGGTGGCTCTGGCGAGGACGAAGGGTGGGCAGCAAGGGCTGACCTGCGCTTCCTGGGGGTCAGCTTCACCAGGTCTAGAGGAAAAGAAAGAGATCATCAACAGACCCTGGGCGGCCATGCAGCACCAGTGCTCCCTCAGTATCCCACGTCCAGCCACCCCGCAGAGCTCACCCACCCGTCCCTGGCACCCACCTGGCATCCTCCGCTCGCCGAAAACGGGCCGCCCGGCCGCCTTCCAGATGCTCTTCATGGCTCGGTAGTGGGGGGGCATGCAGGGCGAGTGGTGTCCTGCCGTCCGGCGCGTCTCCCGCTCCGAGTGGAAAGCCTGCTTGAGTGCCTTCCACTTGGAGCGGCACTGGGCCATGCTGCGCCCGTAGCCGGCCGCCGCCAGCCCCTGGGAGATCTCCCGCCACAGTGCCTCGTTGGGTCGCGACGTGGAAGCCATGAGCAGGGCGGCCTCCCCGGAGCTCCCCACCAGCGCCAGGAGGCTGCTGACCTCCGCCTGCGTCCAGGCTCGACCGCGGGGCATGCTGCCGGGGGCGAGGGTGGGTGCCGGGGGGAAATCTCGGCCCCCGGCCGGTGGTGAGGCCGGGATGGGCAAGGCTCAGCCCCGGGGCTCGGCCGTGCGCTCCCCGGGAGTCTGACGCACCGGGAGCCGCACCGGGATCTGCACCGGCAGCCGCCGGGAGCTGCACCGGGAGCTTGCCGGGAGCTGCACCGGGATCCGCGGGGATCCGCACCGGGAGCCGTAGGGGAAGCCGCACCGGGAGCTGCACCGGGAGCCGTAGGGGAAGCCGCACCGGGATC
>NW_010972714.1:70452-71097 GCF_000737465.1 Haliaeetus leucocephalus | reverse complement strand
GGGCAGCAGAAACCACATCTGAGCAAACACGCTGTGGTCTTGCTGCTTTGAGAGTGCGGAGCCAGGGGATGCAGGCAGGGCCCCGTGTCCTGCTCCCCGAGGATGCCCAGGTCCCCCGCACGGTCCCTAGGACAGATCTGCTGAGCACCGAGGCGTCGGGTCAGGGAAGGCAGCCTCGACATGGCTGCCCAGTCCAGCCCTGGCCCTGTGTCTGAGCTAGCAGCCATCCCCACCGCTCGCTGCCCCCAAGCCAGGGGTGCGGGTTTCCCTGGTGCGGGGAATGCCTGGGTGCTGGCCGACCAGGGGTTCCCCCTCGCCCCAGTTGCTGGCAGCGCCGTGACCCCCCAGGGTTGGGGCCCAGGTGGTGCCTCTGGGGACCACACCAGGAAGTGACACTCTCCATTTCGCGTCACACCCGGCTGCCAAAGGGGGCTGGGAGGGGGTTACCGCTTCCCCTGTGGGACACAGAGTGAGAGACCAAGGGAGGGATGGAAGAGGGGGTCACGTATGCTGATCTGCGCTTGCCCCCCGCACCAGGTAATGGCGTGCTGCTCCCTGCCCCTGGCACCCCAGCATTCCCGGTGGGTCCCCTGCCCTCCTGCAGCCCCTTGCCCTCTGCAGGGCTGTTCCCCCAGCCCTGCCCCC
>NW_010972714.1:61425-70442 GCF_000737465.1 Haliaeetus leucocephalus | reverse complement strand
CCCCCCGCTCGCTCCTTTCGGGTATCTTCTTCCCAAACAGCTTACTCTCCAGCCCCCTTGCAGACTGCCTGCTCTCAGGGTGGGGGGCAGGAAGGGCTCAAGGGTAGGGGATGCCCACTGCACCCCAGTGCCACAGCACACACAGGCACCCCTCGGTCCACTCTGCCCACCCCGTGCCAAGCGCTGTCTGCAGGGAAATTATTTCTAGGAGGGTAAAAGTGCTGCAAACAGGGTCTCCCTCAGTTTTCCTGGTCTCCCCCACTGCGTCCTGAGACCCTGCCCAGGGTTCACAGACCTTTCCTGGTTGGGGGGGTCCCCACTGCTCCCACCAAGCCCCCAGGGCTCAAGTTAACTCCCTTTCTCAGCTCCTCAGCAGCCGCTGCGGCTGCCCTGGTGCTGGGCAGCCATCAGCCTGGCTCTCCTCTCCCTGCTGCTCCTGCTGGCACAAATCATCCTCGCTGGCTTGAGCTTCCACTGTGAGTATCTGCTTGTGCCAAGACCTCTCTGGCTGGGGTCTTGGGGTTGGGATTGGCACCATGGGGCCTGTGTAGCAACAGACAGAGCTGCAGCTTGCCCACGGAGCCGGGACCTCCTGCCTGGGGCCGAGGGCATTGCGGGTTCTGGGGCAAGCAGGAAAATTGGTGAGGCAAGACCTTGCCTGCCTGGCTGGGAGCAGAAGGCGAGGGGACAGCGTGGGCTTGGGGATGGTGCCAGGGCATCCCGCTCCATCACGTGGCAATGAAATTAAGAGGGAGGGAGAGTGGTAACACTGAAACCGAAAGGCAGAAGCACTTTCCCCGAAAGCCTGTTGTGTGGTGGGCCCCCAAGCACAGCAAAAGCCGCAAGGACCTTTGGCGGGCTTGGCTGGCAGGTCACCTAAAGTGGGGGACGCCCTCAGCCACAGCTGTGGCCTGTCCTGTGGGAGAGGACACTGGGTGCTGCGGGGAGCAGGAGCCCAGGGTTGGCGGGGACACTCCTGTGCTCTTCTGCTGTAGATTTAGGACAACAGGAGAGCTGCACCCATGGTCCATGGAGCATGGAGGAGAGCCCCAGCTATGGGCAACAGACACTGCAAGGTAGGAGAACATGGTGGGCTCCTGGGCAAGGCTTGGAGAGAGCCTGGCTGCTTCTTTCAAGAGGCACGATCTGTCCCTACTCCAGAACGTGCCCCCACCAAGTCTTCCTTCAGCCTTGCTGCCTGTCCCCTGGCTCACAGCATGGAATGCTGCCCCAGTGCTGCTGAACAGGCTGCACTGCTGGGACCCCTTCGGAAGAGATGACCCCAGTGCAGCTCAGTGTCGCGTGGGCCTGCCACCAGCATCAGGCTTATGGCTGCCATGAGCATCCATGTGCCAAATGGCATCAGGCGCTCTCTTTTGACCAGTGTCTGGTGATGCTGAAATCTTGAGTGCATTCCCAGCGCTTTGCTAATGATGTTTGTATCATACCCCCAAACCTGGAGCTCTCCTTCCTGACCCGCCTGCCCAATGCCAGCACCTTCATGTAACCAGCCCATCTCCCCTGGGGCTCCCACTGGGGAGCTGGGGCTGCGATGTGGGACCTGGGCTCCAGAGTAAAGGCAAGTGGAGGGTCCTTTCCATGGGGCAGCCACAGGAGTACACTGGGCTGGTTGGTACCCTGGCTGCCCCTTGTCACCCTCCTGTCCCTTGGGCTGGGGGCTGGTGGCATCCCCTGCCAGCTGCCCCATCCCGGCTGCTCCTGCAGGCTGTATTTCTGGTGTGCAGGGAGATGCCAGTTCTGCCCGGCCGGCTGGGTCTGGGATGCAGGGCGGTGCTACTACTTCTCCTCTGCCAAAAAGAGCTGGGAGCAGAGCAGAGAGGACTGCTGCTCCAAAGGGGCACAGCTAGTCATCATCCGAGCCAACACCACCCTGGTGAGTGCTCCCAGCCTGGCCTGTCCAACTCCCCATGGGCATTGGGCTGTGCTGGTGACCACCTCAAGGTCCCTCAGCAGTCACCCAGCCATCACCAGCAGGGTCTCAGCTCCCTGGCTCTGGCCTACGTTCCCAAAGCCTAGCCAAGCCTCCAGGCAGGGAGCTGGCGATGCTGTGCCCGTACTGCGCAGCTGCCATCACTAATGGTGTGGCTGGGGCTGGGTGTCCCCCCAGGGAGCTCATGCGAGTCCTCTCCTGTGCTAGGCTTTCCTGATGCGCACAGCCAACATGAAGGTGTTCCACGTGGGACTGAAGAGGGATGGCTCCAGGTCTGACTGGAAGTGGCTGGATGGCACCGCACTGAAGGGGTGAGGCTGTCAGCTTGTCCCCAGCCAGGGGACAGCTGAGGGTCCAGCATCAGGGCCAGGGAGGAGATGGGGCAACAGGCAGCCCACTGGCATACAGGAATGTGCTCCACATTTTGGCCACCTCTTGTCTTCCCAGGGCTGCACTGGGGCATTTTAGGGAAGGGAAGATTGCGGGGGCCTGACCCTGGTGCCCACACCTTGGCTGGGTGAGGGGCTGGGGGGGCTCCCCCCAAAGCAGGTTCCCAGGCTTTGCTTGGTGCAGCTGGTGCTGAGCCCTGCCAGGAGGGATCTGGGGGTGCTGCGGGCATGATGGGGCTGGGGTCTGCACGTCAAACAGGCAGAGGTAGGGTGGGGGAGATCAGAGCATGTGTCCTAATTGGGAGGAGGGTGGCAGGGGACAGTGCTCCATGGGGAGGGTGAGCTTTGCCCCTGCAGCATCTCTGTGCAGCCTCTGGTCCCTGGCTGGAGATGCTGCTGATGGGATGACCCCAGCCCTTCCCACCCATCCCATCTCAGCCCGCTCTCTCCCTGCAGGCTCTTCCGAATCCAGCGCTCCACCAGCTCCTTCCTGGCCTGCGGCAGAGTGTCAGGCCTGGGGCTGTCAGGCGGTCTGTGCGGGGAAGCCCTCGGCTGGGTCTGCGAGCAGAGCGCAGCCACCCTGCAGTGGCTCCGGACCTCACCCCCCGCCTTCCTCTGGGGAAACACCACCTACACCTGTGTGGGGCCGTGATGACCATGGGGACCTCCAGCCTGTCCCACCGCCCTGCTCCCTGCCCGACCCCACCACATGGGCATCCCCGGCCGCTGCTGCCTCCTCACTCAGACCTCTTTACCTCCCTGGATCTCTGCACTTTGCCAATAAACTCTGGCACTTGGATGCTGTGGCTGGCTTTGGGGGATGAAGGTGGTGGGATGGAGGAGCATCCTCCAGCTCACTGACTCGGTTGCATTGCTGCCCAGTGGGAAACTGCAGCTGCTGTGGCACTGAAGGAAGTGTTTGGGAGCCAGCATCCACCCAAGTGTCCCCATGGCTTGGTGGCAGTGTGGAGCAGCTCCTGTGCAGGCTGGAGCAGGTCCCCCCAAAGCTCTGGGCTTTCTGGTCATGGTGGCTGCCTGGGGTTTATGCTTCTTGGGAAAGGCAGCTGAGAGGTGACCCTTTGCCTCCCCAGTCCCATGGAAGGCTTGGGCTGGGCAGCAGTTTGTCTCCTGGTGCCTGCCCAGTCTGAGAAGGTCACAGCAAACACCCTCACTTTCCTTTGAGGCTGGGTGATGTGCGAGAGCGTAAAAGGCCTGCTGGGGCTTGGCTTGGAGGAGTTTGGTCATGGGGGCTGTTATGGTTTCAATACAGACCACCTGGGTTTTGCCAGCAGCACACCGCTCTGGCATGGACATGCCTCGAGTCCCTCCTGGCACATGTGGAGGACTAAGCCCCCACAATCACTGCATCCCATTTCCCGAGCAGGGGCTGGGATGGGAAAGGTGATGCATGGAGCAGCAGGTCCCCACTGTGGCCAGTACACACGGGCTCTCAGGGCTCCTTGCAGCCTGGGGAGGCAGATGCAGAGCATGCTGCCCAGGATAGACCTCGTTTATGCCCCCAGCCCCTGAAGCAAGAGCAACCTCAGAAATAAAACCACTTTTTGTAAATAAAGCAACTAGTTCTGCTTTTCTGCACATGAAGATGTGGCTCCACCCCATGCAATCTTTGCCACAGACTGTCACCTGATGGCGGTGGAGCAGGGAAGGACCGAGTCCCTGGGCTGCTGCCGCCTGCAGCAGCACCTGCTCACATGGCCCAGAGCACGGCCAGACCCGGGGCTCCCGGGTACCAGGTGGGCACTGGGCACGGGGTGGGCAGTCAACAGCTTCTGTCCCCCCAGCATTTTGTGCAGGTGCATGGTGCCATGTGCTGCATTGGAGAGAGATAATAAAATCTTCATGATAAACCTGATGGCCTTTATAAGAAGCTGTTTAAAGAGTAAGTTGTTCCATCCTGTCCTCCTGCACCTCTCCCACCTTCAATAGACATGGGTAGAGGTGATGGACATTGCTCAGGCATCTGTCCCGACCACGGGACCAATGCTCAGGCATGGGCAGTGCTCTGGCCTTCCTGCCCAGGCTAAGGGGCCCTGGGGCTGCAGCTGTGTGGGAGACACCATGAGGCTGGCAGCAGGCTGTGAGCATGGTGGTGGCACCTCTCATGTGCTCCTTGTCTTCTAGGAACAGCTAGTTCCCACTCTGTGCAAGACCATCTTATGGAAAGGTTAAGTAGCTCCTACTGCTTTGATGACTTTCCATGGATCTGTGAGAAGCCCCCAAATCTGAGCAGCCCATCAGAGACCCTCTTTCCTCTCCTGGCCAACGGGTGAACTCTGAGACTCCCTTTCCATCACAGGACTGAGGGGCAGGAGCTGGGAGTCCACAGCAAAGGCACCCTTTCCCTCCTGCACAGCCACATCCCTGCGCACCATTGCCTCAACTGCATTGCAGAGCTCTGGGGATACAGGTTGGGAAAGAAGGTGTCTGCATTTTGAAACAAGATTTATGGAAAAGAGACCATATTTCTGTGTTCCACAGTCATGCCCAAACTTACATGCCCAGCCCCTGCCCTTCAGCCCCAGCTCCTGTGACCCAGGGAGGGGATGCCAGTACCAACTCTTGCTCACCTGTGCTGCCTTCTGCTGAGGCTGGTTTGGGAGGTCCCCCTTGCACCTTGTGAAGCTGGATATAATGGTGTCATTGGTGTCCCCAAACTGTCCCCCTCGGGGAGTCCTTTTGTTTTTCTGGCTGCCCCTTGCCTTTGTCACTGTCTGTCGCTGGCTCCTATCCTGCCCTTTCTCCTCTCTCCATCACCTGCCCTTGGCCACAGCCTGTCCCAGAGCTGAGCTTTGTTATCCCAGTCAGAGAAGAGCCTTGATCCCAGGAAGAAGATGGAGCATGTCCTTCTGGGTGTGTGGTGGTCTAGGCCCAGGGAGAACATGCTGGTGGGTGGGGAAAACCAGGCAAGATTTACCAAGGTCAAGTGATGCCTGCCCGACCTGCCTGCTGCTGTGGGAATACTGGGCTGGGGACAAGGGGAGAGCAATGGGGGCCATTTATCATGAACCTTTGAGGTCTGGGACATGGTTTCCCCTGGTCTCCTTGCTGGCAGAGTGGGGACATGTGGCCAGGAGAAGGAAAGAAGAAGGTGGGTGGAAACCTGAATGGCAGGAGGGCTGCAAGGGGGTATCAGTGATGCCCTCATCCAGATGGCGATATGCCTGCTGGGTCAATCCTGGGGCTGAGCCTCAGCCTTCACCAGTGCCCCAGGTGAAGGATGGGGATGGCCTCAGCCAGCTGGGGGACAACACCAAACTGGACAGTAGTGGGTATACTGGAGGGCAGGACTGGTGTTCAGAGGGGCCTGGAGAAACTGGGTGATGGGAGCCTGCTGATGCTGGATGGGGGAAAGGGCAAGTCCTGCAGCTGGGAAAGAAGGAGAAACCCCACATGGCAAGATGGGCAAGCAAGCAGCCATGCTGAACAATCCTGAGGGACACACGAACCAGTGGCTGGACAGGAGTCGGCAGTGTGTCCTTGTGGTGGCAGAGCCCAATGACACTGTGGGCAGTGGTGGCTGGAGCTCAGGGCTCCAGGGGCAGGGAGCCTGCTCCTCTGCGGGCACCAGGGAGACCACGTCTGGGATCCCCAGGACAAGCCAGACACAGCAAATCCTTGTTTCACGTGATAGCTGAGATTGCAGGGGACCTTCTGCAATCCTGTCCCAGCCTCCCAGTGCCATGGGCTGGCTCCACCAGCCTCGTTCCACACCTCCTCTCGCAGGAGGTGCCCACATCCAGCTTGGCAAAGTGGTCCTTGCCTCATCCTCCTCTCTGCAGAAACACTGAGTGAGACGGGGAGGGTCAGCGCTGCCCCGGGACTCCCTCACCCAGCCCAGCCGGGTCAGGGCTCCCTCATCGCCTGCCTGTCAGCTCAGGTCCCACCATGGTCTTAGGGATCTTTCCCCCATGGTGGCAGGGGTCTCCCATTTCCCCCATGTTCCCAAGCCTCCCCAGTGCTCCCCCCCTCTGTCCCACTGTCTCAAGGCTTCTTGCTGCACCCCCTTTTCTTCCCATGGCCTCAGGGCTCCCTTATTCCCCCCCCATGGTTTCAGGGCTCCCCAGCACTCCCCCATCTCCCCTGTGGTCTTGGGGGTCTCCAGCAGTTTCTTATGCTGATGGCACCCCTGCCTGCAGCCTCCGCAGGCAAGGCTCAGCCCAAAGCCTTGGGCAGGTGACGGAGGGAGGAGAAAGGGCAGGATGAGAGAGCTGTTGATGCTGATGGAAGGGACAGGCATTAGAGGACAGGACTTCCAAAAGAGGACCAGTAGAGGACAGGACTTTCCAAAAAGGACCAGTCAAGGACACCAATGGTGCCATCATCTCCCATCTCCGAAAAGATGCAAATGGCACAGCCTGCACCAGTGCACTGCCGGCAGCCTTGGGAGAGCACAGCAGGTGGGAGCTGGGCTCCACACCGGAGTCCCAGGTCACTGTGAGCTGTGCTGGCCGGGCCACACAGGGACATGCAGAGGGCCGGTGCAAGGTGGTGTAAGTGTATGTGTGAGTGTGAGAGAGAGCAATAAGGTCTGTTTTCCATAAGTCTTGCTTTAAAATACAGACACTCTTTCCCAGCGCTTTGCAACACAGTTGAGGCAATGCGTGCACAGGGGAGAGGGTCTCGGGGTGCACCCCCAGTTTCTGTCCCCAAGTGCTGCAATGGAGTGGGGTGACAGCACAGTCACTCATCGACCAGGAGAGGAAGGAGGGTCTTGGATGCGCTGCTCAGATTCGGGGGCTGCTCGCAGATCCACTGGTACCTTTTCAGACATTTTGAACTCTCTATTTTCCCATTATATGATATCCCACAGTCTCCAGGATTTTTGTACCTAGGAGAGAGGGCATATCTCAGTGGGGCAGTGATAGCACCCTTACTGTGGACACCTCTTCCCACAGGTCCCAGTCCTGCTGGGGCAGGCAGGGGGCCTGGCACTGGGTAAGGTCTGAGGAAGGGCCACATTCCTCCCCCCAGCCTCCTGCTCTGCCACTTGGAGGTCTGGCTGTGCACCCTGCAGCTGGGGTCTGCCCGGGGCCCCCTCCCCACCTTGGGGCACTTCTCTTTGGAGCATCACCCCCTTTGCCAGGGAAGTCTCACAGGGGTGAAACAGCACCTCCCTGGCACGATTAAAGGGCAGATGCTAGTGCCATGGACTGCTGCACTTACAAGTAATACTGCTTGCTGTCCAGCCATACAACAGAACTCTTCATGTCAGGATGAACTTTTGCTCCGATCCAGTACGTGGCACCATACACCTGCACAAAATGCTGGGGGGACAGAAGCTGTTGACTGCCCACCCCATACCCAGTGCCCACCTGGTACCCGGGAGCCCCGGGTCTGGCCGTGCTCCTCCTCGCAGCCCGCCAGGGTGGGCACCCAGGGCTCACAGTGCCCCCCCAGCACGTCCGCAGATGCCGCTGCTGCTGGCCCCACGGGGCTCTGCCCAGCCCCACCATCGTGCCCACCCTCCTGGGCTGCCGCAGCCCCCCTGCTCTGTACCGGCACCGTCCACGACGGCCAGTCGCCTTGGACCAGCAGCTGAGCGGATTTTGTCACGCAGTCGTGGTAGCTCTCCCACCAGGTCTTCTTCTCCACCGAGATGAAGAGGCACCTGCTCCTGTAGAGCACCCAGCCCGAGGGGCAGCAATCTGGGGGCAGGGGCACGGCTCAGGCACTTGCCCTCCCACAGGTGCTCGAGGGGCCCAGCCTGGCCGGGATCAGCCCCGACATCTCCCCAGCAGCATCACTGCCCGTTCCCCCAGCCCTCCGCGGCCCTACCCGTATTCACGCAGGCACGCAGGCTGCTGACGGAGCTCTCGCTGGCCCTGAGCTCCCCCCGCACCTCCTGCACCTCCTGCTCCAGCACAGCCAGCTCCTGCCTGGCGCGCCCCAGCTCCAGCTGGCTGCTGTTGCCCTCCCGCCAGGCTCGCTGCAGCTCCTCTCTGGCCCACGCCAGCTCCAGCCGCGTCTGCTCCAGGCTCTGCTCCCGCGCGCTCACCTCCTGCGAGAGGCGGCCCTGCTCGGCCGCGTGCTCACGGGAGGCATCCTGCAGGCTGCGGGTGACCTGCCAGTCTGGGGACACGGGGGGTGAGCTGGGGCACGGGGATGGGATGGCCCGAGCGGGGGGACCCGGGTCCGATCCTGCTCAGGGGGCAGGGTGGTCATGGCCAGGCCATGGGGAGGACAAGACAGCCACAAGGATGTCGAGGGAGGCGATGGGAGGCAATGCAAAGGCAACGGGTGGGAAAGGGAAGGCAGAGGGAAGGCAGTGGGACACAATAGGAAGGAAAATGGAAGCCAATGGAAAGGCAACAGGAGGCAACGGGAAGGGAAAAGGAAGGTAACAGGAGGCAGTGGGAGGCAGGGGGAAGGCAAGGGGAGGGTGAGGCGAGGGGAAGGGGGCAGCAACAAGAGAGCAAGAGGAGGGAGAGCAAAGGCAGGTGAAAGTGAAAGTGATGGGAGGCAATGGGAAGGCAGCAAGAAGCAGGGGGAAGGCAGTGCAGGCAGATGGAGGGCAGCTCAGGGTGCCAAGCAAGAAGCAGCACTGCCCTGGACCACCAGTCCCAGGCCCACCCTGGCCCTCACACCCCCCCCAGCAGCCCAGCCCTCACCCAGCCCCAAACCTGCTCCCGGTGCCCCCCTCCCCTCCTGCCTCCCAC
>NW_010972714.1:42630-61415 GCF_000737465.1 Haliaeetus leucocephalus | reverse complement strand
CGCGCGGCGGCGGGCGGGCGGCCAGCAGCCGTGCAGGGATGCGCCAACGCCGGTGCCAGCACCCTGCAAGAGATGTGCACCCATGGGCATCACCCCGTGGTCCCACTGCCACCACTCACTGCCCACGCCATGTCGGGGCATCCCCGCAGCGGTGCCCGTGGCTGGGCTCTCACCTGGGCTGGGTGCTGCAGTCACCGTCCCCAGCGGCACGTTCTCATAGGGGCTGTCGTCCTCATCGGGGGCTGCGGGGCAGGTGGGGGCCGTGACTGGCGGGGCTGTGGCAAACTTCAAGTCGGCGTAGATCACGCTCTGGGCCATGCCCTGGGCTGCCCCGATGGCCCTGGTGGTTCCTGCTCTGCTGCAGTTGCCCCCTCTCTCAGACCTGCAAAGGAGAAGTGTGGCTGGTTTCTGCAGAAGCAGAAGTTTACTGTGCTGTATGGCAGACAGGAGCAGGACAGCCCAGCTACGGGGACCAGTGCCCTGCCATTGGCTCTGGTGCTTCCATCCTGCCCCCTTCCACGCCCCAAAACTGCTCAGGGTCCCCTGGGATGGCAGTGGGGGGGTACAGCTCCAGGCTGGGGCATTGGGCAGAGCTGCAGGACTCAGCCTACTGAGAATCAACCCAGATCCCTGGGGCAGCGCACGTGGGAACATGTGGCTCTGGGGCTGGAGGTTCCCCCTGTCTGTGCTCTGCTCCGGCGTTTGAGCATCACTACCATGCAGAAATGTTTGCCCTAATGCCTAAAACAGGTTTCCATGTTGCAGCATGAGCTCTTGCTCTTCTCCCCTTCTCCTGGCCACATCTCCCCACTCTGCCAGCAAGGACACCACAGGGGACCATGTCCCACACCTTGAAGGCTCATGGTAAATGGCCCCCATTGCTCTCCCCTCATCCCCAGCCCAGTGTTCCCACAGCAGCAGGCAGGCAGGTTGGGCAGGCACCACTTGCCCTTGGTAAATTCTGCTGGGCTCCCCCCAGACACTGCCATGTCCTCCCTGGGCCTGGACCACTGTGTGCCCAAGAGGATGTGCTCCATCTTCTTCCTGGGGATTGCGTCGAAGCTGCTCAACCTTTAGTTTTCCATAACTCCTTCCTGTCCTCCTTGAGGGTGGCCATGATTTTTGCCTTTCTCCAGTGATGAAGGACTTCTCCTGCCCTTGCAGAGATGATGGAGAGTGGCCTTGCAATGCTGTGCTCCACCAGCACCCCTGCACACCTGCAGTCCTGTTCCAGCAACTGGCTGTGTCCAGATGTACCCAGCTGGTCCCCAACTCAGTGCCCCTTCTGAAACCTGCTTTTCTCCAAATACAGTTCAGTAGAAACCTCTGAGATGCTGAGGGGCTGGATGTTGGGACCGAGGAAGAGATGTTGTGAGTAGTGGGGTTGTGGTCTGGGGAAGGGAAGGCAAAGCAGGTGTCATTGCTCTATGCAACTCTCTGGGGGGGGGTGTTGGAGAGATGCCGAGCCAGAGTCTTCTAGGAGGGGACCAGGGAGAGGATGAGCGGCAGTGGCACAAGCTACCTCATGGGGAAATTCCCATTCCCAGAGGCCGGGAGGGGAAATCCGCATCCGCGAAGACCTCCAGCCTTCCACAGGGCTGTCCCCAGGGCAATGTGCTCCTGTGTCCAGGCTGGCCCTGCTTTCACCCAGCTCTCTCTTGGCCGAGGGATTTGGTTCCATCTTTGCTCTGCCTGCCCTGACCTCAGGCTGCCATGTGCCTGGGGGGACCGTGACCACTTTCGGGGCGTGGGAGGGGATGGGCCAGTGGCGCTGGGACCAATGAGAGGGTGCTGGTCCCCCCAGCCGTGCCTCGCTGGTCCCATCTGCTGCAGCTCAGAGCAAACTTCTGCTTCTGCAGACACTGGCTGCACTTCTCCTTTGCACCCCGAGAGACGGCACAATCACCAGGGAGGAGGACCATCCCACAAAGGCATCCCAAGGGCAGGCTGGGAGCCAGCAGGGCTCAGGGCTTGCCCAGTGCTTGCCCACATGGCCCAGAGCGTGGTTTATGCTGACTTGAGGTTTGCCAAGGTGATGGGGGGCCGGAGCATGGCCAGCCAGGCACTGGAGGCAGGTGAGAGCCCATGGGACCCCCCCCCGGAAATGCCCCCGCCATGCCCAGCCCCGTGGACTCAACCGCTCTCCCCTGCCTTCCTCCAACAGCCCTTGGCATGGATGAAGCGGAGAGCCCCTACGAGAACATGCAATCGGCACCAGCGGGGCAGGATGGGGATGAGGACCAGCCCAGCCCAGGTGAGTGCCCAGCTGGAGCCCAGGGGATCCGGGGAGGTCCTGGCGTGGGCAGTGGGTGGTGTTTTGGGGTGCTCCCACTTCCATCCTTGAAAAGAGGAAGCGCCCACACTGTGCCACCTGTGCCATCATGCTACCACTCCTCTGCCAGCAGGCAGGAGGTCTGGGGGCTGCCAGGGGTTTCCCAGCTCAACAGCTGACGCCTGTGGTCATTTGTGTCTTGCAGGGCGCTGGCCCTGGCGGTTGTGCATCCCTGTGGGGCTACTGGTAACATGCCTGCTGCTGGTGGTGGCCACTGTGGCCCTGGGGGCTTGCTGTGAGTCTGGGGGGTGGGCACTTCTGGGGCAGGGGCTGGCTGGGCAGCACGGGGAGAGGGAGGCAGCTGGGCTGGGCTGGGTGCCATGGGTGAATGGCGGGGGTGAACAGAGACATGCCTACACACACTGCTCATGGCTGTGTCCCTCTGCCCTGTCTGCCACAAGCTGGCCCATATCCCTTGGACATCATGGGTACCCCCCTTGCCTCCCATCACCCACATTCCCCACCTCATTCGCCATTTCTGCTCCTTTCCCTTCCAGTTGCCCAGCCTTCTACTGCTGTACTCTCCCTGCCCCTGCCCTGTCTGTCTGCTCCTACACCCTGTCCTGCCTTGCCCTGCTCTTCCCTTGCCAGGTCCTGCCCAGCCCCTGAACGTACACTTCCCTGCCATGTCTTTCCCATCCAGCATGGACACCTCCCTGCCTTGCCCTGCCCATCCTCCCCCCCGAGCAGGATCAGTCCCACATCCCCATGCCCTGGCTGTCCCATCCCCGTGCCCCAGCTCACCCCCCGTGTCCCCAGACTGGCAGGTCACCCGCAGCCTGCAGGATGCCTCCCGTGAGCACGCGGCCGAGCAGGGCCGCCTCTCGCAGGAGGTGAGCGCGCGGGAGCAGAGCCTGGAGCAGACGCGGCTGGAGCTGGCGTGGGCCAGAGAGGAGCTGCAGCGAGCCTGGCGGGAGGGCAACAGCAGCCAGCTGGAGCTGGGGAGCCTGAACGCCGAGCTGGGGCGCACCAGGGGGATCCTGGGGAAGATGGAGAAGGAGATGCAGGAGGTGCAGAGGGAGCTCAACAACAGTGAGAGCACTGTGGCCATCCTGCGGTCCTGCACGGCTATAGGTAGGGCGATGGTGTAGCAGGGATGGGTGCCCCAGAGGACTGGCACCTCTCAGCAGGTACAGTGCCAAGGCACAAGCCCCTGCTTTTTTGGCCACATGGTAGGGACAGGGTGGTCCAAAGGCTGAAGCTATGCTTGGAGCAGAGGCTGAGCCTGTGACGCCTGCTGGGAATATGTGGGGCTGTTTCTGGTCCCCCCCCCAGGGCATCTGTAGCTGAGCAAGTACCTGAGTTGTGCCCCTGCCCCCAGATTGCTGCCCTTCTGGCTGGCTGCTATACAGGGGCAAGTGCCTCTTCATCTCGTCAGAGAAGAAGACATGGGAGGACAGCAGAGATGAGTGTGACAAGAAATATTCTCAGCTCCTGGTCACCAAATCCTGGACTCGCTGGACTGTGCCGGTAGGGTGCTGGGGGAGCTGAGGGCAGGAGCTGGGGCATCCAGCTCTGGGCTCCCAGGTGGGCCAGCACCACTCTGGGTCCGGGGGCCCCTGGCCTGCCGAAACATTGGAGGGTGCAAGGCTGATTTCTGGAGCGCATGGCTGCTGGTGGAAATAGGGCAGAGATGCTCTGGCACCCCTGGATGCTGCCCAAGCTGGAGCAGGGCACCAGTGCTGCTCAGCTGTCCTGCCCCAGGGAGCTCCAGCCCCAGGGGCTCCTTGGGGAGATAACCACCCCCTGCAAACACTGCAGCACATAGGTACCATGGAAAAGCCACTAAAAGGCCCTTTTTTGCCTTCCCCAGGCTTTCCTGAAGAACGCAGACATCCCATACTGGATTGGGCTGCAGAAGGGCAGTTTTCCCTGGTATGACTATGGCTGGCTGGAGGAAGAGGACCCGGATGGTGATGGGGTGTCGGATGCCTGGTTCTGGGTGGACGGCTCCCTTTATGAAAGGTACCTGGCAGCACAGCCTCTTGACAAAACCCCCTCTCTTCCAGCACAGCTTTAGGGAGCATTTTAAATCCCGCTGGTACCCGGCCCCAGGCACAAGCACCAGGCAACAAAGAGCATCAAAGCAGCTGAGGCCAAGGGGAGGTGGGTGCAGTGGTGTGATGAGGTGCTTAGAGGCTGTGCAAATGGAAAGCCAAGACTTAGAGGGGCACGTGCAAGCAGGAGGCAGCGAGAGGGGACAAAAGAAACCACAAGTTTTATTTGGGGTCTAGACAAAGCGTTCGAGCACCTCCTCTGTCTCCCACATGCGTGGCTGGTTCCTCCTCAAGGGGAAATCAAGCCTTCCCGCCTGCAGAGGGTCCCGGGCTCCTCCCCACCACGTGCACCCCCTCCCCAGCTCACCACCGCTTCCTTTTGCAGTGTCTGAGAGCAGTGGGGAGGAACAGACCCGTCTGGCTGGGTGCTGGGTACCCAGCCCCTACCCTCTGCCTGACGCTCCTCCATCCTCAGCCCCACCATGGGGGGCTGCACCCCACCACGGCCTCGTGGCCCGGGGCAGCTCCTCTGGCCATCCACATGACCTTGGGGAGGACCGGCCTCTCCCCACCACTGGGTGCTGCAGGGATGAAATACCCCCAGCAGCGAGGCTGAGATTCAAGCAGGGGGGAGGCTAAGGGGAGTCACAAGCAATGCAAGCCTTTTGCAGAGGGGTTTCTCAGCCTGCCCAAGTAACAGCAGAGATGTGTCAGCTGAGGCTTCAGCCTGTGAAATCAGTAGGAGAGGACTGGGGGATCGCCACTTCAACTGCAGCATCAACCCCTTCCATGCAACTGTACAAGAGGCAGCCGTCAGCAGCCACAGCTGCCTCGGCAGTGGGTAGCAGATAGGGCAGTGGCAGCCCCCTAATGTGTCATTTCCCCATCCAGGCCATGGCAGTCAAAGTCAAACGGATCCTGTGCCATAATAAGCCGCGGGAACATCAAACCCGCTCAGTGCGCCGGTCCCGACGACCTGCACCTCTGGATCTGTGAGAAGGCGGCAGGGCCGAGCTCCCCTTTCATGGGGTGATGGCCGCTGACCCCAGCACCGCTGCGGTGAGTGTGCCCCTGCCAGGCTCTGCTGAGCCCTGGGGTGCGCGGGGCCCGTGGGGTGTGTATGGAGGAAAGCGGCGAGCCTGGGGCTCTGCATGGGGCATGTTGACCCCCTCCCTTGGAAAGGGATAGGGATGCAGGCACCTTCCTGTGCTGCGTGGAGCCTGCCTCCATCCCTTCGCTGCCATGGGAGCCCCTGGTCTGTGGTAGCTCAAAAGACCCCTGCAAGCTGTGGTGCAGCAAAGGGGCAATATGGGGGAAAATCCTTTGCAAGCTGCCTTTCCAGCCCCTGCTGTGTGCAATGGAGGCTGGGCAAGCACCTCACCCTCTGCCTTCCCTTGCAGCGCCTGCACCCTGCACCGCCTCCGCTTCAGCCTTGCTGCCCCCCCACCTGCGACGTCCCTTCCATGCGAGCAACCCCCTTCCCTCTCACAGACCCCTGCTCATGGGCTGCCCAGGTCCTTCCCAGCAATGCCATGATGCTCCAGCATCATGGAGGCTGGGGGAAGAGGCAGCAGTGGCCATTTCCCCCCCAGCTGATGTGCTTCAACAGAGCAGTACGGGCCCCACAGCTCAGCCCCACACCTGCATGGTGTATGCTGGGTCTTCCTGAGCACAGGGGCTGGTGTACGATGGGGAGCCCAGACCCAGCCACAGAGCAGAGCAAGTCCTGATGCTTAGCGCTGCAGCCATGTAATATCCCCAGCACAGAGTGAGCTGCGGTGCTGGCAGGGAAGGACGTGGGAGTAGGGGACGGCCCAGCCCCACAGCCGGCCAGGTCCCCTCCCCACAGCAGGAACTTTCTGCCTGGGCCCATCCCAGGAGCAGCTTGGCCACAGCTTTCAGGCATCCCAGCAAGCAATAGCCTTGGCAAAGCCTTGGCGCCCAAGGGGGGAAGCTGCGCCTGAACCAGCTGGTGCCTGTGCTGGCAGTTGAAGGTTTTTTTGCTGATTAGAAAGTAGAGCAATGACCTTTAGGATTGTACGATGTGATGGTGCCTTTCAAAAGCAAAAGCAACTGGCACTTGCAGCGGACTGACGCTTTGCGAGACAAGTCATCAGGACTTTAAATAGTTACTACATCAGGACTTTAAATAGTTACTACACATGTGCACACGCACAGATTAAGCAAAATAGCCCTGATGTAACATTGCAGCCAGGCAAGAGCAGAGGAAGTCATGTTCAATCAGGCAAAGACACTCTCAGTTTATTACAGTGTCGTGTGTGCCATATATAGTTAATTGCTGTGTGAATTAGCTTGCTTGAAGAGCAAGAGAGTGTTAAAGGCAGGCTTTCTGGAGGTGGCACATGTCACTCTTTGTCCGCTGGCTGCACCCACTTTGTAGCAATAAAGAGACACGGTTTGTCTGCTCTTTGCTTTCTTGTGTACCACCACAAACACGGACTCAAAGGCATGAACCCAAAGAAGCTAAATAATAAATGGGAATTTGACTGAAACCATTTCAACTGAGATGGCCACTTTGGGGACATGGAGATCTTGGGCTGAGCTAGGCTGGCTTGTGGTCCCTGAGGGGCTTCCCAGAAGCCCCAAGGAAGCCTGTGCAACCTTGTGGGGCCAGGCTCCCCTCTGGGTCTGACGTGCATCTAAGAGACAGAAGCGGCAGCCTGAGTTGCTGGGACATTCAGTTTTTATTGAACACTTTAAATAAGCTGGGTATATATTACTAGCAATTATTATTATTAATAATAAAAAACACAAGAGTTCTGCATTCACCAGTGCATTGTGCAGGAGGGAGGAAAGCCGGCTCCCACCCTTGCCAGGGGCTGGGCAGCCCATCTGTGCTGCCCACTGGCCCCTTCCCCTGGTGCCAGGATGGCACCCACTCCTTCGGCCAGCACCCCACTGCCAACCCCATGTGTCGGGGGGACGTGACTCAGCACCCAGCCCTCAGCGTTGGGTGGGCAGGGGCAACCCCAGCACTGGCAATCCTCCCCCTGTACTGCTGCATGGGCATCACCTCTCTCCTGGCCCCCTACATGCCTTTCCCCGTGTCAGGGGCCAGCTGCTCTCCCCACGCTTGTGGGGATACATGGGGATACCCACCAGCCCCACAGGGTCCCTCAACACACACATACACACGCTGACCCCTCTGCCCCTAGCCTGGCCCCGCTCACCCCCCAGCCTGGGGGTTCTCCCAGGGGAGCAGGCTCTTTGCACGCCCCTCTGTGAGAGCCCACAGAGGGGTGAGCCCTCAGGGAAGTGGGGTCCTGCATCCAGGGTTTGAGCCCCGGGGGCTCCGCGGGGGACCAGCCCTGCCGCCTGGGCCGGTGCTGGAGCTCACTTGGGGCAGGGGTGTTATTGCACTTCAGTCCCCGGCAGGGACCCAGCCCGCCCCCAGGGCTCCCCGCAGACCCCCGAGGCCAATCCTGGTGGGACGTGTGCCCGAGCGCCTGGGCAGCGCCGTGGCGGCCACAGCACGGGGCACCACGGCCACTGGCGGCCACCAAGCACGGAGAGAGCAAGGACAGACCGTGGGGACGCGCCAGGCTCCGACGCCTGCCCTGCACTGTGGCTGCGGAAGGGTCCGAGGGGCGGCCCGATGCGGCCCCTCTCCCCGGGGGTCCCCGCCACTAGGACTGCGCCTCCGGCAGCTTCAGGCTGGGCTCCGCCAGCACCGGCCCCGGGGCTTTCTGGTGGCGGCCCCGGTCATGGCAGAGGAGGCTCTTGGCTTCGCAGCTGAGGTTCTGGTAGCGGGGCGGGCTGGGTGCTGGCCGGTGGCAGACGGAGGCGAAGCTGAAGGGACCCAGGCAGCAGCCGGGGCACGGCAGCACCTCGTCCTGCTCCAGCGCGGTGCCGGAGCTGTGCCCGGGCAGCATGGCCGCACGCTCCGTCTGCTCCAGCGCCGCCGTACTGGGGATGCTAAGCTCGGAGAAGCCGTGCTCCAGCCCGCTCCCCCAAGCCAGGGGTTTGCTGACCACCACGTGGTTGTTGTTGAAAAAGAGCCCACTGGGGGCTTGCGGCTCTGGCTGCCAGGTTTGGGCGCCCGAGGATGCTGTGCGGATGAAGTTGCTGTTGGGGGGTGGCGGAGGGGGCTGCAGCGGCTCGGGGCTCTCGGGGCCGCGGTCCGTCTGCTCCTCCACCCTGGGGCAGAGGGGGGGGGCTCGTCCCCAGGCTGGGGGAGGAAGGAGGGCAGGGGGCTGGGGGTTGTCGTCAGGACGGGGGGACCCCACGCCCAGCGCCAGGCCCCCCCGGTGGGGCAGCTCGGGGGAGGCGGGCAGCGAGTGGCACCTGCGGGGGGTGGCAGTGGGGGCCGAGAAGTCACACTGCACCTCCACGGCGGGATCGGGCGTCACGGGGGTACTGAGCTGGAGCGGGGCAGGAGGCGGCAGGTCGAAGGTAAGCGAGATGACCGACTTGCTTGGTGTGTCGAAGAGCTTGATCTTCCCTCCCTTCAGGTCCTCGCGCTGGGAGAAGGGATTGACGCGGGGGGACGTCTCCTTGGTCCTGGCCTCGCCACAAGGCTCCGGGGGCTGCAGCAGCGTGGGCGATTTGGGGGAGAACATGTCGGACTGGCTGCGAGACAGGCGCTGGTCTGGCTGTAGGTGCTGCGTCCCCAGCTCGCGCAGGGGCGACTGCTCGGCGCGGCCGGCTGCCCTCCCGGCTACCCCTGGGCACGGGCACAGAAGCGGGTCACCAGCTGCCGGCGTGGGGTGCCACGGGGTGCCAGGCACCCAACAACCCAGGGGAGCACCCCGAGGGGGGGGAACAGTGACTGGCTCCATCCTGCAGACCTCATGCAACCCCTGTCTCCTTCCACTACAGCTGCTGGGGTAGGATGGGACAACCCACATCCCCGCTCCTGGCACCCCACCGTGGTCTGTCCCCAGGGTGCCCACATACCATTGAGCGTGCCCGCCGTCCCAGGCGTAGGCAGGCTCTCCCCGCTGCAAGAGAGGGTGGCCCCGGTGCCCTCAGCGCCTGGCTGGTGCTGCAGGATGCCCTCCAGGCACTGTGTGATTTCCAGGAATGAGGGGCGGGAGGTGGGCTCCATCTGCGGGCAGGAGGGGTTCCCCGTCAGGTCTGCGGCCCCCCTCAAGCACCCCAAGCTGCCCAGCTATGGCAGCTCCCTGCTTCTCCCCCTGTGCAGGCAAGGCTGCCTGTCCTGCCCGGCTGCCCAGGCAGGGAAGGACAGTGGAGATGGAGGCTCACACTGCAGCAGTGGAAAGCGAGCTGGAGGAAGGCTGCCGGGCAGTCGATTCCCACCATGGTGCAGAAAGTGGCGACATCCAGACCAAAATTCTGTGCCAAGAGAAAGAAGAGTGGGTCCCCTGGGGCACCACACAGACCAGGCTACCTGGGATGGCCTGGTCCCTCCTCCCCACAATGACTGTGTGACACCCAGGGCTGTGGACCTGGCAGTGCCCTGGCTGGGGCACAGCAAGAAGGGACCCTGGGGTCACCCCAAGTTGGAGCAAGGCTGGGGGATGCTGGGACACAGATCCCTACTGCTCTCTGCCTGAATCCAACTGTCCCCTTCTCCCACCCAGGCTGACTACGGGCTCCGAGGACAGGTTATTGGCAGAGAGCATCCCTCTCCGGGCAGCATTTGGGACACAACACCATTGCCGTGAGATGCGGGGCAGCTCCTGCACACAGGGCTCTGCCCAGCACAGAAGGATGATCCCCCTCACTTGGTGAAGCGGTCCCAGCTCCCGTGCTGCTGCCCGCCACCCTCCCTCCCCATCCCCATCCCAGGGAGTCACCTCGGTGCGGGGCAGGTAGTCAGGGTCAGCGGGGATACGAGCGATGGTCTCGCACAGGATGATGCCGTACGCGAACACATCGGCCTGCAGAGAGCAGGGAGTCACGGGGGGCCCTGCAGCCCCGAGGTGATCTGCCCACCATTCTGTGAACCCACAGCCCCCCTTCTCCCTGCAGAGCCACACCGGGGGACCCTGCGACCTCGCCACCCGGGGATGCCCAGTTCCTTCCCTCTGTGTTTCCGACCACCCCCAGGGCTGCAAATCCTGCAAACCACTGGCGGCGCAAGCCTGGATAAAGCCCCACGCACGGCAGCCACGGAGCCTCACCTTCTCATTGTAGATCTCCCCTCGCAGCACCTCAGGTGCCATCCAGTACGGGGAGCCCACCACAGCCAGAGGCTCCTTCTCGCTGTTCTCACTGGGAGACATGGTGAGACATCAAGGGCTGCCCACAGTCCCCTGTCCCTGTCCAACCTCCCATCTTCCCACTGGGGCAGCCCAAATCACCATCTCCATCTCCCTTCCTGGGCTAACCCTTCTCCACGCAACCCACAAACTCATCTCTCCCCGCCCACACCATCCCCTTCTCCATCCCCTCTTAGACAGCTCCAAACGTGTCCATCTGCCCCATGAGTCCCCACTGCCGGGGACTACCCCCACCACCCCAAATCCCTGCCCTTCTAGCCACATCCCAAATGTCCATCCCTCCCCAGCTCCTGCTCCAAGTGGGCTGGAAACCCCCCACTCCAAGGATGGGGATGGACACTGCCCACGCACCTGTAGGTGGGGATCTTCTCCGCCAAGCCAAAGTCACCCACTACAGCCGTGTAGCCATTGGCCTCGCAGCGCACCAGGCAGTTCTGGGGGCACAGGAGGACCCCCCGTCACACCAACCGCACCAGCCCTGCCTCACTGGCCACCGCACCGCACAGCACAGCCTCCTGCTCCCCAGCCGGCCATGCTTGGGGCAGCAACAAGGGTATGGGACGAGGACAATGGGATGCCTTGGAGCATTCTGTACCTTGGAGGTGAGGTCACGGTGAAAGATGCCCTTGGAGTGCAGGTAGCGCAGGCCACAGGCAATGTCGAGCGCCAGCTTGACACGTATGGACCAGGAGAGGGGCACAGCGCTGTCCAGCAGCTGCTCCAGGTTCCCACCGTTGATGTACTGATGGGAAGAGCCAGGCCGCCACATCACTGCTCCCCAGTTCCCTCCCATAATGCTGGACGCCCACCTCTCACGCCAACACATCCCTCAACCACCCTATGACACAGCCCCCCAGTAGACCTTGCCCTGCATGCGTGCCATGGGCTGGAAAATGTCCCCAGGGCCATCACTGTCCCTTCCCCAGGCCTGCAGGAACCCCAAGACTCACAGCCATTGCCCCGCTCTCACCTCTGTCAGCGCATGCAGCTGTCCCTGGTGCACGCACACCCCCATCAACCTGCGAGATAGAGGGGACCTGAGGGTAGCTGCGGAGGGGACCTGCCCCAGGAGCTCATCCAGTGCCAGTGGTAGCTCCAATCCCCCAGGCTAGAGAAACGGGGGGGCAACAGGGACGACAGTGGGGGAGCAGGTCCTACCTGAGGATGTTGGGGTGCGAGAGACGGTTCATCAGTTGCACCTCCCGCAGCATGTTGGCTCGGTTGCTGATCAGCTTGTTCATCTTCAGCACCATGATCTGCCCCGACTGGCGGTGCCGCACCTGGAGGGAGGTACAAGGGAGGCTGAGCCCCACGTGTCTCCACAGTTACCCCAGACACCAGCCTGCACCCGGCATCCACCCCAGCCCTAGAGGTAGGAGCTGAGCACCCCATGCACCCAAAGCACAGGGCACCCCAGGGACCGCTAGGGTTACAGGGGGAGCTCTCCTGGCACAGCAGCACCCCAAGGACTGCCAGGGTTATGGGGGGAGCTCTCCTGGCACAGCAGCACCCCAAGGACTGCCAGTGCCGATGATGCACATCTCTATCCTCCCCAGTGCACCCCGCTTGCTGTCCTGACCCCTCCATGCTACACTGTCCAGCCCTCCCGGAGAGGCCACAGCAGCTCCTGCAAGCTGTGACCCCAATCCTGCTGCAAGGACAGGCAGGTGCAGGATTGGGGCACACCAGGAAGAGCTTTTTTCAGGTCAGGACCACCCAGCCAGATGCTACCAGCATGGGGTGGAGGACAGAGGGGGCACATTGCCCCTTGAACCAGCCCCAGGGGCGGCCAACACCACCCTGGTGCATGACCCTAGCCTGGTGGGGCACGGCGCTCGGACAACACTGTATATTTAGCTGGCCCCAGCCCGTCGCTGTCATGCGAGCTGGAAGCCTGGCCCCTCACCAGGAACAGCAGCTGGGAGCGTGGCCAAGCATGGACACCCCCGTCCTTGCAGAGCGAGGGACAAGCACGGGATCCCCTGCCCCAGCACCGCCCCAGCACCGCGCTGGAGGGGGCCGAACCAGTGCTGAGGGTCCCCTCCTGAACGGGCGCTCAGGGTGGGATGGGACCCTCCTGGAGCAGCAGCTGGTAGGGGGGGACAACCCAGCAGATCCCAGCTGCCCCCCAGCACACACTGAGCTGTGCATGGAGGCACAGGCATTCCTCGGCGCTGCCGTCAGCTCCTCACTCTTCTCCTTTTTAGTCGATGCCGATTGAGGCTGCTGTGCCGGTGCCAGCCCCTGCCTCCCCTTCCCCCCCACCCCGCCTTAGGGATCACCTCCCCAGGCAAAACACGGGGGGGCCTGGCTGGAGGAAGGGTCCCTCGTGTCCCCCATCCTGCTCACAGCTTGGCCCCTGTCCCCATCACAACAGGGGGAGGCTGGTGTGCTGGGACGCTCTGGGGCTCTCTTCCTACCCCATGGCTGGCGTTGTTTTGGGCAGCAGTTGTCCTGGGGTGCACAGTGAGATGGGGACCCATCCAGCACCCAATACCCAGGGGATGGGCAGTAGCTCCCCCTCCCAAAGGGCCTGGGGGGAAATTAGTGCTTTATAAAGATCCCTTTACAGGTATGGGTGCACCAAGGCCAAACCAGCCCCAGGCAGAGCGGAAGCAAGAGACAATAGCCTAGCCCATTCCGACCCCGCCGTGCCACCACCAGCTCATTGAGTTCGTGGAGAGGCTCTGAATAATTCAGCAGCCGTCTGCCCGTGGGCACCCCGCTCCTGTTACACCTGCGTCACCTGCAGCCAGCCAGCCGGCACTCCTGGCCTGCAGGCAGGGTCCGTGTGGCAGCAGAGATCAGGATAGACCCTGGATGAGCAAGGAGGGGACCCCCCAGACAACTGTCACTGTGGGTCCCCATCCCGGCCCCCCACCACGCTGTGGGGAGAAAGGAGGATGGATTCCCCCACACCTCCTTCTCACTGAGCACTGGACAAAGCTCCTGGGTTCAGGGAGAGCCCATCCCAAGGTGATGGCGCAGTCCCCGCTGTGGGGAGCATGGCTCCTCCAGCCCTGTGCACACCCAGGGCTCCCCATCTAATGGCACCCCAGGTCCTCCCCATGCCCATCACCCTGCTCACCCCACCCCATCACTGTCCTGCAGCACCTGGCACTGCTGTCAGCCCCATCCCAGTGTCCTAGGGCTCCCTGCCCACACCTGCACCAGCTGGCAGGGCAAGGGGCACCCCCGTCCCATCCCCACCATCGCTGCCTTTTGTCCACCTCATCCCTGTGTGCAGGGCAGCTGGAGGCAGCACCAAACACAGAAACGGGGCTCCTAGCCTGGCTTTGGTGGCTGTGCCGGTTTTAAGGAGGGGACCTCCCTGGCCAAAGCAGGGTGGGCAGGGTATCCCTTTGCCCCTCCAGCTCCTTGCAGAGCCAGGGACAAGGAAGCCAGAGCCTGGATGAGGCCGGCGGGATCCCCAAGCCCCACCAAGCCCCCGGTGCTGGGTGCTGCCCAGCAAAGCCCAGCGCTCCCAACTCAGCTCACCCGGCGGCAGTGCTGCCTTCCCTTCCCACGCCGTGCCGGGCTGGCAGGACTGGCTTGGTTGGTTTGGCTGGCACCAGCAGCTGTCAGGCGCCAGCACCCGGCTCGAAGATGCAGGCAGGCTTGGCCCCGCCAGGATGGCTGCGGGCGGCAAGGCTCTGGCACCACGCGCCCACGATAGGAACACTGGGCGGCACGCACAGTGCTGGCACTTGGTGGCCGTCCACCGTGGGGCTGGCCAGGTCCCCATCAGCAGCAGCATCCCTGCATCAGCGAGCAGCCCCCGGTGGGCACTGGCTCAGCCCCACATAGCTGGGACGTGCCCATGGCTTAATTCCTCGTTAATAAGCCTCCTGCCATTGCAATAGGCTGGGTCAGGTCCAAGTGGAGCTGCACGGCGTCTAACACCTTAATCCTGGAGGAGAGGCAGCCTCGGGGAGAGAAGGTCTGGTGAAAGACCCTTCCCTGGGATTTCTCCCAGGGACCTCAAGAGCCCCCAGCCAGCACAGCCCTGCCCTAGTGGTCTGCTTCAGGACTCTGTCCCCAGGGGCAGAGAGGGCTCTAGGGGCTCCCAGGACAGCCCCAGCCTCACACACATGGAGCAAGACCTCCTTGAGGGTGCCCAGCACCCTGAACTCGCTTGTGAGGCCCCATCCTGCCATCTCCCCTGCATGCTCCACAGCTCAAGGTGAGCCCCTGCCCAGGCTGGCAGGGAACGGGTTATGCTCCCTTGGGCTTCCCACGGCCTCCCACATGCACTGGCCAGTTTACCCAGTCTGGCCAGGTGCTAGCATCCTCCCAACGCCCTGGCTGCCCTCCAGAAGCAGGTGTAGCAGAGGAGGGAGCAAGCCACGACCCGAGGTGGGATGCAGCCCCTTACTAAGGGGGTTTCCTTCCCCGCTGCTATCCGAGGAAGGCAGTGGGCAGCAGAGGCTCCCCAGGCAGGCCAGCGTCCTCCCTTGCCTCTCCATGCTTTGGCACGGCGCCCAGGAATCCCAGCGCATTCCCCGGAGCTGAGCTCAGCCGGGCAGCCATGCTGGGGTGTGGGGGGGGTGGTGCAGGGCGAGGGGGACAAGCCACGCAGGAGCCAGGCAAGCCCTCGCCCCTTGCCAATGTCCCCCAGCACCCCACACGGCCCCTCCGTTGGGTGCTTCATGGGGGTACCGTGGCCAAGCTGGGGTGCCATAGCATGTCAGCCCCATCCCATCTGTTGCCAGCAAGTGGGGCTGGGGGATGGGATGGGGCTGGCTGCAGCCCCAGCCTGGGCACAAGGGATCTGAGCTCTTTTAACAGCGGAAATTAGAGTCTTATTTAAAGAGCATGCTAATCAGAGCGAGCAGACGGCCTGCTCCCTCCCCACAGCCTGCGCTCCTGTCTAGACATGGGGCGAAGCCCCCGTGCCACCTCCCCACTCAGGGGTCTCAGCAGCCAGCCCCCCCTGCACCCCACGCTGGGGACAGGCTCGCACATAGCCCCACTCAGCGCACATCCCCTTGCCGCAGCCCAGCCCAGCAGAGGCAAGGCACAATCACGCAGGGACATCGTCCTGCATCCCTTGCCCCGGTGAGTCCGGCGGGGAAAGACGGGAGGGCAGGTAAGGCAGCTAGCAACGCCATCGGTAATATCATAGCTGTCTGCAATGGCTGCGCCTGAGCTCACGGGAATCCCAGTAGTGCAACAGGTCTTTTACTGGGTGGGACTGGGAAAAGGCGGAGTTGGTCAAGCCAGACTTCCTCCAGGGAAATGAAAGGAACAGGGCATGCAGAACCCACTCCCAGTGAATGCTTGAGCATCAGCAGCCCTCACCTCCCATGCTCCCAGGATCGGCACCGCAGGCACACCAGGAGCTGGGGCAGCGCCGGAGTCACACCGCTGTGGCGGGCCCTCACCAGCAAGCCCAGAGCATGCCTTGTGACAGTGCAGGAGAGGTGCTGGCAGGTCCCCGGCTGCTCAGCACAACGTGTGTCCAGTTCCCCGGGGCTCCCGAGTGGCGACAGTGGGGCCAGGCTGCTCCCGGCCTTGCCGTGGCTGGCTGACCTCGGCAAATTCGCTTCCACCTCCGCCTGCCTCAGTTTTCCCATCTGTGTCATGCCGCTCCACCCTCCTTTGTAAAACAAGGCAAGGTCCGCTGATGAAGGGTAGCAGATAAGAGGGAGGGAGTTGTGTGATTATTTGCGCCCAGTAAATTGGGAGTAAACGTAAACCCTCAAAGGCTGGTGGGGAAGCGAGTGGAGATGGGCGGGTGGCAGTGGCACTGAAGCCCTCTCCTGAGCTCTGTCCATGCTGGGAGCTGCTAATCCCCCTCCCAGCACTGTGGAAATGGGGTGCAGGGCCAAGCACACCGAAGGGCTGTGTCTGGGGAAGCAGCGTCTCCAAGAGGATTTGCAGCAGCAGGGCACAAGGTGCAGAGCTGGATGAGTGAAGACCTCTGGATACAGCCCCCAGGAGAGCGAAGCCAGGATGCTGCCAGCAGCCCCCGTGTCTGCTGCAGACTGCACATGAGAAAGCAAGAGAGGGATCTGGGGAAGAGATGCAACAGTGGTTTAAGGGCTGGAGAAAATGTCCGGCACAAACACACCTGGCTCAATCTGTTCAGTCTATTGGAGGTGGAGAGGTGGCTCGCTGCAATGTCCGTGTACCCGAGAAAACAGGTGGGCCTGGCACCTCTGAAATCGCACAGGGAAAGGCAATGAGAACCAGCTGCTCCAGAGGGAAAGGACCCAGCTCTGCAGCACAGCAGGGGACCAGCTGGGAACAACCCCCGGGGAAAAGGGCAGCTTTTCATCACTGGTGTCTCCTGTCCACTCCAGACAGCCTTTCTGAGAGAAGTGCTTGGCTTGAGCAGGATAAGGCTCAACCCAGGCACTAGCTTGGGACACCAGGGCTCAGACACGCTGAACGCTTTGGCTTTAATGCTGGAGGACAGTCAGGTGCCTGTGCCGGTAGCCCAGCACCCTGCCTGGCCCTGGCTCAGCTGCACACCAGGGCTGAGCTACCTGCGTAGGGATGGAGATGTCCAGGTTCCCTCCCTGTCCCCCACACCCACCAAGGCTGGAATGAGGCAGGACCCAGCAGCCACACAGAGGAGGGAGCCGTGAGCCAACAGCCTTGAAAAGCAACAGCAGGAACAAGGGTTGTGGGAGGAAAACAGGTCCTGCACTGCCCTGCCAAGC
This sequence comes from Haliaeetus leucocephalus, assembly GCF_000737465.1. Taxonomy (NCBI): domain Eukaryota; kingdom Metazoa; phylum Chordata; class Aves; order Accipitriformes; family Accipitridae; genus Haliaeetus; species Haliaeetus leucocephalus. The sequence continues at coordinate 44,212 of NW_010972714.1, read as the reverse complement.
TCCATCCTCGTCGCAAGCTCAGGCAGCCAAACCCCAGCTCACATCCCAGGCCTGCCCCACCATCCTGCTGAGCTCTTGGACTCAACCCACCGCATGAGCACAAAGCCCCATCTGGCCCCCTCCTGCCCCTGCATCCTCTTCAGCATGCACACACGTCGGCTCCTGCCGCCTGATCCTGCTCCCACCCCCCAACCTCCGCCGGTCCCCCAAATCCTACATGCAAGCGGCCTCACAAGAACACAAACAATGGGTGGGACAAGGAGCATTCTGTGGCTCCCGCAGGGCCCAGGAAAACAGAAACAGCAAGGCAAAGACAGACCGTGGCCTGGCCAAGACACGGGAGCATCCATTATTAAAGAGCCATATCCATGCCTGACATTATTAAATGCCTCCCTCTGCTCCGGGGTTCTGCCGTGCGCTCCAAGCCAGAGATCAATAGCAGGAACCTGGCCAGCAGAAAGGCTATGGCTCCACAGGGGCAGGAGCGAGCACGGAGGATACAGACCCCTCTGTACGCCTGCCATGGCCCCTCGCAGGACACCTCTCTTGTGGCTGCAGAGGAGCCAGGTCTTGGGGTCTCTCTGCTGAGTGGGGAATGGCGGCAGGGCTGGAGAGGGACCCCAGGGGATGTGGATGCCCAGTTGTGCTGCACGTGGGAGCACGGTCCCATGCAGGGGACAGAGCGCAGCACTGCCCGGGACCCCAGCGACTGTGGTGGGAGGTGGCGGGGGTCCCGCCCAGCCCAAAGCTGCTCTTTGAGGAGGGTGAAGCCACTAGAAGCATGGCTTAAGGGCAGCCCTTGCCCAACGGCCTGTGGTGCCTTAAGCAACGCTGAGGACGAAAACAACATGTGCACACACGTCCCCTCGGCAGGGGAGAGGCGGCCGTGGCAGCGGGGCAGGGAACAGCCCTTCGGCCCTGGCAGCAGTGTGTGGGCTGGCAGGGTATCGTCAACACGCACCTCTGCCGCACAGCTGGGACCCCAATCTCCCCACCAGCACCCACGCACCCCTAAACGACGGTGTGGGCCACACAAAGGCATCCCCACTCTGGCAGTCCCAGAGAGGACGGAGGACAAAGGCAGCTCCGGGGTCCCAGCCGGGGGCCAGCCCCCACGCTGCTCTACAGCACCACGGCCCTCTCCCAGACCCGGTCGCCTTCGTGAGGCTCCCGCGGGGCACCCTGCACACCCACCTGCCCAGCGCAGGCTGGAGCAGGCCCAGCGATGCTGGAAATCACCTCGGACCGGTTGCAAATCCCCTGCCACAGGCACACCCTGCGCCCGGCGGGGTCGGGGCTCCAGGATTTTGACAGGGCTCCCGGGGGCTGGGCTGCGCGACACCCTCACCGGTTCCCTGACCCCCCCACGCGGCCCCGCTGCGACCCACGCCGCGGCGCTTCGGAGCGCTCAGCCTTCCCGGGCTGTAAACAGAGCCGGCGCTCCCCTCCCCCTGCGCGGAGGGATGGAGGGACAACACCCCCCGGCGGGGACGGGGCTCCCCGACTTCCCAGGTCCCCGCCGCACGGCGCACACCCCCCACCTCGCCCAGCTCTCGGGGCTGGGGGGCCAGACCACCCCCCC
>NW_010972714.1:42364-42620 GCF_000737465.1 Haliaeetus leucocephalus | reverse complement strand
CCCCCCCGCGGGCCTGGCCGGGGATGCGTGGGAGCCGCGGTCCCCGGGGGATGCCCAAACCCGGCGGCGTGCCTCGGGGACCGCCATCCCCGCTCCCGCCCCGCACACCTTGAAGACCTCGGAGAAGAAGCCGGCCCCGATCTTCTCGCAGTAGAAGTCGTCGATGCGCGCCAGGGTGGAGACGGCGCTGCGCAGCGCCCGGTACGAGGAGGGCCGCAGCCGCCCGCAGCCCGGCCAGGGCCCCGCCGCCTCTCCA
>NW_010972714.1:14495-42354 GCF_000737465.1 Haliaeetus leucocephalus | reverse complement strand
TGAGCTGCCGGTGCACGGCTTGGACAGACCCGGTGGAGGCAGTGCTCGGATCCTCCCCTACCCCCGGCCCGGCCTCGATGCTCCTTGTAGCTGCGGGACTTTTTCTCCTCGTAGCAGCCGGCCCCTGAGCAGATGGACCAGGGGCGTGGGGATCTGATCTCCCCATATTATATGCAGCCCCACCCCATACAAGGAGCATGGGTCCAATTCCCCCAACGTGCCAGGATGGGCCCCACTGGTACAGGCTCGGATTTCTCCTCACAGCCATCGCCAGGCTGCAAGGATGCTACGGATGTGGGGTTCTGATTCTCCCCGTGCACCCACCCCTGCCTGCACGGGGCCCCGGGGGCTGCGGGGTCTGTCCTTCGGAGGAGCAGGGAAACGCAGCCTCTCAGTGACAGTATGCCCAGTGCCTGTTGCACCCCTTCGCGCTTCTCCCTTTTCTGAGCTCTTCCACTTCTCCCCCGTTTCCTCCTGCTTTCTGCTCCGCCCCCCCCCGGCCTTTTCCCTGCTCCGAGGCTGATCTGTCCTGTCCTTCCTGCCCAGGGACTCCCTGCAGCTAGATCTGCCCTTGCTCTGTCCCACAGATTTTGCTGCTGCTCTCCTTGCCATCCACCCGCCTGTGGTGGCCCAGCCCTGCCCCAACCGTCTCCCCGGCTCCCACAACCCTCCTGTGCTGCCCTGCCGCCCCAGCTACCTCGCAACTGCTTTGCTCCAGCTGTTTCCCTGTGTGGTAGGGCTGGCTCCACATGCCCTGCACAGCTCTAGCTGCTTTCCCTGCTGGGAAGAGCAGCCACATGGAGTGTCTCCTGGTGTGGCATTTTTTTTGGCCAGTGCTCGGCTCCAGGTGCCACTAAACACAGCGTAAACACCATGGACCCTGAGCCCTGGGTTTTCTTCCTTGTCCCAGAAGGCAGAATAACCCTGTGGGCTAGAGGAGGTGAACTGAGCCTCTGACTTCTTTGTAGTGGGATCAGTCCCCTGCCTTCCCTGGAAATGCCTGGTATTTCTGCTCTTCCAGGTCCACAGAAGGGAGTGGGTCTGTGCAGGGCAAGTTTCCTACGTGTGGTGAGGCAGAGCCTGAGGACAGGGCTCTGCTAGTCCCTGTCTCGATGGGTCTGAGCCATCTGTTTCCTCACCAGTACCACTCCAGCCTGGTGCCTCTGCCTGCCAGGGTGATTGATGGTGTGCGCTAGGGAGGCTGCTGCAGCCGTGGGGAACCGCGCTGTGCAACAGGCCACATTCTCGGGCTTTCTGGGCCTCACGCGCCTGTCCTGCTGACAATAGCCTGACAGAATGACAGGAGCAGCTTCACAGGCCTCCTGTGATGGGCACGGAGAGGAGAGACCAGTGTCTCCATGTGGGGACAGGAGGCTGCAGGCTCTGCCCTTCTACCACCACGGCCAGCTGCAGCTGCTCAGATGGCACTGGGTGCCTTTCCTGCCTGCCCAGGCTCAGCCCTGGTACTCGAAATCTGAGCACCCTGATGCAACCCACAGCCCAGTCACCAACTCCTCAGTGGTGTAGGGAGCTGCTCAGAGAAGCAAAGCCAGCTCGGCTGGGGCCAGGAGGAGAGCGAACGTTGCCTCTCCCTTTCCCTTGAGTGCACATGAGCAGCAGCCCCCTGAGGGTCAAGGCACCGCAGCAGAGATGGGGAGTCCTGGAGAGGCAACTTGCAGAGAGAAGTGCAGGACCACCGCCTGTTCAGGGCTCCTGCTGCTTGCAAGTGACTGGGTTTACATCCAATTAAGTTGTAACGAATAAATTAAAACCCTGGAGATGGCCCTGGCTGTGGAAATTGCTGCTGCAGGATTTACGGTCCCTTCTCTCATCAGCACTGGTAACTCTACTGTTATTTCCACCATGCTCTCTGTTCTTGCCTGGCACAGCAGCATTGAGATGAGACATAGCTAAAGGTCCCCAGTGCCCCAGATCCCTCCTGTGGTACAGGCAGGTACACCCTGGGCAGCTGGGTGCAAAGCCAGGCTGGGCTGAGCCTGCAGCAAACCCTGAATTAAGCTCCTCAAGCCCCGGTAAGGAAGAGCAGGAAGGAAGTCTCCCTGGCTGTGCTCTGCTCCTGTGAAGCTGCTGTGGGGAGAGGAGGGGGCTCTGTCCTCTCTGCTCTTCTCCATCTGGGCTCTTCATCCTCCTCCTCTCATGGGGAGAAGGCTCAGGGATTAAGAAACATCTTCTCCCTGCCTGCTGGGGATGGTGCCTCACCCAGGCAGAGCAGGGGCAAGACCCTTCAAGCAGCCCAGGGAGGCTGTTGCTGGAGAGGTGCAGGGGCTGGGGATGTTCTGTAAGGATCAGGGCACACCACAGCAGTGGGGTGGCCAGGCTGCATGCAGGGCAGTGAGGGATGCAGGGGGACTTCCACGCAGAAACCCTGGTGCTCGCTGCGCTCCCACCTCCATTTCACACCAGTACCCGCGGCACCGGGTCCTTGCAGCACAGCTCTGGTTGGGATCAGCCAACAGTAACCCACCCTGTCCGAAGGCTTGTCCTGCTCAGAGCCCCGGAGCCAGAACTGGAGCAGTCCCCTCCTGTGCATCCATGTGCAAGAGCCCATCCACACCTGAGGCATCTTCTCTGCAAACACTCAGGCAAATTAATGGCTGCTGCTGCGGGGTGTCCAGGGATGGCTGTGGGGAGCCAGTGTGTGAAGCTGTGCCAGAGCAGGCACAAGGCTTCGTTGCAGGAGGGTTTTACAGCCTGGAGAGACTGTACAGACCCAGAGGTGAGCAGGACAAGGAGAATCAACTGACTCACATGACTCCCTTTGGTGCTTTCTCCCAGAATGTGGGTGCAGCCTCTTGGTCCCAGGTGTCCTCTCTCCTCCTGTCCCCTGACAACCTCTGCTCTTCTCGTACATTACCACACATCACCCAGCAGATCTCCGCACCTGCCCATGTCCTGCACGTTCCCCAGTTCCTTGCTTATAAGAGGGCCAGTCCCCGCAAACATCTCCCTTTTCTGCCCCATAGGAAGCAGGAGAGGGGGGCACAGCAGGGTCTGCTGCAACCTGCTAGGAGGCCTGGTCAGTGCAGGAACCCAGAACACATGGGAGAAGGTCCCAGCCCCAGTGGTTCATGTGCAGCCTCATTATGCCCAACAGCACACAGCACAGGTGATGCAGCAGACTACATTTCCCAGCGCACTGTGTACTGCTGAGCTCAGCGAGTGCAGGGCTGTGCGTGCTCTGCTCCATGGCTGCAAGTTGCAGCAGCCCACGTCCAGCTGTGAGCAGGGACTGGTGAGGTCCCCACTGTGCAGGCATATTGTTTCCCCCCCATTCCTCCCTGGAACTCCAGCTGCAAGGCCAACACGGGGCTGTCTGCAGTAAGAGGGCTTCAAATATTTGTTGTGTTGTTTATTTTCTACGAGCAGAGCCAGCACAGCTCCTGGCAGCATTTGCTCACTGCCTCCCGTTGTCTCCTGTTGATGCTCCTCATGCCTGGGTGCCAGTACCATGATATCTGTGGAGGCAGCATCCACATGCCAACCCTATCTCTTAGTGGTGGGCTGTGATTTCAGGTCCCTGCACCGCTTCTCCTCAAACAAGCCCCAGTGACCTTGCCAGGGTACACAACAGGGTGGCAGGGGACTGAGCCAGTGGTGCCTGAACCCAGATGAGTGTGTGCCTGCTGGAAGCCCTGTGGGCTGTGAATTTGAAAACATTGAGAATACTGATGAAACAAAACCAACCACCACCTCTGAAAAGGAGGGTCTGGCAGCTCTGGCCATGCGTTCACCACCTGTAGCACAACTACATCCTTGCAGTGAACCAGCACTGAAGAGAGCTTCACTGGTCACCAGGAGCTAGTCACCTCGTGCCAAACAGGTAGGGGCAATGCTACCACCTCCAGCATTTCTCACCCTACTCCTGAACCAGCCTGAACAGCTTATCTCACAATTCCTGCCATGGTCCCACCCTCCAAGGCTGCCCAGCAGGTAACAGGGCTGCTCCTTGTCCTCTTGACCTGGCCCTGGGAAATGGGGCTCTCAGCAGCTCCACACTCACCCCAAGGAGGCTGTGCCAGCCTTGCTCCATCTCCTGCCTCTTGCCAGGCTATTAGTAACACTCCCCAGCCACAGCGCAGCGTCCCTGAAGTGCTTGTGGTTCTGCCAGACATAAACTAGGAGCAGAGACTCCAAGAACCTGGTCTGGCTGCAGTGGTGGGCCAAGCGGGACCACATCAGAGCAGGTCCAGGACTGGCCTTGGCTGAGCTGGTGGGAACAGCCCTGTGATCCACAGCACCAGCTGCAGGAGAGCAGAGCTGAAAGTGCTCAGTGGGTCTTGGCCTATGCCTTCGGGGAAGAGACTTCACCCATGGTTCATCACTGCCCTTTCATCTGCACGGCTTGATGTTGCTGCAGGGAGGAACTCAGAAGCAGCACAACAATGTGGATGGAAAGGCCGGTGAGGGCATGCATAGCTCAGCACAGTGCCTGCCAAAGACCCTACAGAACAAATCAACATCCTCAGCCTTGCCCTGGTTTCCTTACCCATCCTAAAGCTGACAAAAGGAAAACCTTCTGGAGGAAAGCAATGCATCAGGCTGGAGAACCATCCCCTGGTGAGCTCTGAGCTTCTGTTTGGGAAGGGCACATCCGACCCCAACCACAGCAGCATGGGTGAGAGAGATGCTCCCCGTCCCTCCTGCTCTCCTGTCCCCAGGTAGAGACTGTGGAGCCCTGCTTATTCTCCCAGATGCCCGAGCAAGAGGTAGATGCTGCAAGGGGCTCCTCACCCTTGCGCCAGCAGACACTCAGGCTACACCTCTCTGAGTAACTCCTTGGCCTAAGCGTGGTCCTGTAACTGCCCACACCGCTCAGCTGGTTCCCTGACACAGTTTTGTCCTGTGCTAAATAGGACAGGTTCAAAGGAGGTCATGGGCCAGAGCCATTCCCAGCAGGAAATGTAGACACAGCCACCTCCAGGCAGAGAGGAGACTTGAGCCGTGTGCCTGTCCTCCTGCGGCTGCTGACACTTCCCTTTCGACTTCCCCTTCGACTTCCCCTCTCTGTGCCAGGGCACAGAGGAGCAGGGTGACGGTGCTGGGCTCTGGATGTCCATGGGAGCCTTTCACCTGGAGGTCACTGATGCCACAGCCATGTGTGGGCAGTGATGCTCTGTCCAGGTGTCGGAGAGGCTGGAAAGTGGACCATCAGTTCTCCATGCACTAGCAAGATCAGGAGCTCCCTGTGACTTGGGGCATTTCCCAGTCATTTCCCTTGTCCCCGTGCCCTGTCCAGACTCTGTCCAGGCAGGAGGCAAGGCAGGCTGAGGAAGCACAGGCTGGAGCATGGCCCAGCATGGGGAGGGAAGGCAGATGCGCTGTGTTCGGCATGGAAGTCGCCATCATGCCGCTGCTTGCAGCCAATTCAATCACAGCTCTTTATTGCTTCTCCTGGCTGTTGAAAATCTCATTCAGTTGAGTGAGCTCTGTGAGCAGTGTTGCCAGCCTTTCTCGTCTTCTGTCCTCTCCCACGAGTCGAGGCACCCTGACCTCCAAGGAAGTGCATCAGCACATTGGGGCCTGGGCCAAAAAACCTTTCCGCACCTTGTAGTACATGGCGGGGTCTGGCACAGACAAGGTGTGCCAGGGTCTGCCACGAAGACAAGGGCAAGGAAAGGAGGTGTGGTGTTCTATGCGGGGACATCTCTACAACACAACAGAGCGCAGGAGCAGGGCTGTCCACACACGGCGGCCTTGTACACCACGGTGGGTAAAACATCAGGAAGGAGAGTGAGTCCAACTCCTTAGTGGCAAACATGTGAGGCTGATGGTCCCAGGCCAGCAACAGTAGAAGCAAATGATACTTGAGCCAGGGCAAGTGCTGGTAGTGCTGCTTTGACCTGGGATCTCTGTCAGATACAGCAAAAGGTAGAGCTGAGGTGCATGGGGCAGGGCTTTGATCCTGCTGTTCCCTGCACGCTGCAGCCCTGTTCCCAGGCAGCACCTGCATGCCACCATAACATATTAATACTTTTGATTACTGTGGCCTAATTTCTGTCCACCTGTGTCATGGCTGGCTGGTCACCCCACCCTGCTGAGCCCTTGTTCTACAGTGGCTGATTGCGCCAGCACTGGACAAACTGGTCTCCTGGGGTAATTACAGCCAGGAGAGACCTGGTGCTGCAGGCTGTGGGTGAGCCAAGCGTGTCACCACTAGTCTAGCACCTGGGGTGTAAGGCACACCATGATGCATGGCAAGTCCTTTCTTATGGGACATTCAGGAGCATCTGTGTGGATGCCCTCTAGCCTGGACTCTCACAAAGAAGGACCATCACAGGCATCATCTCGCCAGGCTCCTTGGAGGGAGGCTAATATCCTCCTCCCAATGCCAACCAGAGACTGACTTCCTCCGTGGCAGGGGTGAAGCAGCATCCACCCTCCGTCCCTACTGCCTCCTGCCTGGAAACCTGCCTCCCCAGCCTGCTTGTCTCGTGGCCCTGGGCTCTGTGGGATTTCTGCTGTCCAAGGGGGAATAGGCCAGGCTAAGAGGGGGTTCCCGATAGGAGGTTGTTACATGGGATGGAGCCTTCCCTTTGCCCAGAGGTCAGCTGTGGTGCTGCTGTAGATCTGCTCAGCATTTTCCCCTTGGCTTGATCCTGGGCTGGAAACGCACGTGACTTTATCCACTTATTTATAAAACAAAGGACAGCTGCTCTCTGGGCTCTGGGCACCATGCCATCCCCACCACTCTCACTGACTTACCAGGATGCAGTGCCCTCCTCCCTCCTTCTCTTCCACCTGCCCAGCCTTTCTGGGGAACAGCATCATACCACGACAAGCCTTCGTCAGAGGCTGAAGGCTGGGGGAAGCCAGCAGACTCCCAGGGGCTTCTGCAGGGCCACACACTGAGGAAAGGGGTGAGCAGGAGCCCAGCCCAGACCTTGACTTTCCAGTTCCCCATGTGTGAGGGAAGCTGCTTTGCGGAGGCACAGCGCTCTGCTGGTGGCAACCGCACAGCCAGGACACAGACAGCCATTCTGGGATGGGTCAGGCGGGAGCTGTGCCAGCTCAGGGCCCCCCTGGCAGCAGCGATGCCTCCTCCAAGGCATCATCATACAGCGCCAGGCAGGACGATGGGTCTGTGCAGCCCCCAGAAGACCAGCTAACACCACCAGCTGTGCCACCTTCCCCCCAACCAGGCTCCATTTCACTGGGGAAACAGATGCTTGGCTTTTTCTTCCCTATTCATCTGGTTCCTTCCGGGCTCAGGTTATTTTCAGCACTTCTCTGTTCCCAGCTACCCTGGGTGGCATAGGCAGTTCCTCAGGATTTGCTTTCCTCTGGAAGCTGTACAAGCTGAGAACTGAAAGGGGGAAATGCCAAGCCCTTTATTCAAGACCCGTGTACAGAAGGAGAGATTCCATCCAGAAGGATGACTCCACCAAACACATGCACTCCATCAGCTGCCTATGAGAGATAGCTGTGACGTGTGGGGCCAGCACATGGGGTTGGGTGGAGCATTTGAACGACAGTGATGTAGAGAGGCTTGTGCAATGAAGGAGGTGCAGAGCAAATGGTTTGTCTAGGAGATAGAGAGCTGCTCCACTCAGGCAGCGAGAGAGACCACAGGCACAATATGCCACCCCTGCCAGAGGGCAGATGAGGGGATGTGGGTGTGAAACACAGGAGCAGAAAGAGCAAGTCAGAAGTATTGATCTTGATGCAGAGAGCCTGCCTCGAAAGCAGCACCTTCAGGCAGCAGGGTTTGGGGAGAAGCTAGTCTGGTGTGAGGTGTTGCTCCAGATCTTACAGTTCCCACCTCCTGGGCTTAGCCAGGTTCCCTGTCCAAGAACCAGTGTGGGATGTGCCGAAGATGGCCCTGGGGATGGGAGCAGGAACAGCTGGACCAGATGTGGAACTACTTGGAGGTCAGAACTGGAAACCCCATTTCTGAGCACATCTTCCTCAAACCAAAAGGCAGCATCCCACGCCCCTCCAGCCTTACTCCACCCTGCTCCCAGCTGCAAACTGCTTATGTCCAATTTTGTGTGCTAAAAATACCTTTCTGGGCAGTCAGCAAGTGTGCAGCCAGATGGGAGAGGGTTGCAGTCTGGGAGCAAAGGGAAGTGGGGGTATATTTGGGGTAGGTGTGGGCTGCAGAACAAGGCCAGACGGGCCTGGGGAGGCTGGGCAGGGGGCTGTGGGCTGTCTGTCACTGCAGAGGGACACGCGTCTAGGTGGCAGTGCCAGGGCAGACAGTCTTGCTTGGCTTGAGTCCATGCTTCTGAGGAGAGGGGCATGGCGGGGGGGTGGGGGGCCATGCACAGATGGACTCAGAAAGGTGGGGAGATGCTCGCTGTGGAGAGCAGGCAGCAGGTCCTGCTCCCTCCCCTGGAAAGAGGTCGCTGCAGCAGTCAGAGCAGAGGGGAAGGAGGGATGGTTACCCAGCACCCGGGGCCTGCCACAGCTCTGCCCAGCACCCAGGAGTGCCCTCCTGGGACCCCTGCGCCCTGCCGGGCTGTCCCCCCTCACATCTCTGCTCTCAGCCCACCTCTCCTGGGGGAGGCCAGGCCACGGGCAGACCTGGCAGCTCCATAAGCCACCCTGGGAGCAGAGACGGCAGCTTTGGGTGGCCGGTGCCACAAGAGGGAGTCCCTGCCCTGGCTGCTGCCACCAGCTGGGTGACAGTAAAGATGTCCCGATGGCAACCCGCTCCCAAGCCAGTACAGCTCCCTGCAGACCTCCCAGATGTTTTGCTGGGCCTAAGGCAGGCTGTGATAACCCATCATGACCAGGCTGTCCCCCTGCAGGGATCCCTCTGCACCCCGGCACTGTTGGGGCTCCCCTTACCCTCTTTCTGCCCATAGGTCTGGGATTCTGCCCATAGGTCTGGGATTCTCCCCCCAGGTCTGGGAGAGCTGTGCTGTAGGGGACTGGGACATCTGGATTTTACTGTCACCTTGAGGAAGGGGCTGAAGGGTTCCTAAGTGCAGGGTGGCACGGTGCCCTGGCCTTTGTCCGCCTGACAGCGCTGCAAGATCCCTGCATAGAAGAAGGTTCAGGGCTGGTGGGGTCGGGAAGGTTGCTGGAGGGGTGAGGAAAACCCCACAGCAGGGCTTGGGGCTAGGCTGTAGCTGGGATCCTGCGGGCATTTTCCAGCTCTCCCTGCCAGAAGTGCCTCTGGGCTCTGGCAGCGCAGGCTGCAGCCCTGGCTGAGGCAGATGCTGTGTCCTGGAGAGGAAGCAGCAACATGTGGGGAGCCAGACCCCCAGATCACACAGGGTCGTGCGCTGGTGCTGTGCAGGGAGCAGACCCCTGCCTGGCCAGCCCGGGGCTGGATCTGACTGGGTTACCCTCCCCAGGCCTGATCCTGACCCTGTGGGATAACATCCCAGCCTGGCCTCAGCCCACCACCATCACCATGGCTGTGTCTGATGATCTATAGGTATGCCCCACACCAGGGTCCCTCAACGACAGGTATGGAGCAGGGATGGGGATAAGCCTCAGATATATTTCTGTTATTTGTGAGGTCTGACACAGGAACAGAATTTACTGTAGGGGATTGTGGTTGGATATAGTAGCACATACAGTGCTTTCCACAAAGCCGGATCGTCAGAAGCCACAGCTGCTTCTCCTTCCCTTGTGGCTTTACGGATGGTTTTGAGCCCTCAACGTTCTTCCCTATCAGCAGTAAAACTGATTGTAAATTGAAGATGGTTTAGGTTTTTCTCTCTTCAGTCCGAAGGTCTGAGTCGTGTTAGTTCATTGACGATCGAACTGGACCTCCAGGAAACAGCCCATCAATGATGCTTACAATGATCAAATCAACAGCCTTGGGGCCTCAGCCCCATTGATAGGAAGGTATGTGACTGGCTGGCTTTATTAAGTGCAAAAGCGTACACATCCACTGCACACTACAGCAGGAAATCTGTATAAGAAAGCATCTAAGATGTGTTGAGATGGTTCTGTGAGACTTAGTGCTGTTGCAAGGGCTACAGTGGTGTACACAGAATATGCATAGCCTACATGTGATGTGTTCTTGGAAGCGCAGCAAGTGGTCTCATGAAGCTGAAGCTCATCACCTCCTGTTGATCATGCCATGCTGAGTTTGGATTCATGAGTTGCTATGTGGCTTGACAGTCCCTTGGAAACCTTCTCTCATTTGAACTTTGCTATGTGGTTCCCAGTGAAGTAAGGCATCTTCACTTGAACTAGCAGCTGTAATGTTAGACTGTGTAAGAGCTAGGCATATGACTGAATCTGCTGGCTTTCAGTAGTTTTTCAGCATTTTTCTAGCACATGCTATACACCAATACAACAAATCTCAAAAAATGGTAAATTTCTAAGGGGGAAGAGGCCAAACACAAATTGCTAGGCCACAGTGCATTTCAGGATAGGGGTAAAGAAACGAAATACTCACATCAGCTGCAATAGGAAACTTCTTGCACCACAAGTGCATTTTTGAAGCTTAGCTGTTTTCTTTCACTGTTTTTGCTTCTTCCAGATAGCAAAGAGAGGCAGTGAGAGTGTCTACATCCAACACTGGGATTTTATGAGGGCATCACCAAGTGAGTGCTGGCTGTGGCCGTTCTCCTGGGTGCTTGCACCTTTGCTGGCTGCACAGGAACAAAAAAAGCCTGGTTCCCAAAGGCCAGGGAACAGCCAAGGAAACAGGAGGACATGACTTAGTGCTGCTGGTCCACCTGCTGCAAGCTTGCTAGAAGACTTTACCCCATTAATCTCACAACAGCTGTATGTGAGACAGCTGGACGTGATATACTGATGTTCCTGAATGGATCTTAGGAGACACCTAGCTTCCAGAAACCACTCAGTGCTGCTGCTCTCCTGGGGTAAGGCAGATAGATACACTGGGCACTGTCCTGCGGTGTTGAGGATGGTGGTTCCTGGGAAAGGATTTGCCATGGAGCTCTGGGCCAGCTGGTCCCAGCGGGTGGTGATGAGCACCCTGGGTGACAGCACCCGTTCCCAGCACACTGACTGTGTTGGACCATAGAGGAATCATACTACTCTGTCCAGGGCAACAGAGAGAGGGAGGCCGTATAAACCACAAAGTTGAAAGAGGAGCTGCCCAGGAAAGCTGCAACAGTGCAGGGAGCCAGGACTCATGGAAGCTTGAGGCCATGCAACAGTATGTGAGCTGGAAAGAGAAGAGCTCAGAGAAGAGCTTGGCAGTGGCGTCTTCAGGGACAGGAGACTGGGGCAGTGTGAGTGAGCCAGCCTTGGAGTTATGGCCCAAAACGAGGAGTGCCTGGGGAATTCCCTCCCATACCCAAAGACCCTGCCTGGCCTAGCCAGGGACAGGAATAGGTCTTCTCCATCCAGCTCCAGGAAGACCCCCTTACCCCCAGTACTGTGTGCACTGCCCAAGTCGAGGCACTTCACATCCTAGAAGGCACTGAGAAAGTGGAGGTCAGAGCAGGATAGCAGGAAAGGTTTGGAGGAGAAGGGAAATGAGCCATATCTGGCTTGTTCAGAGGCTTGTCAGATCTGGAAGGTCTATTGGTGGGGTTCAGCAGCAAGATTGTTGCAGCTGTGTCAGTTCAAGGTAATAAGTAGAGAGTTTTCAAGGCAAAAGTGATGCATGTAGAGAGTACCCTTGGTGGGCATGTGAACCAGGGCTGTTTTCTTCAACATCCACCCCTGGATCTGGAGGAAGAGAGGAGTGAGGCAGACCCGAGAAGGTTCTGGGGGTGTTTGTGGGAGCAGGGCTATGGAGTCCTGCGATAGCTGGCAAAAAGGCTGGACCAAGGCACCCAGGAGACCCCACTGAGCCTGGACCCACTTACCTGTGGGCAGATGGGCAAGGAGCAGCCCTGTGGCTAGTGGGATGCTCTCTTTCCAAAGAGGAAGCTTCTTGCACTACATGTGATTTCCGTACATGGCTGTTTCATTTCTGTGTCTGCACAGCTCCAGTGCTGGGTTACGCATACACCTTTCCTAAGTGGCTCAGACTGAGTTCTGCCTAGGGACTTCATGCCAGCATGGCCCTGCGAGGGCTGGCTCTGGCCTTTCTCCTGGTGCTTGCCCCTCTGCTGCTTGTGTGGGGACAGAAGGACGCTGGTCCCAAGAACCAGGAGGGGGCCAAGGAAGCAGGTAAGAATGGGTTGCACCTCTCTCTTACAGAAAAGGTTTTGCTACTCTTTTACCCTGTTCAGCCCACAGCAGCTGTGTTGGGAAGGGCTGAGACTAGTGTCTGCATCAGTCCTGAGGCACTTGGGCATCCATTGGGATGTGGTGGGGCAAAGGTCTGTTTGGAGATGGAGGGCGGCAAATGTCAGTGTGCTGGGAAAGCCTCCATGAGCGTGGGAGCTGCAGTGTCCCTCTGGTGAGTGGGTAGTGTCCCTGGGAGCAGGAGGTGGCCAATTCTTGTTGCATGGTGGACAGACGAAGCTGGGGCAATGAGAGCAGTGGTGGCTTTCCTGGGGCAATCCAGGCAACATTTGTATCTCAGGGGAAGGTCGTGGTGGTGTTCAGCAAAGACGGGGGGAGCTGTGAGGTGAATCCCTGTGTTAGCTGGGATGCCTGCTCTCTCCTGTAATCCCTAGGGCTGGGGGAACTGTAGTTTGGTGGGATTGTTCTTTAACAGTGTTGTTCTGTTCTTTTTCCATGCCAGGAGGGCTAGGGGCACCTCCTGGGTCTCTGCTGGGTTCTTCCTATGGAGAATGTGGGCTTTCCTACAGAGACTGTGTGCTGTGCCCTGGGACTGCCAGTAGCTGTTGAGGTCCCCATGGGCACAGCAGGAGTGGCTGCTCTTTGCACCCGGGGCTTGCAGTCCGGAGGCGTGAGTCATTGTCTCTGCAGGGAAATGCGAGCAGAAGTGGCTTGCCAAGTCATTGGATGGGTCGTGAGTCATGTCACCCATCCCTGGTGGCTGGAGGGATGCTGCCCTTCCAGCAATGGGCACCCCTCAGCTATCCAGGGCAGGATGGAGCCTGTTCCCCTTGACTCAGCAGCAGCTCCTGCCCCTTCCTCCTGTTCCTCACAGCCCATCCCTGGGAAGCCCTGTCCGTAGTCATGGCTCTCCCTCCTTGGCCTGAGGAGTACCAGGTGGAGGAGGGTGTGATGGGCTCAGTAGAGGCATTGACTCTGAGTGGCTGGGGGAGATTTCTTGGTTCTCTGTCTGAAGAAGACGTGTGGGCACCAAATTGAGCTTCTGACCATTATCCTCTATTGTGCCACTGGCGTCTGCAGCACTGAAGGAGGCCATTGGAGTCTGGATTATGGGTAGCCCAGCAGAGCTGCAGGCAGAGGCGGAGCTTGCCTCCACCTGTACTGAGAGGAAAGCTCTGGTGCCAAGCCAAGGGCCCGCAAGGGCTTTTGCTGCAGTTGGTTCTCTTCAAGTGTCATCAAGGAATCATGTCTGCCATAGACGTGTGCTTTTTTCACCTTCTCTTTGTGTCCTGTGTCATTGCTGTTCAGGAATAGCCATGAACATCTGAATGACCCACATGCATTTTCTAGACCAGACCTAGACAACAAAGGCTTGCGTAACTTGCTGACAGTGCTTTTGGCCCAGTTTTGCTCACCTTCCTCTCCGCACTGAGGTCTGCATGAGACAGCCTTGTGCTCCCATTGCCCCCCCTTGCTATGTCCCTTCTTGTGCCTTGGCCTTGCCAGCTGTTTCCTCACTGGCTCTTCTTGTCGACTTCTACTCCCTTAAGAGTGCAACCTGCTTGTCACTGTGTCCTCTTGCATTGCAGGTCATCGTCAGCCTCCTGACTGAGCCAGGCTGTGCTTTTAGTGCATCCTCTGTCCTCCTTCTGTGTAAGGGTGTTGCTCCCTAGCCTTTCGGATTGTAGAGCATCTTAGGGACAGCCAGCCTTTGGGATCTGATTCCTGACAAGTAACAATAGGAAAGAAATGTTCCTTCCCACAGGCGAAAATCTGCTCTTTGAAGCGTGGTTCATTTTCCTGCAGCAGAGGGATGTCCTCCCTGCTAGCTGGTATCCTTGTTCAAATGTTTGGTGCTGGGCAGGTACCCTGGACTCTGCTGGGGTGGGAAGGATCCTGGATGTCACCTTGGGGCAGGAGTGGGAGAGCATGTGCGCTACTTCAGGGCGGTTTAATGATGGGAGGGGGGAAGGTACATGCCAGGGATGACTAACAAGGCTCAGATTGAGTGAAGGGTTTCAGGTCTGTCAAGGCTTTTGGCTGTCACAGTGAAGTGTGTGATCTGAGGGCACTGTGAGGGATCCAGCTGCGGGGGAAGAAGAAGTTTCCTATCTGGACAACACACATGGTCTCAAAGGATGGGGCTGGTAGCCACTGTCCTTTGTGATGGAGGGCCAGGGTGCAGGGTTGAGATGATGATGTGAGAACCCACTACCAGATAAGGGAAGTGTGGTGATGCCCCTGTTCCAGTGGAAGGGAGTGCAGCCCCATGAGTGCTGGCTGGCACGTAGTGGGAAGTTGTAGAGATGTGTGAAGCTGAAGAGAGGTTTTCATCCTAATTTAGGGGAGGCCACCTCCCACCCTGATGCCTCCTAATGGACTCAGTTTGCACTGGGTGAGCAAGCCTGGGAGACACATCTACCAGGGCAGGACAAGGCCATCTCGTTTTGGGTTAAGTGCACAGAAAAGGCAGGGTGCATGGAGTGGGGTGAGAGCTTTGTAGTCACTGCTGTGAATGTAGATGTGAAGGTCTGAGGGTAGGCTGTTGGTGCTGGCAGCTGCCTTGTAAGCACAAGTCTGGAGGGTGAGCAATGGCAGCAGAGGGCCACTGGTGCACTCCCACTGCCCCTGTCTCTGGGGAAGAGAGCGCAGGAGAGAGCAGCATCCACTGGGCTGCTGGATCCTGCTGGCTGGGATCCCTCCGCAGCACGTGAGTGGGCAGCAGGGCCTGCAGGTAACCCTCCTGCACTGCACCTGAGGGTGCAAGGAGAGTTAATGTACCTGGGGTCTGGGGCCTCATCCTGGGAGGTGCTCATCTCTGCCAGCCCTCTGAAGTGAGGGGGACCAGCACCCCTCTGGACACGGCCTCCTCACCCCCGAGGATGCTGCCGGAGCCCAGTGATCCTCAGGGCTCTCGCTCCTGTCCGTCGCACACAGGGAGACGTAAAGCTCCCTCTGACTGGGACCCCAAGCTGCAGCTTACCCCAAACCAGAGCAGCCATGCCTTGAACAATTTGGTGCAGCTGAGCTGTGCTGGGGAGTATGTGCCATCGGTCCCCCAGCTCAGATGCATCTCCAGTGGGACCCAGATCTCGTGGAACGGGACTGCCACCTGCAAGGGTAAGCACAGCCCCGCATCACCCTGACCTTGGGGTCCTGAGCTGGTGGCAGACCCTCCGTGACGTGGTCGTGCTTCAGCCCTACCTGGGTGACGGTCCCGGCTCAGGAGACCTGGATGCCTTGGCTTTCCCCCTGTCCTGGCAGTGCCGGGGCACTTTTTGTCTCGGCACCTTGCTGCTGTGAGCCCTGTGCCTTCAAACAGTGCCTGGGCATATGGCCGAGGTGGTGGGAGTGGAAGGACCTCTGTGTGAAGGCTAGGGAGGAGCCCAGTCCCTGGTCAGCCTTACCCAAATGGAGCCTGAGTGGGAAAGCCTACACCTCTGTAGGGATGGAGGGGACTGCTCTTGGGTGGCCTGCTGCCACCCTTAACTCTGCTCTAGGCTGCAAGAGAGGGATTTGCAGTCCAAAGTGGCAACCAAAGGAGCTGGACAGTGTCAAACTCAGGGCACTAGACCCCACAGCAGGCACCTTCCCATCCTGCTTACACCCGCTCCTTCTCCTCTGTGCAGAGAGATGCCAGCAGCCCCAGTGGGACTTGAGGCTCCACTTTACCCCAGAGCAGAGGTTTTACAGGTTCAATGAAGAGGTGACACTGAGCTGCTTTGTGGAGGACCCTCCTCCCCTTGCTGTGATCAGATGTGCAAACGGGACGTCTCCAGGTTGGAAGGATGCTTGGGAGGTGAAGGACATTCAGGGAACATGGCATGTGGTGGCAGAGAGCCTGACCTGCACCACAGGTAAGTGGGAGAGCAGTAGGTCTCCCCTGCTATATGCGCTTCTCCGCAAGGAGGGACCCTGGGCATCCTGCCGTATCTGACACCTTGGCCACAGCTCAGAGATGGGCCCCAGTTGGGAGCCGCCTCCAAGGTGGGGAGGGACAGAAGCCTTCAGTGTGGGGCAGGTTTTCTCACTGTCCCTGCGTCTCCTCCCAGTCTATTCCTGAGTTGCAGGTCGGAGGAGGCCGGATCCTGCCCCTCAATTCACCTCTCTCCCAGTGTCCTATATCACCACTTTGCCCAGGCACAAGCTCCTTTCCTGCACCTGGGGGCCCTTGGGTTTCCTGGTGGTGTTGAACACTGACACCACAGTCAGTCATGGCAAAGCCTCGGTCCCCCTCCCGCCTGAGCATCCCTTGTCCCCGAGAAGGACTCTCACACTTTCTGCCTGACAGGAAAGTGCCCAAAACCCCAGTGGGATGAAAGACTTTGGTTTCCATCAGACAAACAAAATTACCAACTGAATGAAGAACTGACACTGACCTGCCCTGGAGATCTCAAGCCATCCTTCCCCAAGGTCAAATGTGCAAGGGAATTTCTGCAAGTGAGTTCTGGGGAACCAGTCTATGGAGATGCCTGGTGGGGCAGGAACAGCACAGGTGCCTGGACGCACATTGCGAAGGCTGTAGAGTGCATTGGTAAGTGAGGCGGCAGCAGCTCTCCCATGCCCCCTCTCTATCTTCACGCTCCATAGCCAGTCATGACATTGTCCAGCTGAGCTGCAGGCACGCCACAGTCCCTCCTTGGTGCTGTGTTGCCCCTGCAAACTGTTGAAGAGGACAGCCCAGCCAGGGGACGAGAGACAAGGTAGTGCCAGCCAGGCAAGCCAGCAGCTCCTGCAGTCTTTCCTGAGCACACCAAGCGTGGGGTCCTGCAGATGGGTGCCAGGGCCTGGGGCCGGATCCGGGGCCGGCACCGAGGTGCCCACGGAGGTGGCCTGCTCCTTGCTGCACCTGCAGATGCCACCCTGGAGTGCACAGCTCTGCTTGTCCCCCTCTGCCCGTGTAGGTGAGGGACCCTGGGGACATCTCCTGCAGCCCCAGGAGTTGGAGTGGAGGCGACGGAAGGGAGTCCTGAGTGCCTGGGGCTGGGTCAGCCCCTGGCATCGGGGCTGGAGGCTGTGGGGGATGCAGCAGGGGCAAGAGCAATGCCCTCCCTCAGGTGATGAGGATGCGGGGCTGCCCTGGGCAGGGACAGACCTGTGCAAGTGTGGGGCTGGCCGTGCACGGGCAGCCCGGTGCTCAGGGGAGGCGGGCAGGGAGAGACGATGTGGCAACCTCCCCGCTTGAGGCTGTGGGAGATGGCTATGAGTGTCCACGGACACGGGGTGGATGGGGGAGGTTGATGGATGAGTGATCTCTCACACTTTGGGTACACAAGGAGAGCCCGCTCCAAACACACATTGCCTACAGGTAACGTCGTGGCAGATGGACATGTCACCATCCCTCTGGATGCATTTGGCTGGATGGATTACAGGGGACTTCTCTCCCACCACACACCCCTGACCCAGCCTGTCACCTCCCACTCCAACTAACACCCACTTTCACCTCTGCCAGAAACTTGCCAAAAGCCGTTGTGGGACCGAAGACTCCAGCTGGCACCAGACCGGGAGAATTACAAGAAAAATGAGGAAGTGAGGCTGAGCTGTCCCAAGGGTTTCCAGCCATCCTTCACTGAAATCAAATGTTCAGGCAAAGTTCAGCCCATCAGTTATGAGAATCCTGTATACAGTGACCTATGGCTGGGAAGGGACATCACAGGCGATTGGATCCGCATTCAGTCCAGTGTGGAGTGCATTGGTAAGAAAGGCATCAGGAGCTCTCCTGGCTGCCTGCTCTACTCCAAAGTGAATGATTGCTGATATCCCACCACCCAACCCTGACCCAGCCTGTCACCTCCCACCCCAACTAACACCCACTTTCACCTCTGCCAGAAACTTGCCAGAGGCCGTCGTGGGACCGAAGACTCCAGCTGGCACCAGACCAGGAGAATTACAAGAAGAACGAGGAAGTGAGGCTGAGCTGTCCCGAGGGTTTCCAGCCATCCTTCACTGAAATCAAATGTTCAGGCAAAGTTCAGCCCATCAGTTATGAGAATCCTGTATACAGTGACCTATGGCTGGGAAGGGACATCACGGGTGGTTGGATTCGCATTCACTCCAGCGTGCAGTGCATCGGTAAGGGAGGCATCGGCGCAGGATGGTCCTTTGCAGGGTCAGGATGCTGGGAATGTGTCTGGGTGAGAGTCAGCATGGGAAGGTCATGGTTTTCCCTTGGGGCCCATGCTGTGAGGTTTGATAACCGTGGAAGCAGCTCCTATAAGGCCAGGATGAAATGTGTCCCATTGTGCTCTCCCATGGCACCGAAGGATGACTGCAGCCACACACCTCAGAGGGTGTGAGAGCAGAAGGACCACTTTGTTGCTCCTTGTGAGCTGTGATGTAGCCCAGCTGGGGGGACACTGTCCTGCGCTTCCCTCTATTCCAGCCTGCCACGTCCTGATGTTTGAATGAACGGGGGCAGTCGTCTCGCTGGGGGAATTATCCCAAAAGGTCACATCCAGCTTCCGAGCGTACCATGACCCCAAACTCCTCCTGCTCCCCTACCAGAGAGCTGGAGTGACCAGGTTCAGCCTCTCGCTTTGCCTCCCAGCCGGCTGGTGGGGAGCAGGGCTGTCGGACTGCAGCACCCTTGCAAGGCTGGGAGGGGAAGGGAAGGGGGTGACCCTCTTGCAACGTTTCCTTCACAGATGTCCTCCAGGTTGTCCCTGGGACCTTGGAGGTTTCCAGCACCAGCATCAAACTGAACTGGACCTGCAGGCTCCCTGACGCCTGCCAGCAGGTTCGGGCCAGGTGCCGGCTGGAAGAGCATTCCTCCCTTCCCTGTGAGGCTAAGGAGGTGAAGGGAGAGGAGACGCTCCATGGCCAGGAGGGAACATTTACCTGCCCCCCTCTGCAGCCCTTCACTGTCTACAGTGTCACCATCTCACTGCTGCCCAGCACGATCCTTTTCACACGGCTTCTCAGAACAAAGGAAACGGGTATGTTTACATGAAATGTAAAGGTGCCTTTTGCCCGGCAGCTCAGCCGGAGCATCCACTCCCTGCAGTGATGGTCCTGGGATCAGGGCTGATCGGATCCTGTGGGGCACTGGGGAAGGGGCTGTGCAGGGCCCTGGAGCAGAGCACGTCCCCTCCTCGCTCTCCCCCTCCTCACCACACCACTGCTGCTCCTGCTGCTGCTGAAGCACATGCAGCCTTTGTGGGGGATAAACCCTGCTTGGGGGGTCCCTTGGCGGGCCGTCTCCTGGTCCAGAAGCTGCCTGCACCCTGCTCTGGGCTCAGCCCCTCCTCACCGTGCCCGTGCGTGACCCCGTCCTCCTGTGCTTCCAGTGCCGGACAAACCGGAGAAGCTGTGGCTGGATCCCAGCACAGGGTCCCTCAGGTGGAAGGCGCTGCCCTCCTGCAAGGGGGAGATCATCGGATACCAGGTACCAGGGGACCGCAGGCTGCCCATGATCTCCCTCGCCTCGCCAGGCACCCCTCTGCCTGGAGCTCTGTGCAGGCAGCGTGGGGGAGAAGTGTGAGCCGTCCTCGTCCAGGGCCCACCAACTCTATAGCGCTGGAGGTTCTGGTGGGGTGAGGTCCCCTCCTGTCTGCAGCCAGCAGCAGCAGCAGCCCCTCTCCGCTGTGTCCCTCCCTGACTATGTGCGGGAGGTCGGTGCTGCTCCCCACCAGCTCCCTGTCCTTCCTCTAGCTGAACATCACAGCCAGGAGAGCACACGATGGCAGCTTCCTTGAATTCAGTCAGGTGTTGGTGAACCAGTCTGCCACTCAGTATACGCCGCCTCATCAGACACCTGGAAGCAAATACACAGTGACAGTGCAGGGCCTGACGGCAGCTGGTGCTGGGGCTGCATCACGCCTGGAATTTCGAACCTATGTCTCAGGTAAAGGTTGTTCTGCTCTAGGTCTGGCTAAGGTGGCCTCCCTGGGAGTGAGCGCTGCGCCTGGAGCAGCTTCCAGAGCTGTGTGTCCATGCACTCTGTCCCCAACAAGAGAGAGGCAGGGAGTGTGGTCACCCTGAGAGCCCGACTCAGCAGTGGGCTGTGGGGCTGGGTGGGTCCTGTTTCAAGGGGGTGCGTTGCCTGGTCCTCAAAGCAGCTGCGTCGCTCAGTCCCTGTTTGTGCATGCGAGAGCAGAGCTGGCCCCTCTACTCTTCCACTAAAGAAGATGATACTCATCCCTGCATAAGGATGCACTTGAGGCTCAAGGTCAGACAGCACTAGGGCTGCTGAGCCTGGGTCTGTGCGTCCTCTTGCTGTGTGCAGGCTCGTTGAGTGGGCTTTCAGACCCTCCGGTTGCGTATGGAAGATGGGGCAAGTCCCCATGCTCCAGAACATCCCTCTGCCCTGCCCTGACTTGCAGACATGAAGGCAGGGGAAGGCTGTGCCTCAACTGCCTGTCCCTGCAGCAGCCAGGACAGCAGAGCCTGGATACATGTGTCTGCATGCATGCACACCCCCAGTGAATGCCAAGGTTGGGGCCATTGCTGGCGCATGGTCCAGGCTGTGGCACCCGTTCCTGACTGTGTTAGTTGCAGGACAGCCTCTGGGTCTGTGGCCTGGGTCGGTGGTCATGGTAGTGGTGGTGGCGTTGGTGGTGGTCCCCCTGTCTGCAGGGATCCTGTGGTTTCTGCTGTCCAGGTGAGTAGGCAAGAGACTCGGAGTCGCTGCTCTGCCTCCTGCCACGCTGTGCGGTGGGGTGGATGGGGATGGAGATGGGGGTCCCCCAACTGCTCCCACCCTTCTCTGGCCATGGGCGATGCAGCTGGCTGGTCCTACCATAGCTCAGCTGTAGGGGCCCTGGCTGGGGCTCATAAGCATCTTCCTTGGGGCTGGGGCAGTGACCGTGTGTGCTAAGAGACCCTCCTCCTTGTTGCTATTGCTGCTGCTGCTGCTGTCCCCTGGCGTGTTGGTGGGCAATGCCTGCCAGCTCACGAGGGGCCCAGAGGGAGGGTGGGCAGAGCCCTCCATGCCTCTGCCGCTGGGTTCCACGGGGCCCTGGGCCACATCAGCCTCTCCCCCAACTCAGGACTGCCCTTTGCCTTCCCAGGAAAAGAAAGGCTTTGCCCAGGAAAGCCGAAGAGGATCATTACACAGGTGGGGTCTGCATCACAGAGACGGCTGTAAGGCTGGGTTTGGAGCTGGGAGGGAAACAGGTCTATTGCAGGAGAGCCTGTTGCCATCCTGGAGTGGCTGCAGGCAGCCCAGCTGGCTCTGGCTGACCTGCCAGCCAGAGCGGTGCATCCCACACCTGCTATGCCCAGCCGAGAGCCTCCTCCGGCTGCCTCTTCCAACAGCTCCTGGCTGGGGTCCCCCCGTGGTGCCAGTGAGGTTTGGGAGCTGCCCCTCGTGCTCGCCCTGCCCGGGGGAGGCATTGCCTCTGCCCAGTCCTGCTGCCCTGCTGGTGCATGTCCCAGGGTGCCCTGCAGCCCCCAGTGCTGCTGCCTGCCTGGGTCTGCCCTGTGCCTTCTCCCACGGCTCCTGCGTCCCTCAGGCTGTTTCTGTCATGTTGTCCCCCCAGAGCTCCAGCCCTATGAGAACTTGGATAATTACTGCGTGATCAAGGGGACTTTTCTGGCAGAGGAAGATGCAGGTAGGACACGGAGTGCCCTGCCTGTGTTCCCTGGCGTGGCAGAGAGCGAGTGGAGAGCGGCAGCTCTGGTGACATGAGCTGCCTGCGCTGCTGAGGGCACGCAGCAGCCTCTGCCCTGGGTGTCCTTTGTCTCTGCAGGTAAAGGTGGCCAGGCTGGAGAGATGTTGCCCCAGCCGTTGCCTGCTCTGGAGTCCTCAGGAGACAGTCAGAGCAGTGAGGGAAAGAAGATGGGTCGGATGTCCAAAACTCGGTGCTGATGGCACTTCCCATAGTCCCTTCTCGAGGCCTGGTGTCCCCAGGCTGGAAGCAGGACCTCATATAGCTTGTGCTGGGTTATTGCTCCCCCTCAAACTTCCTCCTTCATCAAGCTCCAGCATCTTTTGTCACAGAGCAGGAGCAGCCCAAGGCTTGTGCCAGCAAGGATGTGTTCTGGTAGTCCTCCAGTGCTCTGGCAAAGCCATCTCACCCTCATTCTGGTGCCTGCAAGTGTCCTGTGAGACTGAAGCAGCTTGCTGGGTCCCAACCTCTCTTTCCCCGCGCCATATTCCCATGTCCATCTAGACCCCAGCCTCTGCTTGAGTTTGGCAACTGCACTGCCCTCACAGTTGTGCTGCTGTGTCCTAACAACCAATAAATTGTTCTGGTGTGCAGGGGCTGCCTGCCCCATGACAGCTCCCACCTTGTCGTGGTTCCTCCCTGCTTTGTGTGTGAAAGCCGTGTCCCTATGAATCGTCATGGAGGAGCTTGGACTAGGCTTTTCCAGCCCCTGGCAACCCTGAGGAAGCATGCCTGAGGAGCTACGTGCTCCCAGAGCAAGGCTTCGGGTTGCTACTTTCCCTCCTCCCCATCCTACAAGTAGCATGGTCTCAGCTAGGCGTAGCTGGACCTCTGTGTTGGTCTGTGACCCCCTCCATGGGTGTTGGTGCTCATTTCCCATTTTGTAAGGTGCAGCTGTCCCTGGCCCTCTTGGGAAATCCCCATCCTGCAGCCTTTGGGATCTGCTTGATCTTGGCTGCTGCCGCCGCCCCAGCGCAGCCTCCAGGAGGCACTGTCTCTCCTGCACTGGGGGATGCTGGTGCCCAGTGCAGCCTGGAGATTGAGGGGCAGCCCGAAGGCTCTCCTTGGTGAGGAGGATACTGCTGGAAGATGGGGCAATCAACCGCTCTCTTCTCCAGCCTTTTTTTTTTAGCCTGCATGTGCCAGTAAAGACATGTTTTGGCAGTCCTTCATATGAGCTCTCTGACCACCACCGCGGCACTGCAGCTGGCCCCTGGGACCAAAGCATCTCCTTCCCATGGAGCTTTGTGGTGTGACCTGCGTGCCTGACAGAGCTGCTCTTGATGGGTGTTGAGCAGAGAGGGGAAGAGGGAGCTTGACCCCATGTGGCTGCTGCTGGTTGAGAAAGGGAAAAGCGCAGGGCTGGGATATGGGGAAACAGAGGGTTGGTTTGTGCTCCTGCCCCCTCCTGGGTTGCCCCGCTCCCCACCCTGTATCCCCATAACCAGTCAGTCCCTGGGCTGTCAGCCTTATGACTCTGCCTGCTCTGTCTGACAACCTGATGGTTTGGAGGGGGCTGCTAGCCCTCCCCCGCCCCAGCTCCTGCCTGGTCCCCTCATTGCCTTTGTGGGGCCATGGTCCCCTCATTCCCTGTGGGGTGCTGAGCTCACTGCACATGGTTGAGGGGAGGCCATGGACAGGGTTGCTGTGGCCTGGAGCTGTGGCTGACAGCCTCCCCAGGCCTTCAGAGCTGTGCTGGGCACCTCTGACATGCGTTTGGACAGGTCGTGTGTTGGGAACCAGTCAGTGGTGGTGCTCCCCGCGTTTCTTCTGGGCAGGAGTGTGTCCTGTGCATGTGCCGTGGGCAAAGCTGAGGGATGAGCCTGGTCTTTGCTCCTCTGCAGCCCCTGTGTCTGATCACCCAGTTCTCTGGGATCTGAGACATCCCATGTGGGCCCATGGGAGGTTCTGGAGGAAGAGAAAAGCAGGAGCTGCTGCAGAGCAAGGGGGATGGTTTAGTACCTCTGAGTGAGGGTTTCCTCAGGCACTCAGCTGGCACTGGAGGGCAGGGTGGTCTGCACCCTTGGGACAGAGGAGTGTTGCCAGGCGGTGGGGGAGGAGGAGGAGGCAGCTGGGGATGAAGGAGCAGGGAAGGATGAGCAGGTATGGGTTGACTGTGCCTTTCAGAAGGGCCAAGGACTGTTTCAGGACTTGAGGTACTCCTTGCAGCTCACTTCCCCATTCCTGTCCCTGCTTCTCTATGTGCTTTCTCAGAAGTCCTCCATCTCCTGTGATCACTGAGGGGAAGTGCAGTGACTCATCGCAACTCTAAAACCCATGCAGTGGCATTGGGAAGCACATGGATATTGCCTCAGAAGTAGGAGCAGCACTTCGTGAATGCACTCGGGTCACTAGGAGGGTTTTGTGGGGAAACTCCGGGATCTTGACAGGGGTTCCTCTGTTGAATACCAGAGCCTGGATGCCCCTGGGGGAAAAAGGCAGCAAAAGGCAGCAGCACTGACACTGATGGGAGGGTGCCTCCCAGGAAGCCTCCTGTACCTCATAAGATTTCCACACGTGTCGGTTTCCTTCCTGTTGTTGCAAGTCTTGCAGTCAGTCACAGATGCCTGGGCTCAGAGGCAGCAAGTGGGGCTGAGGTTTCAGTCCTGCCTGGGGACTTCATGCTAGCATGGCCCTGCAGTTGCTGGCTCTGAGGTTTCTCCTGGTCCTTTTATCTCCGCTGCCAGCACAGAGCCAGGAAGAACCTGATCCCAAGGTCCAAGGAGTGCCCTGGAAAACAGGTAGGAAGCAGTTCCTTCTCTTCCCTGGAGAGATTTTGCTGCTCTTCCTCCTGCAAGTTTGATGTGCATCTTTACTGCCGGCAGCCCTGGGCTGGAGCCCAGGTGGACCCCTGAGGGCTGTGTCAGCTGGGGCATCTGCTGTCTCCGGGAGACCCCGGGGGGCAGAAGCCACAGTGGGGTTTGGGTGTACTGGGGGTGCTGTGGGACGGACGGGATTGGGCTGAGCAGTCGGGGATGGGTCCATGCCCTGCAC
The DNA here is from genome assembly GCF_000737465.1 of Haliaeetus leucocephalus. NCBI lineage: Eukaryota > Metazoa > Chordata > Aves > Accipitriformes > Accipitridae > Haliaeetus > Haliaeetus leucocephalus. Next base: position 17,659 of record NW_010972714.1, on the reverse strand, counting down.
CAAGCCAGTTGCCAGTCGTTTCCTAAAGGCTGCAGGCATGAATCAGGCATGAATTCATGCATAGTGTGTCAGGGGGAAGGGTCTTCAGGGAGCAGGGCTACCACTTTCTGTACACACCCTATCCCCAGGTGTGCCCGAGGGACACTGTGCCTGCTGAGAGCAGAGCAAAAGGGAACTTGCTGCCGCTTTGCTAGCTGGATGGGCCTGGGCATGGGGAGCGGCTGTGTGGCTGGGCATGGGGTAGGTCGTAGCTGTGTGTCAGCGGGACACAGATGCTGGTTGCCGTGCTCAGCTGGGCATCTCTTGCTTCCTGCAGTCGGGGTTGTTTGAGAGCAAAGCCTGACCATAAGTGGCTTGTTCACCAGCATGTCTGTACTTCTTCATGGCTGTTCAGAAGATGGTCTGAACCTTGTGAGATCCCTTCTCTGCCCCTTTGGGAGAAGGAAGATTGTATTTTAAGCACTCCAAGGACTCCCAGAGCCCCTTGCAGAGGCTGGAACAGGGAAGTGCTCCTTCCCAGGTGCCAGCATCTTTGCCTGTAAGAATCATTGCCACAAAGCCTCCCCTCACAGCACTCAGCAAACTGCTGGGACAGGCTGTACCTGCTCAGCCTGGAGGATGGTGAATGTGGTGAGGAGGGGATGTGGATGATGGAGCAGGGCTTGTGGCAGGGAAAAAGGGCAGGGGCTGTGGTAAAGCAGAGGATGTGAATGGAGAAGGCATTGCTTATCCCCGTGTTCCACTGCACGGTGGCATGGGGCAGTAGGAGAGTAGTCGAGGGACTGACTGAGCCAGCACAGGGACCCCTGAAGTGTGACAGGGGCATCTCTGATCCCTGTGGGAAGGATGAGCCATGGCTGGAGAGATGTGCATCCCAGCAGGGCTGGTGGTGCCATGGCCCATCAAGGGCAGCCTGAGCTGCGGTGGGTGACATGTCTGAATGAGTGGCTGGAGGGGGTCTCCTAGTGCAGGGGTGATTGTCCTGGGAAGCTCCCTGCTGTGGGCTGTGGAAGAGAGAATATAGTGTCCCTGGGCACAAGGGTGAACGGGGGAGGTTCCTGGATGAGTGATCATTCACACTTCTGGTACACAAGGAGAGCTCCCTCCCTAGAAGCCTTGCCTGCGCGTCATATCCTGGCAGATGGACATGTCATTTTCCCTCTCCCTTCAGGGGCTGCATGGATTGCTGGGGATTTCCCTCCCACTGCCCACACATGCCCCACCTCATCACCTCCCACTCCAACTAACACCCACTTTCACCTCTGCCAGAAATGTGCCAAAGACCCCGGTGGGACTCAAGACTCCGGCTGGCACCAGACCAGGAGAATTACAAGAAGAATGAAGAAGTGATGTTGAGTTGCACTGATGGTTTCCAGGTGTCCTTCACCCATGTCAAATGTTCAAGTGAAGTCCAGTCCATCAGTCATGGGAAACCTGTATACCGAGAAGTTTGGCTTGGAAAGGACAGCAGAGGTGGCTGGATTCGCATTCGGTCCAGCGTGGAGTGCATCGGTAAGGGAGGCATCAGGAGCTCTCCTGGCTGCCTGCTCTGCCCTTCCTGAGCAGGGGAAGGCAGGCTGTGCATGCACAGGTTTCAGGCTCTCTGCCTGCCTGGGGAAATGGTAGGTGCTGCTGAAGGCCGTGTCGAGGCAGCCCCTGAGCCTGCCCTGGGTCTAGCCTGCGGTTCACCAGTGGATGGGAGGTTCTTGCTGGACATGCGGGTCATAAGGGTGACTCTGAGGGCTTCTGGCAAGAGCATGTGCATGAAGGAGAGAAGCATGGGAGAGTGTGTGTGATGGAATTTGTGGTCTGCATGGCATCACGGTTGGGGCAGGGGGATCAGTGGGCTCTGCTGCCTGTGTCCTCTCAGACCAGGCAGCTGTGAGTACCACAGCTTGCTCCCTGTAGGCTGGTGCCCTCCAGGCTTTGTGTCACGGTGGGCACAGGCTTGGCACCGTCTTCTCACAGCTTGGGGCACGGAGGTCTGCTCCAAGGGAGAACAGGGCAATAGTGGGCTGATTTGGGAACCCGGTGAGAAGTCCCTGAAGTTTTGAAAACAATAGTCCTCTGCTGCTCCCCAGCTCACTGAGGGCCATGAGACCGGGGCCACAGCAAGAGGGCTTGGGGCTGGTTCCCCACAGGCAGCTGGGAGCATGGGTAGTGTGAGGAGGTCTGTGGGAGTGGAAAGGGATGCTTCTTCTGTGACCCACCCTGAGGGACAGTTCCGTGCATGGCCCAAGATTTCAGGGTATCCCGCCTGGCGCCCTTAGCTGCTTTGCTGACTTCTTCTGGCAGGTTCCTAAGGCATGAAATAGCCCTGGCTTCTTAGATGATGCCACAAGGCACCAGCATCAAACACTGGTACATCAGTCTCTGTGCAAGCTTTGTGCACAGTATGAGACCCTTGTGGGTGCCCCAGTCCCTCAAGCTCCTGCTCCTCGCCTTTCCAGAGAGGCTTGGGGGAAGCAGCACAGGGCCCTTTTCCCCCTCATCCCTTTCCTGGGGATGTGGTGTAGGAGAGCTACTCCGTGTAGTGTCCGGGAGCTCCATCTCTCACTATACTGTCAGGCAAAATGAGCCTTTCTCCTGGGGTCTACGCAGAGCATGAAAGGGCTAGGTCTTTCTAAGAGCTGCATCTGTTGGACTGTAGAGATGCTGGGACCCACAGACACCTCAGTTTTGACTCAGTGGGGAAAACTGCCTTGAGCAATAGTAGTCCACACATTCACCCACATTCGTTCCTATCCAGACTCCTCCTGCTCCCCTACCAGAGAGCTGGAGTGACCAGGTTCAGCCTCTCGCTTTGCCTCCCAGCCGGCTGGTGGGGAGCAGGGCTGTCGGACTGCAGCACCCTTGCAAGGCTGGGAGGGGAAGGGAAGGGGGTGACCCTCTTGCAACGTTTCCTTCACAGATGTCCTCCAGGTTGTCCCTGGGACCTTGGAGGTTTCCAGCACCAGCATCAAACTGAACTGGACCTGCAGGCTCCCTGACGCCTGCCAGCAGGTTCGGGCCAGGTGCCGGCTGGAAAAGAATTCCTCCTTTCCCTGTGAGGCTGAGGAGGTGAAGGGAGAGGAGACGCTCCATGGCCAGGAGGGAACATTCACCTGCCCCCCTCTGCAGCCCTTCACTGACTACAGTATCACTATGTACCTGCCCCCCAGCAC
>NW_010972714.1:13386-13626 GCF_000737465.1 Haliaeetus leucocephalus | reverse complement strand
TACATGGGGAGCCTCCACAACTCTGGCCTCCCCTTTCCAGGCAGACAACGCCTTCAGAGCCCAGCCTTGCACGGGAGGGGAGAGCAGCTGAGGGCTCCTCTCGTGGGGGGTGTCAGCACCCTGCCTGCGGTGTTGCAATACCGTAGCGGTGACCTGGCCTCGGGCTCCTTCCGCGCATACACGCCTCTTCAAAGGGCCGGGCTCCCTCTTGCCCTCAGCTCCTCGCAGAGGCTTGGTCCT
>NW_010972714.1:0-13238 GCF_000737465.1 Haliaeetus leucocephalus | reverse complement strand
CTCTTCCAACAGGCAGACAGGTTCACCTGCGTCTGCTACAGCTTCTCTCTTGGTAAGTGGGCTCCTCGCTCCCTGGGCCCGAGCCTCTCTCCCCCGTCTTCCCCTTTCCCAGCCCGGCCGCTTCCCACGGGGAGGAGCTGGCTGAGCACAGGAGCCGTGGGGTCTTGTGGGGGGCAGAGGAAACCTTTCGTTTCCCATACATGGGGTCATCCTCTATCTCAGAAGAAACCTAAGCCAAGACACACATCTACACACTTACACACACCCTTTGCCATCTTTGGGGTCAGTGCCAGAACATGGCCCAGGCTGTGGCACCCACTCCTGGCTGTTTGTTAGTTGCAGAGCAGCCTCTGGGCCCATGGCATGGGACTGTGATTTGGGTGGTTGTGCTGTTGGCACTCTTCCTCGTATCTGCAGGGATCCTGTGGTTTGTGCTTTGCAGGTGAGTAGGAAGGGGACTTGTTCAGCAGGGCCATGGGCAATGCCAGTCTCTTGCTCAGGGCTCTCCTTTGCCTTTCCAGGAAAAGGAAGTCTTTGCCCAGCAAAGCTAAGGAGGATAATTAAAAAGGTAGGAAAATGCAATTCTCTGGACCCCCATCGCAGAAAGGCCTGTAGGGCTGGGTGGCAACTGGGAGGAGAGCAGAGATCTTCCAGGAGAGCCTGACCCTCAGGAGAAATATCTGCTCATAGTCTTCACTGACATGTCTCCCCATTTGCCCCAGCCCTCCGATACCGGGGACAGTGAGGATGGCTCTGCCTGCTAAGCTGCACGCAGCCGCAGAGCATGGCTCCAGGCACCACTCCCAGCCTGCAGCAGAGGCAGGCAAGAGCAAAACCAAGCATCCCAAAGGGTGGCTTATGGCTCAGCCCTTTGAGGGACCCATGGCCGTGTCATAACCCCCCCAGGGGAGAGATCTGCTGGGAGGGGTCTCAGGAGGGTCAGACTGAGGGACTGCTGCTCTCACCTGGGCACCGGTGGGCACCTCCGGGGATCTGTGGTTGGGCACAGCTGGGGCGAAGGAGTCAGGCTGTGGCAGGCACTGCCCTGTGCTCCAGCCTGTCTCAGACACTCATGTGTGCAGGCAGCTCTGGTGACGTGAGCTCCCCACGCAGCTGAGGGCACGCAGCAGCCTCTACCCTGGTTGCTCTTGGTCTCCACAGGTAAAGGTGGCCAGGCTGGAGATCAGTCACTCCAGCCCCTTCCCAGGACCACAGGAGACATTCAGAGCAGTGAGGGAGCAGAGAAGGTTGGGAGGATGACCCCAGCTCAGTGCTGATGGCTGCCAGGCCCCCTAGCTCACCTGTGACTATGACCAGCACTGGCAGTCCCATCCAGTTCAGCAGAGCAAGAGGAAAACAGGAGGCCAAGGAGGGTTGTGAGTTCTTTCTTTCCTCACTCCCTTCACCTCCCAGCTTTCACTTACTGCTGTTTTAAGGCCTTTGAATGCAACTTTCTGTAGTTCTTTTTTTAGGCTTTGTTTTCATTTTTGCTTTCCTGGAAGCAGGAATTGTATGCCAGATTTCACAGTCCCTGACTCACATGGGCTCAGGCTGAGCGATGGTCCATGCTCCTGCCATGTCCTGTGCTCCCAACCCCCCTCCCCGCTCTGTCTGCTGATATTCAGCCAAATCCAGGGCTCTGCTGGAGCTTGGCCTGACTGGGATGCCTTCATGACTGCCTGCTCTGTCTGGACAATCAATAAAGCCTTGTGGTTTGGAGGGGGCTGCAGCTCCTGCCTGGTCCCCTCATTGCCCTTGTGGGGTCACATCGCCCTGCAGGGACCTAACTGCACCTTGTTGAGGGGAAGCCACGAGAAGGGCTGCTGTGACTCCATGTCCCCAGGTGGTGCCTGACAGCCTTTCCGACCTCTAGGGCTGTGCTGGGCAGCTCTCATGAATTTGGATGGGGTGCATGGTGGGAATCATTGAAGGGTGCTGTCGCTCAATGTACATCTTGGGCAGGAGTGTGTTCTGTGCCTATGCTGTGGCCAGAGCTGAGGGACCTGTGTGCTCTCAGCTCCTTTGCAGCCCCTGTGCCAGGTCAAACCTTGAAGAAAAGTGAAGATCAGAGGTTACCACCACCATGGCCAGCACAGAGTCTTTATTGGTGACACACAGAACAGAGCCATGGGGTCAGTCCTGGCTCTGAGGCCCTTTGCCCTTGAGCAGCAAAGGCAGAACCAGCCTTTGTGGTGCAGCAGCCCTTGCCAGAACCACATCCAGGATATTTAAGTTGAGCTGCTACAACCTGGGATTGCCATGGTGCAGCCAGGCAGGCCAGTGATGGAGTGTCTCTGGAGCTGGAAGGGCTGTGGCACCTGGATCAGCATCAGGAAGATGGAGCTCCCAGAAGGGATTGTGTGGGGTGGAAAGGACCAGGCTAGCCCTACAGGATTGTGGGTTGTCCCTCCCTTGGTTCTTGTTGGCCTTGGGCTTCATGCTAAAGTAGGACAGATAGCCTGTGCTCCTGAGCCCCATGGATCTTACAGCGGTTTGATGCTCCCCTGGCAAAACACAGTTTGCGTGTTGGTGGAGCTATCCCACTTTCCCTGGGGCTACCTGAAGGCACAAGGGATCCTGGATGGGACAGCTGATTATCTTCATCCCTGGCACAGACAGGTCAAGTCCTGGTGCCTCTGCTCTGGTCTGCATACTCAGGCTGTGATTCCATGTAAGTTCCTGTGCAAACTCTGGGCAAAGGGTCAGGTTCCTGCTTCAAAGCCTGACCACAATTTGGAGACAGTCCAGCTTGTGCTCTCCAGCCACAGAGGACCCTTGGGGTGGCTGTTCAGGGGAGTAAAGCATCTTGGGGCTGTGCACACCCCTCTCATCTCCTCTGGTTTCCACTGTTACTGATGGAGGGCTGTCAAGAGAGTCGAAGTCATGGCCAGAGATGGGCGGTGGCCATGCCTCTACTTGAAATTCCCATAGGTTTCAAATGAATTCAAATAACTGAGGGCTAGTTCGTAGCAGAGCCCATACTGCTCCTGTGGACAGAAGGATGCACATGAGAACCTGGTACACCAACACCTGCAGTAGAAGGCCAGCCTTGGTTGCGAACAGCTTCCTGAGCAAGCCAGGCACAGGTAGAGCCCACTCTCCACCTCACAGTTGGAGCCCACCTTCCCCCACTGAGGAATCACAGGCATGTGCTCCAGTAGCTGATAGCTCGTCTACCCTAATGCTGGAGGCAGCTGGTCTTGGGAGGAGAGCCAGCATCCATGCCATGAAGCACCTGCCACTCGCTCCCATCCAGGGTGCTCACACTATGATTGCCTCTAGCACCCAGACTAGGTGGTGATGTGGGTGCAGGACAGGCACCTGAGCACCCATCAGTACAGCCCTTGCTGAGCAGGCCAGGTGGACCAGAAAGGGGCAATGCAGCCCACAGGGTGCTTCAGTGCCCATCTGGTTCTGCAGAACCTGCCCTGAGTGAGTGGGTATGTGCCAGCAGCAAAAAACAGGGTTTTCAGAGGTCTCATCTGCTTCTGCTGGCCGCAGGATGTTCTGAGCACAGAGGTGCTACGGCAGCTGCTGGGACAGTCCAGGCTATGGCTCTTGCTCTGGTCTTGCCATCCTGGCTGGGTTTGAAGTCAGCACCTACCACATCTTTAATCAGATGTCTGCGCCGCCTCTTCAGCATCCTCACAGCCTGGGATACATCCACCAGCCCCTCGCTTTGGATCTGTTCACACAGGAAAGTAGCAGCACAGAAGATCCCACTCCGGCTGGCACCATCCCTGTGGAGGAAAGCAAAGGGAGAGTCACTTGCTCTGGGATCACCTGGCAGGGATGAGCCTCAGAGGTGTCCCACTAGACATACAGGCTCTCAGGATGACCTTGTCCACAGATGCTGCATCCAGCCAGCCTCCACAGGGAAGCCCTCCTCCCCGAACACAGCTGAATTCATGTCCATACACCCACCCAAGACGGATTTGTGACCCAAGCTCACTGACGCAGCCCGGGCTGAGCCAGCTCTGTGCTACAGGCTGCTCCTTCAAGAGACATCACTCACCAGCAGGTCACGAGGATATGTCCATCTTGGCTCTGCCGATGGCGTGTTTCCACCTTCCCTAACAGGCTGATGATGGTGGCAGGTTGCGGGGGAAGACGCTGTTTCATGGGCCAGTCCTTCAGTTGCCAGAACTGGACTTCCAGTGCAGACTTCTTGGGCTAGTGGGGAAGAAAGACAGTGAGTTGGACAGAGAAGAAACCCATTGGCTTCATGGAGGGAAGGGAGGGACAGCATGTGTCAGTCCTGGCTCAGCCATGCACACGGGATCAAGGGAGCAGCTCCACAGTGGGATGGCCCAGTCCCAGACTTTGACCTTCTCCATTGAGTGCTCTGAGATCAGCAGATGAACAGAGCACAAGATAAGAGCTGAGCACCAGGTGCAGCTCAGACTGATGTCAGTCCAGCATCCAGCTACCTGTAATAGCTGTCCCCATCCACGAACCACCACCGAGATGCACAAACTCTATCCACAGCTCCTGTCTTCCAAGTTAGGAAGGTACACAAATGTACCTCTGCCTGCAGCCTCACCCTCTTGGGACTAACCTCTTTCTCAAGGCAAGGGGCCCTGCTGTGGCCACTGCCCTTCCAGGATCCCATCAGATCCCTCTGACCACCACCCCTAGCTGTGACTTGGACCCTAAATCAAAGCCTGCTGACACTGGAGCCTGGCCAGTCCTTCCAGCTCTTGCAAAGGTTGTTCTCAAAGGACTTTGCCATCTCTGTGCAAAGAGCCCACCTGCTGCTTGTTGGTGAGGGCAAATGTCCAGGCTGTGAAGCTAACTCCGGGCTCCTCTGAGATCAGGTGGACATGGAAACGGCCGTAGGCAGCTTTGCCCTGGGTGGGCCAGAACTCCACATATGTCTGGGGGTGAGACACGCGTGTGATCACACACAGCCCCAACCTCCACGTGTGGCAGAGCTCAGCACCTCGCATGGGCGTGCTCACACCAGCCCCTCGCCCGTAAGCCACAGTGTGCATGTGGGTGCTCTGCCTGCCATTTGCTGGGGACCAACCCGTGGTGCTGCAGCCAGAAAGATAACACTCCTGCAGAAAGGACACCTGGGCAGGGGTAAGCAAAACCCGAGGGATGCTCCCTTGCTGTGAGACTGGGAACACCCCACCACTGTAGTGCCATGGTACTGGGACTGTCCTCGGGGCTCTCCCAGGTGGAGCCCACAAGCTTGCAGTGGGCTCCTGCAGCAAGCAGGGCTCTTGTGAGAAGAGCCGTGTGGGGGCAAAAGCGGAAAGCACACTGCCCAGCCTCACGGGGAGCCGGGAGAGGAGAGGGCTGCACATGGGCTGCTGACCTTGTCCAGCTCCTGGAGCTGGTTCAGCACAACCACTGATGTGCAGGTGTAATCCCAGACCAGAGCCCAGAAATCCACCAGCGTGGTGAGGAAAGGCAGCTGGGTGACGATGAGTCTGTCCTCTTGGGTGTACGTCTGCAAAACACACCGGGGTGTGGGGGAGGAGAAGGTCACACAATCCACCCCCTGAGAGCCCCTCCAACAGCAGGAACTGCTCCATGCCTCCCTTACAACCAGGGCTCTGCAGAGCCTGAGGAGATGCCGGGCACCCCAGCCCTGCTCAGAGACCCCCTCAGCTCATCACAACTGGGCTCTGCTCCCAGCAGGCAAAAGCCAGCAGCCGTGCTGCAGCCTGCTGAGCTGCCTGTGCAGGCAAGGCTTAGGCTGATCACGGGGGCCATCTCCTGGCAGCAGGGCCCCAGCCGCTAGGAAGTAGTCACTGTGTAGAAGACCCAGGGCTGGGACACCTCAGGGACACCAAACCAGTGTGGCATGGTCTACCCCTGCCTTGAGCGTTGGTGCCCAGAGGGGTCTCTGCTGCTCTCAGCAGGTCCCACCGGTGCTCCGCTGGGGCTGGAGCCTTACGCTGGCAAACACGGCGTTGATGTAACCGGGTGAGCCGTCTGCGTTCAGTGAGGACATCAGGATGGGCCGGCAGGAATCCGCTGTGAAGGCAAGGGGCAGAGAGAGAAATGATGAGCCATCCTGTCCCCACACAGTGGCATGGGGCGTTCTTTGCTAGCAGTGGGGTCCGCGGGGCTCCCTGCAGCACGGGCTGGAGAGGCTTGGATGAACAGGCACTGCCAGCCCCGTGGCCAGGACAGCTCAGGGCTGCCTGACACGGGATGTCCAAAACCTCATGGGTAGAGGCATAGAGGCACAGCAGGTCCACCCTCCTCATTGCTCCCTGATGCCTCATCTGGCGTCCTCCACTGGGAAAGATTAGACCCAGGGACATGTTTATCCCAGGTGTACCCCATGAATGTATTCCTCCAGCAAGCCCAGAAGGAAGCAGGGATGGGGTCTTGCTCCCATGGAGGGATCAGCCTAATCTATATTTATTACCAACTAGAAAATGACAATTGGACCCTGGGCGGAACCTGTCAGTGGCTTGGTGCTGGGGAGGGAAGCAGCAGGGCAGCATCGTCACCCCCATGCGGCTCGCAGGCGCTGGGTCACAGAGCAAGGGGCTGCCCACCCTTGCCAGTGGTACCTGGCAGGATCCCTGGCTTGCGGTTCTTGGGCTGGTTGCTGGGTTTCTCTGCTTCTCTGCATGGCAGGAGCTGGAACAACTCAGAAAACTTCTGCAGGGCCTGTAGGGATGATTCAGCCAAGCAAGTCCTGCCTGTCAGCTCCTCCCCTCCTTCAGCCACCCCAGAGAAATGCTCCTCCTGGGGAGGGGAGCAGTAGGGGGGAGGCACCACAGACCAGCCCCCTGCAGCACCAGACCCAGTGCACCAGAGCCTGATGGTACCTTGAACTCTTTCTCAAGGACATTGTTGTGCCCTGAGGTCTCAGCTTCTCGAAGGTGGTGGACATAGCTGGTGATGTTCTCCACTGGGACCCCGGTGCTGCCGCAGAGCAAGCCTTCGAGCAGCACCTCATACAGGAAGGTGTACTGCTCCTGCATGAGGACACGGGTCAGCTGCACAGTCTGGAGCAGCTCCATGAGGAGCCCTGGGTCTCCAGACCACCAGCTCGCTGGCATCGACCTGTGCCAGGAATAAGCCAGGCCCATCCTTCACCTGCCTTCTGCAGGATCCTGAGGCCAGACACCTCTCAATGCAGGCAGCCCTGCTCTGAGAAACAGCTAGCAACTGCAAAAACCCAGACAAGACCATCTTCTGTGGTTTAATGCTCCATTTCATACCAGAACCCTGCCCTGGCGAAGGAAACCCAGAAAACCAGTGAACTACAAGCAGCTGGATGGTCCTGCCCCACCTAGTTTCCTCCAAAGGGTCCCAGCACTGAGCAGACCATGGGGATGTGGTTCCTAGGTCAGGAGACTGCTGCCCAGAAGATGCCACGGGGGCAGACACCCTGAAAACCTGAAGGAAATGTGGACTCTCATTCATGCTCCTTGCCTACAGGACAGCCCTTCTATACCAGGATGACTGGTGCCTATGAATGCTGCTGGCACCTCAGAGGGTCTCAGGGTAACATGAATCCCAACTAGGTTTGGACATAGCATTGAAAACAAGATCCTGCAGTGTCCATCACCTGGCAGCTCCAGTCTCTGTGGCTAGACCATGAACAGCATGGCCAGCGTGGCTTTGCATGCCACATCCCTGGGAAGGGTGGGAAGCAGATCTGCAGCCTGACAGTGTGCAGGGAACAGGTAACTCTCCTCACCTTGGTCTGCACCATGCTGACCCGCTGCTCCCGCAGCCTCTGCACACAGTGAAACACATCCACCTTCCCCTCAGCCTTCCCCATTTTCAGGAGGAAGTCCAGGGCAATGAAGGTACCTGTGCGCCCAATCCCTGCGCTGAGGACACAGAAAATTGGTGGTCAGTGCTGCCCTGGCCAGCCTTGCCCCAGCACCCAAGCACTCCCAGCCCAGTACCTGCAGTGCACCAGCATGGGTCCAGTAGGCACTTCCAACCCCCTCTTGTTCACCACATCCACTAAGGCCAGGAGCTGGGCAGGGTTTCTGGGGACGCCATGGTCTGGCCACAGCAGGTAGTGAAACTGCTCCACCACTCTTGGGAGAGCACATCCTGCCTGCAAAGAAGGAGACATGGCTGCAAGCAGGGAGCAGGAACCAACCTGGAAACTTGTGTGAAGTAATTGCATGCCAACAAGTAGTGAGCAGTGGAGAAAACCACTTCAGGGGGACACCACCACACAGTGTTCCCCTAGCAGCCCACCACAATGACTGCTCCACTATAGCTCATCGGACAGCAAAGGGCAAATTCACCCAGCACACAGCCACACAACTAACTTTGTTCTCTGCTTCCCTGTGCTGTGAAGAGTGAACTCCGGGCAGTGAATGCAGCTTGTGCCCCAGAGGGAAAAAAAAAAAAAAATCGTGTTTCCATAGTCATTGAAAAGCCCTGGCTTCCCCAAATAAGGTATTTCCTAAGGGTGCTACTGCACTGACGTGAATGTAGCCACTTTTGTTACCAGCCCATGATGTATTTTTCTGTAAACATCACTTTCACTTGGCCTGAACAAATGAACTGCTATGTCCCACCAGCAGGTGCTCTTGGACCTTTACTTTTCAGCTACACTTTGCTCTGGGCAAGACAAAAGACAAGAATATGCATAACTGCAATTTCTTTATATTGTACCTGTTTTCCCCTCCTTGCAGCTCCTTCAGTTTCTGCTTTTTATGTGAGGTTTAACTTCAGCAGAAGTACCCATCTTGAGAAATGTCATTATGTAAGTTATCTTAAACCATAAACTATCTGTTCAGGTTTAGCAGCTGTAAGTGACCATGGAGCTTCAATGTGGACCTTCTGCAGATTGGCTCAGCTGACAGGCAGGCACCTGTGCCATCATCCTGGATGTACAGAGATGCCATTTTATACCCTTTAACTGCTTTTATACCCTTTTTGATCACCTCATCCAAGCTCTCAAGGATGCACAATCTGCCCATATGTGTCTTCAGTCCAGACCCAGCTGGGGTGACCAGTGGAGCTGACCAATTGCCTTTGCCTGGCACAGAAACCTGGGGCCGATGCCCTGGCATGGCATCCAGTGACAGCTATGCTGACCTGCTAGTGGCGGAGAGCAGACAGGGCTCCCCACAGCGTCTCTTGGCTGACAGGTCCCATGAGCTGCTGAAACCCAAAAGCATCCTGCATCCCCATCTCAGCTACAAGCCAGGCTTACCTTCTGCAGGCAGAAGATACGTGTGACAAGGCCTGTGGTGGTCCTGGTGTTGCTAAGTGTCACGGTGAAGTCCCCGTAGACCTGCTCCTGCTCTGGCCAATACTGCTCGCACTTGGTCTGTCAACAGCAGCGACACCTCTAAGCACTAGAAAACTCATGAGGGGAGTGTTGCAAGCCAGCAGTGATGTGGAGCTGCTCTCTGCCCTCATTGAAAGCTGCACTGGGAGCAAACCAAAGCAAAGCAGCCAAGGAAGCCTGGGCTCTGGGGAGGCCCAAGCTGAGCACAGGTTGAGATGGTTTCTCTACCTTGTTCTGCTCCACTAAACCCGTCAGCATCACAATGATTGAGGTCTTCTCCTGCCAGACCATCTGCCAGAAATCCACCACGGTCCCAGGCAAGGGCCCTTGGGGAGGAAGAGGAGAGCCCTGTACCAGTGTCTGAGCCATGGGGGTATAGCTGCTCCCAGGCACAACTCAGATGTTCCCAGGCTACAAGCAGCCCTGAGCTTCCCTCCACCTGGGGACTAACACTGCACAGCCTGGGCACAGCAGCACCTGGCAGGGGGTGCTGGGCACCTTAGCTTCATCACCTGTGTTAGAAATTGGGACAAGGAAGAGGGAGGGCAGGTGACCCAAGACATGTCAGACATTCACTGCTGCTTCAGGGGCTTCCCCATCCAGAGCCTCAAGAAGACTGTGAGCTGCTCCCACATATAGGATCCTATTTCCTGAAGAGCATTTCTGCAGCTTTGCAAGGAGCCTGAGACCTCCTCACCGCATACTGCACAGAGCAGACTAACCTATCCCCACTTTGCACTGTTGGAAGGAGCCTGTCTCCAAGTGCACTGAGTGCAGACGTGTCAGGCTTTTGCAGGTTTGTCCCTGTTGTGCCAGCTACCAAAGGGAAAAAAACAGGCTTGCAAGTGTAAGGACCACGTCCTCAGCCTGGGCAGTGCAGGGACCAGCTCCAGCTGGCCACTGCCAAACGGCCACTGAGGCCTTCCACACCCTGCATCAGACGTAACCACTGTCCGAGACAGAGGCGCAGGAGACACAGGGCCTTGGACTGAGCCATTAACAGCTCCTAAGCTGCTGTCCCATTTCCCCACTCCCCGAAGTGCTCAGGGCAGCGACTAGCATCTCCTGAGCATGAGGGCTGGGAGCACCTACCTTGAGCTGCAATGAAGAAGCGTGGACTCCGGTAGCTCTGTGGGGGAGAGGTTCAAACAGCTCCCATCATGTGGGTTAAACGTTTAACAGGGAATGAAATACAGGACCCATCCCCACACGCACCAGAGCCCTCGAACAGCGTGTCCCACAGCACCCACTCCTGTCCAGCAGGGAGAGTGGGTACCCAGGGGCTGTTCCTCCACTCCTGCCCCCTCACACAGGTCCCCTTTTGTTAGAGGTGAGAATGGCACACAAACCCAGAGTACTGCGGGCAGCTCAGAGAGGACACAAGGAAAGTGACATCCCAAGGTCTGCCAGCACTTGAGGGCCAGCAAGTGCCAGACCTCGGGGCCATCCGTGTGAGCAGGACTGTCCTCACCCAGTGCTCCCAGGCACCTCTCCTACTCTGCCCAGGCACCTCTACCCTGCCCAGGGCAGGAATTCCTCGCTACCTACATCCACGTAGCTGGCATTGATATAGCCATTCCCCATGTCAGAAGGCTGTAGCACCACACGGCAGTGGTCGTCTGAAAGAGAAGGGAGGTGGGAGTTGGTGGACTGTCTCTTTGGGGTAGCAACGAAGTGACTTTTTAAGCAGGGGGATGTAATTTAGCAACGTCCAGGATCATCCACTCCCTCCTCAGCAGCACTGCAGGCTTCAGGACATGTTCAAAGGTAAAGAACAGCCGGTGAGATGAATGGTGACATGGCACAGCAGGAAATGCAATGTGTTTTTGGGGAAGGCTGTTAATGCAATAGCCAAATGTCCACACCATGTGGCCCCCAGAGGAGCTTTAAGTTTTTATAGAAATTGGGTCACTCCCTCTGCTTTCCCACAAATAGCCACCTTTGGATGGGACACAGCAGTCTTCAGCGATGACTAACAGGAGGAACAGGAATACAATGATGAATGATTAAGCTTGCAGGGAGATTTGAGGGGCAGAACAAGGATTCTCCAACTGGATATCAAACAGTGGGGCCAACATGATGATTTTGGAAAAATCCCTCTGGGTTTCAGTGGCCACAGAAGGTGAGACAAGGAGCTCAGCATTGCTGAAGAGCTGGAGGGGGACCTACACCAGCCCAGCACACTGTACAGCCCAACCACCTCCAAGTGCCTGTGCCAGCCCCTGGAGAGCTCTGCTTACATGGGATGATGCTCTTGTAGCGGTTCTTGCTCTGATTACATAGCTCCTTCCCGGCATCGCAGGGATGCAACAAAGTGGAGGACAGTTGCTGCAGAGGAAAAAGACAAGCCCACTCTGCATTGGCATGTGTTCTGGGACTGGCCAAGGCCAACTGCATCACACACCCAAAGAAAGGGTGAGGGCTGGGTGGACAGTGCAGCCAGGTGGGAAAGCAAAGCTAAACCAGACCTGATACTCTCTCAGACGTCCAGCACCATGCCTGTCAACTGATTCATCTTCTGTCTGCTCTGCCTCTATTTCTTCCCTCTTAAACCTCTTCAGAGCCTCCAGCAGCTCCTCCACCGGGATCTGTGTGTTCAGCTTGCACACACCTATGGAGACCACGAGGCCAGGAGGTCAGTACGCACTTGATGGCTGGCCCTGGAGCTCTGCAGCTGGGATTGAGCTGGCACTGTGGTGGCCAGGACCCCACCAAAGCCTAGATTGTCCCTTTCCGTGCATGTCCCTTTCTCCTGGGAGGTGTCCCTTTCCCCATGCCAGCCAGTTCTGATCCCCTTGTTCCTGTAAGGACCTTACAGAGCCTGTAAGCACCCTGCCTGTGCTTTTAACAGACAGCCTGTCCAGACAAGGCATGCAGGGCCTCTGCTCATACTGTACCTCCTCTACATCTTCGCAGGGGGATAGTGCTGTTGTTCTCCGAGGTTTTTGAACTGTTGTACTTTCGCCTGCAAAACAGCAAGTCAGGCCCTTAGACCAGCAGAAGAGAAAGACAGAGGAGAGGCTGTTGCTCATGTAACAGCCCTGCCTCCCACCTTGCTTTATCTCAGGGTTCCCTTGGACAGCCCCTGGCAGTGCAAGGTGCTGGATGCCTCACAGAGAGCAGGAGAGGTGAGGCACATACTGACCTGAAGAGCATGAAGAGCAGCAAAATCCCCAGTGCCAGGAGTGCAATGACCAGCGCTAGTGCCATAACCACAGGCATCCTGTTCAGCAGAGGCACCGGCTCCTGCACTGCAACCAGCACAGCCCAGACTCAGACTCCCACGCAGCCTGAACCAGGCATCGGGAGATCTCATAGGAGCATGGGGTGAAAAGGAGCTTCCCTCATCTCCCACCACAAGATTTGCATTGGAGAATAGCAAGCTGGTGCAGAAAGAGTAGGTGCTTGCTTGGTGTGATACCCTCCAGCGTGGGCCCTATATCCCTGACCGTCCCAGGCATGATCAGAGCCTGGTGAGGTGTTTGCACTTCTGGGGTTGCACATGCACCAGAGGAGCAATAAGATTGAGATGCACTATGCGATGATGGCAGAGATGTTGCACAGTGTCCAGCTGTCATTGGTGTCACAACTGCCTAAGTAGCCTGAGTTTGCCCAAAGCCCACATACCATAGATAGGCTCAAGATCCAGAGAACTGCCACGAAGATGAAAGAAGGACAAGACCCCACGGCTCCCGTGCTCAGCCAGCTCCTCCCCGTGGGAAGCGGCCGGGCTGGGAAAGGGGAAGACGGGGGAGAGAGGCTCGGGCCCAGGGAGCGAGGAGCCCACTTACCAAGAGAGAAGCTGTAGCAGACGCAGGTGAACCTGTCTGCCTGTTGGAAGAGGCGGGAGGGAGAGCTCAGGCCACTCCTGCCCCGCCGCCTGCCCTGGGGGCAAAGGCCTCCCACCCACGGCCACCGCAGGCTCCGGCCGCGGCCGAGGGCCCCGGGGACAGCGTCCTGCCGAGGCGCCCGGGCTCTCGGCGCGGGGGCCGGGAGCGGA
>NW_010972713.1:190203-190412 GCF_000737465.1 Haliaeetus leucocephalus | reverse complement strand
GCAAAAAGATGGGATGTGCTCAACTGTACCTAAGTTTATCCTGACACACCACTGGGCATCGGCTTCCTCGCAGCTGGGTAAGCACTGTTAAACAGTCAAACCTCTGGAGGTCCCTTCAACAAAGATTTTACTATCTAATGATCTACAAGTAGAAAGCAGTGTGAGGGATTACTAGTAATCTCTCTGTCTATTGAAGCAATACCAAATTA
>NW_010972713.1:166005-188479 GCF_000737465.1 Haliaeetus leucocephalus | reverse complement strand
AGAGAAGTATTCAGCTTAATGTAACTGATTAATTTAATTTTAAGCAAAGCAAGTCTTTAGTCTAAAAATCCAAATTTGAACCAGTTCTTGCCCTAAAAGAATTCTCAATGTCCCAGCTCTATAGCTAAAGCTTCTCACATATTTTGTCAAATGAAACACAAGACACACACTAGTCGATGAAAAATATCTGGAAAGGTTCTCTGATAGTAGGACCAACTGCTTACAAAATGTCCCAGCAGTTCCCGTCAGCAACTATGAAGAAAACTAAGTTTCCAAACATCTATATAAAGGACATTAAACTGGAGTGAGAGGAACGCTTAATTTCTTCTACTTGGAATAACCTAGAGCAGGGGAAGTGCAGAAGATGCCTCTGCTCATTTCACACAAATATGCTGAAAATGCTGGAGCCTGCAAATCAATGTTAACTGTTCACCACTGCTGTTTACACACTTTTACAGGTAGTTCATCTCCAAATCAATACTGACATCAGGACTAACTGAACAGTACAGATATAGTGAAGGAGTTCGACTTTACATTTGAAAATACTATTTCCAGAGAAGACTATGTTCACTAAGCAAGGAAGGTTTACTCTATGGATATTCAGACTTGCTTTTTAAAACTGTATTTATGAAAACTCTACCCAAATGTTCTAACTACTACAGATGTGCTTGGATATTCAGGAAATTTTATAAGGCACCTATAGTTCTCAAACAACATTCTCCTTGAAGTAACAATTTTTCACACAGTGTCTACATAAAGTAAGTGAAAATTCCCACAAGGTTTTTTTTTTTTTTTTTAATTGTACTTGTCTATACACAAGGTAATTCCATATTGCCTGTAAAACTTTGGTAGCCTACAAAACATGTTTAAATAACTGGGCCCTTATTTTTTAGTGAATTCTGTATTTTAGTATTTTGGTTACACTATTACTTGCTGCAGTAAAAACAGGCTGCAGATGAAGTGTTATAAGCACACACACTGTATGTTCATGCAACTAAGTAATACCATCCTCCTCAAACAAACTGTATCAATCACTAGTGTACCTGGACAATGCACAAATTCTATCCGTACTTCCTTTTCTATGCAAATATTTCAATATGTAGTGGTAGCACACTACTTTTCCAAATTCAGGTTTCAGCAACACCAGAGCTGTCTAAGTTTTTGCAAGTCTGGTAGTTTTAATAAAGAGCACAAACTATACTTGTATGATACGTATAAAGCAAACAATAGCGTCTGCTGCCTGTACATACAATTATGAAGTTCACAGCTAAATTAGTACTGCCATCTGTTTCTGTCCCTGAGCATCAAACAAATATTAGGCACAAGTAATGCAGAAAAGACTATTAGGATACATGATTTTGAAACATCGTTACTTGGGGAATCTGGGAGATGGGCTCAGCATTCAAGAACAGCTGCTTGTAAGTCACACAACTACCTTTACTACTAATAGTTTTCTCTTATCACAGGATTATCATGTGCCAAGTAACTAAAATCTTTATATGGTAAGCTGATATACTGCTAGATATCTTGACATGCAATTACCAAAAAAGCCAGTGGAAGTGACAGAGGGTCCAACACACTGGTGTGCAGCCAATGTCTTCAGAACATTTGGTTTAGGGCCAGAAATCCCAACAATTATGGCCAATATTTCAATAAAATTAAACACAGAAGGATAAGAATCAAATGTGAAGTCATACAGGAATTACTACAAGGCATACTCACAGAGGCCAAAATTATGTTTCATATGCATAATTACTGTAGTATTTTGGAAGCTTTTGAGAGCCTAAAAGATCTTCATACACCACATATGTTTTTAAAAAAAAATAAATAAAAGATATACTTATTCACCAGAAGAATAATATATCCTGTAAGCTAACCATAATTGTTCAAATTTTAAGTATACTGGAATTCACTTATCTTCTAGGTTCCCTGTAATTATTTCAAGCTCATTGTGATACTACTTAGAAATTTTATGTTGTATGTACTAACACCAATATATACTTCACACACTAATGCAACAAAACACCTGAGCCCAAGTAACAGGATGGGTTTGAGGGGACAACAATTATAATTATTGGACATTTCAGACAAAAAAAAAATCACCCAAGAAAAGAATACTTTTTTGCATAAAATTAAGAATTCATAAAATTTGTAGAAAATGGCCCTGTGACAATTTGACATCACAAAGTAGGACTGGAATGGCTTCTCCAAATGCAAAACACGAGACAATGGCTAATACCTCTAAAATTTGCATGGCTGGGAGGAAGTGTTGCTAGACTGTCTCTGCTATGAAGGGCAAAGTAATTCCACATTGTGTAGAAATTTGTTCCGAATTTATCAAAGACACCGTAGTCAAAGCACCTAATTTTTAATTGGCATCTTCAAGCTTGGTAAAAAGAGTTCTGTTTGAAGTTCTGTATTATGAACAAAGCCTACTTTTAGTGAAATAGAACTGCCTCACAGGCACTGCAGGCTAAAGCAACAACAGCAACTAAGCAAACTGTCAGCCTAAGCACAAAAACCCCACCACTGCCACCACCTCAAACTCTGAGCTTCATGGTCCAAGGACACAGAGATAAACAGAATGAAGTTATTTTAAGACTGGCAGAAGTTCCATCTCAAAAACTAGGAACAAGCTCTTAAACTGTGGATGGATTCTAAACACTTAGACTAAGTAACCAGAAGAAATACACTTAATCCATTCAGGTTATGCCTACATGAAGGAGGAATGCAACTGGAGTGCGTCTGCAGGGCACAACAGTAGGTGCTGCAGTACTGGTGCCCACACTATATGCATTTCACAATTTGTGCCACCTGTAGTCCGACTACATGGACTAACAGCCCACTAATGAAGAAGTTCATTCAGAGTACACCTTCTGGTTCAGTTTCATTTGAAAGGAGCCCAGTTTGCGCGACTTGCTCTTTTGGAGTAAGCACATTAAACGGCTCTTATAAAGTGCTCTCTACTGATCTAAACTAATACACCGGAGCAGACATACTCTGAGAAGACAACAATGGGCATATGGCCACGTCCTGTTCTCTCTATACACTTTACCTTTTGTGATAAGTAGAGTTTGTGGATCATACAGGAAACAGATTAATTTGGATCTCATCGATGGAGTAAACCAGTTCTGCTCTATGGGCGTTACCATCATAGTCTCCACAACCTAAGCCTTCCTTAAAAGAATTAACATTAAAGATGCAAGGTAAGAGGAAGCTTTCAAGCATTTAAATCTGGTTCAGTGACGTGATAATGCTCCCTACCACATTATCTAGAACAGCTATTTAAACATAGCTCATGGTCACCAACAATTCCTGCTGACCACTGCAGGGCTAAGAAACTCTCTCTGCTGCAAAAGCATGGGCAAGATCTCTCCAAACACTAAAGAATGGTACTAAACATATTCCTACACAGGCAGAGTCCCACTTTCAAAAAACTTTCTTCTCTCACCTGGCATCAGTGTTACGAACATGGATTGTTTCAGCCTTAAGAAAATACAAAGTTGTGTCAGGAACACAAAGCAGATCTTTTTTACCGAAGTGAAAGCATATGTTATTTACTGCAATCTTACACAAAAGTTCCAGGTACTGGCTTTCAATCTACCTCCTAAAACTGATTTGTAACACTGTGAAGAGACTGAAAAGACCTAGGCCCATCTGAAACTCTAAGGAGACTGTTCAACCTTCAATTAAAAAGCTGAACTCCAGTAACACCAAATCAGAGAGACTGCAGAACCTGGAGCGATTTCAGAAAATAATTATCTAATTTTCAATGATTCATGTTTAAATGCAGTGATAGAAGCGGCACTCTTAGCCTTCATTTACAGTTAAGGTTGTTCAGGCTTGTTAAGGCTGTGTGTGGTGAGTTGGTCAAGTAGATATCGTTTTGCTTCACTTTTGGTATAGTTTGAAAGAGCTACATAGACACTACCATCAAACACTGAAAGGGTAACAGCTAAAAAAACCAAACCCCAAACCAAAACCAAATGAGCTATACTAGTAACATTTAGTAAAGTTGGAAATTCTAACGTATCCCTTGCTTACTTCTATTGTTTTTGAAGGGACCCTAGTGACAGAAATTTAGCTACCTCCAGTACGGCACTTTCTCAAGAGTTCAAGAATGAAATCACTGTTGTGGCATGTAATAAATAGCAACTGTCGATGCAAACTCAAAACGCTTACAGGCTTTTTCAAAAAATATTTTTCAAGACATAGAGTTAATAGAACATTTTTAAATGATGAATAAAGAAAAGTGACAAGACCTTAAACATAATTCAAAGTCATCGCTGTGGATTTCCAAGTCTCTTTGAGTTCTTTCTGAATATTTTAGGGCAACAGTGCTGGAAATACTTCAAACCTTTGTATGCTAATAAATCAAGCAGATCTGAGCCCTCTGATGCAGATGCAATGAAAAAGTATTGCAATGCTTGAATAAAAAGCACACTCATCTGCAAATAGAGATGTCTTCTAGAGATAATGATCATGTAGCTAATTTCCACAGGTTACATGATTCTACCCCTTTGTCCCTTCTGCAGATTGGCTAACACATTATGAGACACCCACGGGCCGCAACGTATTTCCTGAAAAGAGAATATTTAAGTATGAAGCATGTACTATTGGAAGTTGAGACTTAAATGAGAACACCAGAAAGTGCTGGGAAAGGATAATGACGCTTGCCAATCTTACTGACTTTTTGTCTTCAGAGGCCTTTACAAGATCTCACAACTATATCCAGAACTCACTTCTCAAGCTTTATATACTGGGGAGGATTTGAAAAAGGTTCCCAAAAGCGTGCACTGATTCAATGTACTACACCATATGTTACTTGAACCAAGTCTTTAAGGAAACACGACATACATTTTTATTATCTCAGTTTGGTAAAATTATGTCTTTATTCATTTTTAAATGCTGTTATGCCACAATAATAGCATGACAACCTCAATTTCTTTAGGTGACTGTTATCAAATACAACCACCTTCCTTCTCAGTAAAACCAGTCTTTTTCTATATAACTATAGTGAAATTATTGTCCACTATTTTGTCTTTTAAACTTCATTTTTAACAAAGCATCGCAGTAAGTCACCACTGCTACAGATCCCAAATTGGTTTAGGTTTTAAGCAGAAGTTTTCCTTTTTTCCCTTCAAGCTCAGCGGGTGGTTGGATTGCCACTGAGGTTAATTCCAATTAAAACAGATGACGAATTCATCTTGCTACTGCAGTGGGAGCTCACTGCAGACACCATCTGTAGTGTAAAACAGGATAAATGCCAAAGCAAACCAAGAGACAAATTACTTTGCCTGTCACATCCTGCTGCATCACCCAGTGTAGAGATGTAAAAAACCCTCTTCACAATTATTTTTCCCTTGTTAGAAAGTGCAACCTCTTAATATTACCGCTATGAGTAACTGGCCAACTTGCTATGCAGAGAGGTATACACAGTTATTACTCCAATGTAGATTAACAGTCCCACAGGTTATTCAGAAGCATAAAGTTATGCTGTTAAGAATAAATAAAAATAAGGCCAAAACAGGCTGCTGTACTACCTTCATACTCAAGTTAGTTCACTCAGTTTTACAGTTAGCTGCAGTCAACAGTATACCCCATGTCTATCCTTGCTTTCAATTTCAGATCCCAAGATTCATTCATTCATTTATATCTAACATCTTGCTATCTGTCCACTACAAAAATGAAATACTTTGTGATAACTTAGTGCTCTTCCAGATTTTTCATCTGCTTTTTAGTTAGATTTGAAGACTCACTCTCAAACACAAGGTAGAAATCCTGTACCTCTCTCACAGCCCTTCCTGCACACTGGCCTATACTGCCCTCTTCCAACTGTATCAGACCTTCTGTACCATCTTTAGCAGCCTCTAACCTTCATTCCCTCTTGTATTAAGGGTACTTTCTTTTAGTATACAGATTTCAACGCTCTTGAACCTCAGTTCCATCAGCTTCAAAGCATCCTCTTACAGTCACGACAAACTGGGATGAGCAGAGCCTTGCCTATGTTTCAGTGGATACCAGGTACAATTATATACGCGTGTTTCATCACGGAAAGAGGAATACTGAAGAACAGCATGTGCTGCACCACTTAATATGAAGCTGTGCTGCCCTTCTCTACCCGGTGATAATTCTTGAGTTAGAGAAGCTTCCCTACTTCAGTAACAGACCAGAGAAGGGGGAGAGTGCACTGAGACAAGCCACAATTCATATGTCAATTTCTTCACTGGGCTGGAAACTCAAGCAGTACCATTTTAGTATGTTTCTTATGAACCTTTCTTAAAAGCTCTGCAAACATTTCAGTGTATTAACAGTGCAAAAACCCCTGCCTTCCAGATATTCCATAATTATGCAGTTAATATTATAAAAAAAGACACAAGATCATTTATTGCCTAATTGAAAATATTTCACACACACAGAGACACACACTTAACTGACCTTGGAGGGATTGAATGGCATCCCTAAATATGAAGAGCCTCTGAATCCACAGCGATTCAAGTTTGAGCCTGGAAAAGATAAAAAAATAAAGACTCAACTAACTTGCTTTGCTGAAACACTCATTATAAACTATAATTCTTTAGTCAAGACCAAGACCTGTTAGTTGAACACTATTCACAGTATTACTAGAGTTTGCATGTATCTTTCAGTATGTTCCCGACCTCAGTTTGTTATCACTCTGATTAACAGAAGAAAAAAACTCAAAGACAACCACAAGCAAACTTGATACTGCTATAATGACAAAGCAACAGATTTTTTTGATTTGGCGGAAATAGAGAGTTTGTATCAGCACAGAATTGTCTTCCATGCTCACCAAAAAAAAACCCAACCAAAAACAAACAAAAAAAACCCCCCAAACCCAAAAAAAGAAGACTGCTCCCCTGGAAAAATGCCCAGAGTTAACAGATTTTTCTTCCTTTCTGGATTCCTGCCTGGTAATACCGTCTGTTCCCAAGCAGAATTGTTTTAAGTTACTTTGCAACATGTACAAGGACAAACAAACTGTTGGCAGTTTTAAGCTAGCACTGATCTAATGCAATACTGTCAGAGTGAAAGATTTAAAACTATGTAAAAGGCAAATTTTTAATTGAAGCCATTTTTCTCTCACCCAAAACACAGGTACAAGAACATTGTAGCTAGCAAAGATTTCTGTTAGTGATTCAGTACAATTTGTTTTAAATGTGTCACAGCACCAGAGCATGCAGCATAAAGAAGCATGCAACACACACTGTCTAGAGCTAAGTACGGGTTTGCAGGGCCCAAATCTGCTTCTGCATGGCAAAAATTCAATTACTTTACTCCCTAGCCTCTGAAAGTAAAAGCCTAATGAGTGCCATAGTTCAACAGCACTTGTTCTGTTCTCTTCCCCGTTTGTTTGTTGGTTTTTTTTTTTTTCCGGCTCTTCAGACTTTAATCTAAAAATCCTCAAGGAGATTAGGGAAAATTGCCAGATTAACCAAATAATAATAGTTATAAAGCTGAAAGTCCTGAAAAACATCACTATGCAACGTGGTCTACCATTTCTGGTGTCGTTTATCAGCACATTAGCTTCTACTTTTAAATACCTTCTGCATGTATGCAACATTTAAACAAGAAGCTTTTATTAGTCTAAGTACTTCAGTGTGGTTAAAGTATGCAAGTTTCTCTCCCAGAGAAGTCTTTGGATCTAACTTACATGGAGTGAACCACCTGTAATTCTCCACTTTTCCACCTTTCAATCAAAAGTATGTTTTAATGATTCTACATGTGTAATGAAAGTCATTTCAGCCTGCACTAAAAACTGGTCTGCTGTAGTCATACCCACAAAGAGGAAACAGAAAGAGTATCTGTATTTGTAGACAAAAAATGCATAACTTATAATTTGTTACAATCTAAATCTTCTCAGCAAAGAACATTTGTCTGTTATTTCCTGGAGTCAAGGACTTGCATTTTATGTTGCAACAGGTTCTGGAAAGCTCAATAAATATTAGTTTTAAGGACTACACTTAAGGTCCTGAAGGACACTGCCCCAAAAGTATCACAATTTGAAGAATGACACGATGTGAATGATCAGTAAAAGGAGCACTAGAATTCCTACTTCTTAAATACCAGATTTCCTAGGTGACAGTGTGGAAAAAATCACCATTCACTTAGCCCATTTGACTCTGTGTCTTAAGTGCTTAAGTAAACTATGATATTCACTTTGAAATGGCACTAATGTGGAAACTCTTCATCCAGAAAACAGTTGCTAGCCTACCAGCACACAGCTGTTCTGGCCTGCTGCAAATGAAAACATGCTACAATTAGGACAGCTCTGCAGTCAAACAGAACTCAGCTGCTAGTTGCTAGATGGAAGGATTCATACCAGAAAGACTGATACCCATCATCGGCCTTTTAGACCGTAGCTTATAATTCATTATCAAGGTAGAAATGGCAGTATGAAACCCAAGTGCAGTGTGCTGTTAGTGGGTCACTTTGATTGGCTTCTGACTTGATAGCTGCTATGAAAAAGAGAGATTAAAAATAAAGTACATGAATGAAATCAGGATCTATTATTCCCTTTATCTGTTCATTTTTTCATGTAGTATTTTAAAACTTTTCTTGTACTACTAAACTGCTACCAACTAAAACCCAGCACTGGTATTTTTAAAATGCTAGATTTTTAACTGTATTGCTATCATCGATTTAAAATCTATTTTGACTCTATGTCAGTGACTTCTTATCTCCCATCCTAGACTTTACACACTGGCTCCTAGGAGAAACAGAACAACAGCATAGCTCTTCAATGCCCTTACTGCTGCATAATCTTTAAAGGGAATTTTATCCCCTCCTTTAAACAAAAAAACTTTGTAATTAATGTGCATGCAATAGATGCTTCCTAGACCTTCAGCATTACAAGTGAATTGCTAAATTTCTAGTTACAATTCTTGAACTAAAAAATAGAAAGCTGAGCTAATAAAGGAAGTGTTAAAACAGGAAGTGAAAACAGCTCGTTTCTAACCAGATGACTACGGCATATTGACATCATGTCTCAAATTTTTTTTTTAGCTTCCTGTGAACATACAAGTTCAAAACCAAATGGGAACCAAAAGGGAATTGGGGAAAAAACACTGTCTTTCAGTTTATGCACATCACCTTATCCTCTGTGAAGCTGGTTTTACTATTTTATTGTAAAGTACTTGTACTTCTTATCTTACCTAATAGCTTAGTAGTGCTAATCAAATTCTTGCCTACTTTCCTGAATCACAAACAGCCTGTCAGAATCAGAAACAGAATTAGAAATTAAACATAACCTAATTAAAAGTATATGACTATAGTTTATGTCCCTCGTAAAAAATTGTTGGAGTGACCAGTTCAGCTCCAGCACAGTATGCTGAAGCATCAAGTACACCTGCAGTTATGAAATGGTACCACCTAGTGTTCACTTTTAGAATTAAGCATATTTACCCACTTCCTTGAAAAGCTCAGGACAGAGTAAAAAGTAATAAACCTTTCATCAACCACTGCATGACTATTGCAAATTGAACAAAACACACTGGGGAAAAAACTTTTCACGTTTGACAACGAAACTAAAGAAAACTGACCCTTTTCCAAACCAAAAGACTCCACACAAATCAAGAGCTGAGACTTTCCAGTGTAGAAAACCACGTTACTTATGGGTGCATAGGCCAGAAAGTCCTTAAGCCATGTAATGGAGCTTCAAGTGATGACCACAGACAGCTTATTCTGGGAGCTATTTTTTTTTAAGGACAGGACATTTTTGTTATTTATCTTTTATGATTTGTCTTCTGTGGGAAGATTGCTAACTTTTACCACTACTTCTTCCAATCAGGTTTCTCTCATTCCAGGGCTTTTCCCTTTTTGCTAAGTACAGAAGCAAGCTTACACACATCATTAGTATCGTAATTAAAAAAAAAAAAAATAATCATAGCTTTAACATAGGCTGACACCATCAGTACATCCAGATAAAAGTAAGCATAAGCAATTTTTACTGAACTAGGGCTAAAAAATATTCTTATAAATCAAAGCACTAGAATATGTCATAAAATGCAAAGTTGCATTCTCTAAAACAGAAGTCTATTATACATCCAGATAAATACTTCAAATGTAGCCATTGAAGAAGGTTCTGTTAGGAGGAAAATTCATATTTCTGCTCAAGAAACTCATGATCAGAAAGCTCATATGTAACAATGATGTCAAAAACAGTCAATGACATTTTAGCTGTTCTTCTCAGTACTGACACACAAGTAAAGAAGAAGGAGTCATTATTACAAATCTAAATTTAGACTTTGGCAGAAGAAAGTTTTAGGTCCCTGATGTAGTGTAATGGTTTTCAGCCTGCTATGCATGGGTCTTGGGGGTTCAGACCCACAAATGAAGTATGTCTCAGCTCTCCTTTTGGTGCCATTTCTTAGTACTGCAAAGTCAGTGAAGCATCCAGCTGTCAAAAAGTAGAATCTTCTTCCCTCTCCCTTACTGGGCTGGCACTAGCACTCCCAGCCAACAGTTCACCAAAGCAACACAAAGCTAACCTTCTGTTAGGTAAATAAATGCATGCTTTTCTACCACTTTAACAAGCTAAACCAGCTCTCAAGCACAGTCAAACAAGTGCCAGTGTTGCTGTGGGGTAGGATGGTGGATGAATATGGCCAAGGAGTGTGCCTCCACTGTCTGTCTACAATTAGATTACTTGAGTACAGAGCTCTGGATTCACTCTCTTTCAAAAGTGCTGTACTGGATTTATATGTGACCTACAAGAAACTGGGACAGCTCCTTCTCACATCGCTAAGAGTTGCACTTTAACATAGTTAGAGTAAATTTGAAATTCTGCCTGGGAGCTGTTTTATGAGAGGAGAGACAGTAAAGCTCTGTGTAGTGGGTGACCCTGGCTGGACACCAGGTGCCCACCAATCACTATCCTCAGCTGGACAGGGGAAAGACATATAACAAAGGGCTCAGGGGTTAAGATAAGGACAGGGAGGGATCACTCAACCAATTACTGTCACGGGAAAGACAGACTCAACTTGGGGAAAATTAACTTAATTTATTGCCAATCAACCAGAGTAGGGTAATGGGAAATAAAACCAAATCTCAAAACACCTTCCCTCCACCCCTCCCTTCTTCCCGGGCACAGCTTCACTCCCAGATTCTCTACCTACACCCTCCCCAGCAGCACAGGGGGACGGGGAACAGGGGTTGGGGTCAGTTCATCACACCTTGTCTCTACCGCTCCTTCCTCCTCAGGGGCAGGACTCCTCACACTCTTCCCCTGCTCCAGCATGGGGTCCCTCCCACCGGAGACAGTCCTCCACGGATTTCTCCAATGTGGGTCCTTCCCACAGGCTGCAGTTGTCACAAACTGCTCCAGCGTGGGTCCCGTCCACGGGCTGCAGTCCTTCAGGCACACACTGCTCCAGCGTGGGTCCCCTGCAGGGTCACAAGTCCTGCCAGAAAACCTGCTCCAGCGTGGGCTCCTCTCTCCATGGGGCCACAGGTCCTGCCAGGACCCTGCTCCAGCATGGGCTTCCCATGGGGTCACAGCCTCTTTTGGGCACCTACCTGCTACGGCGTGGGGTCCTCTACGGGCTACAGGTGGATATCTGCTCCACCGCGGACCTCCATGGGCTGCAGGGGGACAACCTGCCTCACCATGGTCTTCACCACAGGCTGCAGGGGAATCTCCGCTCTGGTGCCTGGAGCGCCTCCTCCCCCTCCTTCTTCACTGACCTGGGGGTCTGCAGGGTTCTTTCTCTCACATGTTCTCACTCCTCTCTCTGGCTGATGTTTCTGTGCCTGCCGCAACTTTTTTCCTTCTTAAATCTGTTACCCCAGAGGTACTACCACTGTCACTGATGGGCTCAGCCTTGGCTGGTGGTGGGTCCGTCTTAGAGCTGTCTGGTATTGGCTCTGTCGGACACAGGGGAAGCTTCTGGCATCTTCTCACAGAAGCCAACCCTGTAACCACCCCCCCTCCACTACCAAAACCTTGCCACGCAGACCCAATATACTCTGACATGACAAGAGTCTTAAGAACAAGCAGTTCAAAGAGGGTCTTCTGTCAACCCTTTTCCAATTTCACTAACACGTTAAAAATATGTGTAATTGCTGATAAGGCTTGGAAAAGAGCACCATACTCCTCAAAATGAAAAAAGGAAAAAAAAATTTTTTTTTCCAAAGATTTCAACTTCTTTCTAACAGGAAACACAGTGAGGTCTTGCAGCAGTGAACACACAAACAAAACAAAACCACGTATTAGCCACGCACCTAAGCAGACCATTTACTAAAACTAAAGGAATAATATAAATATAAAGCCAAACTATTCTGCAAGAGTTATAGAAGACAGTGGCCCTTCAAATAAGCAGAAAACAGCAACGAGACCAAGCATTCAGCTAAGGATGGTAGGTTTCTGTGTGAGGGTCAGCTCGCATGGGCGACATGCCATTCCTTCCTAATTAGAATTGGTATTGAGTCAGCCTCTAAAACACTTGAGCTGAAATTATGGTAACTAAAGGACATTATTTGTTTGAATCACAGTTAGAATAAATGCACAGAACAATACAGTCTATCCTGACAGACCTTAATCTTTACCTTCCTTTAGTGCATTTCAATTAGGTTCACAGAGTATATATATGCTTTCTTACTCGGCAAGATCAAGATCTCATCACTTTGCATTCATGACTTTTAGTTTCACATAAAAAATTCAAAGGCTACAAACCTCTGAACTGAAGCTTTCATTAGCCATCAGACATATCGCGTACCAGTAAATACAAACCTGTTACCTAAAACTATCACAGTAGCTTGTAAGACTCTAAGAAGTATTCTAAACCACCAAATTCTGAATTTTCTACCAGGTTCTATAACACGCTGCTGTGGCAGGTTGACCCTGACCAGCAGCTAAACACCCACAGAGCCACCCAGTCACTTCCCCCTCCCGTGCAAGGGTGAGAAAACAGACAGAAGGGGAGAAGACTCATGGATTGAGACACAGTTTAATAGGTGAAGCAAAAGCTGTGCGCACAAGGAAAGCGGAGGAAGAATTCATTCACTGCTTCCCATCAGCCACCCATCAGGCAGGTGTTTGGCCACTTCCCAGAAAGCAGGGCCTCAGCACGTGTAAGGGTTACTCAGGAAGACAAATGCCACAGCCATAAACATCACCCCCTCTCTCCTCCTTTCCCCAAGCTTTTACTCCTGAACATGTCGCAGATGGCACAGAGTATGTCTTGGGGTAGTCGGGGTCAGCTGTCCTGGCTGTGTCTCCTGGCTGGGAAGGGGGGCAGAGGAGGGAAAAAAAGAGACAGCCTTGATGCTGTGCAGGCACTGCTCTGCAGTAGCCGAAACACTGGTGTGCTACCGACACTGTTTCAGTTATAAACCCAGAACACAGCAGCATACACACTACTATGGAAAAAATGAATTCCATCGCAGCCAGTACATCTACTATAATAGCTATTGATAAAAACAGACATTAAGTTTGCAGAGCATCAACTGTTCTGTCTCCCATACATTGGAAAAATGACTGTAAAGTAGCTGTAATTCTCAAAATAATTTGAATTTGCCATCTTAAAAAAGTGCTTTAAATAAAAATCAACCGTAGTGCTATGGATATGGAACCTTTGGAGGGACAAACATGACCAGCAGAGAAATTAATTTTTCTGGTAAGAATTACATGAATAATCTTTTTGCTCATTTTAGGAATTCAACCCAGTGATGTGATCAAAAACAAATCCCAAGACTCTGTAAAAATATATTCCAATTTAAAAATGTAAGTTTTAAAATAGGTTTTCAGTCCCAGAGCCAAAATTAATGAAGACTTATAGGAAATACAATACAGTTACTTAAGGCAAGATTACTGGAATTCATCATTCCAGGAACTACATCATAAAACAGTGTTATAATTTAGATGTTTAAGAATCAGTTTTCCACAGAAAGAGAGATTTATCAGCATGCATGTAAAAAAAAGCTGCAATAGAATGTTTCTTTAAAAGCACAGTAAAGTCTTGGGTTTGTTTTTGGTTTTTTTTTTTTATCTGTAAGGATTCTGATGCATCAAGCTAGCAACCATTCTCTTTCACCAGAGATGCACAAGCATTTTGAAACCAAAAACTTCACTGCTGCAGCCTACCAGAGTTTAGCTACTTCTTCAAATAGGCCCAAAGAGGGAGTCAGAGCTCTACTGCTGGGAGGCTGCCAATTAACAAACATTGCACACACCCACGATTAAAAAACAGAAAGTCAATACATTTTATTGAAAGTAGACATTACGGTAGGGTATACGTTCCCTTCTGCACATTTAGTCATTCAATATCCAACTTGCTGCCGTTGGTATCATATACATTTTGCATCATCTATTGTCCATTAGATGAAGTAAAAATGGAATAATGTTGAAATATTAGGGGTCAAGCAAGCAGACAGAGTAGTGTTATTACCAAAAGCATACAAGCGTAAGAAGAACAGAGTTTTCACAACGTGATACAAAAATACAGGATTGGAGGGAAGTTTGTTCTTCTAGTGTGTCCTGGTTTCAGCTGGGATAGAGTTAATTGTCTTCCCAGCAGCTGGTATAGTGCTATGTTTTGAGTTTGGTATGAGAAGAATGTTGGTAACACTGATGTTTTCAGCTGTTGCTAAGCAGTGTTCAGTCTAAAGTCAAGTATTTTTCAGCTTCTGATGCCCAGCCAGCAAGAAGGCTGGAGTGGCATAAGAAGCTGGGAGGGAGCACAGCCAGGTCAGCTGACCCAAACTGGCCGTATCTAATATATAAACTGGGGGGAGTGGGGAAATCGCCACTCAGGAACTAACTGGGCATTGGTCCGTGGATGGTGGTGAGCAATTGCATTGTGCATCACTTGTATGCTCCAATCCTTTTATTATTACTATTGTCATTTTATTAGTGTTATCATTATCATTATTAGTTTCTTCTTTTCTGTTCTATTAAACTGTTCTTATCTCAACCCATGAGTTTTACTCTTTTTTTTCCTCTCCAATTTTCTTTCCCCATCCCACTGGGTGCAGGGGGAAGTGAGTGAGTGGCTGCATGGTGCTTAGTTGCTGGCTGGGGTTAAACCATGACATGGTGAAAAGGTGATTTATTACTTAAAAGCACAGAATGCACTGCCAAAAGCGCCCTCCCCAAAACTACTCTGCTGTAGTTTTATGACAGGATGATAGCTAGAAAAAGAAGGAGCACTTCTCAGCTGTGCCCTGGACTGTTAGCCTACACATCTGCCTGCTGAGATTTATACTGCCCTCCCTAGAAGGCTCTTGACAATGGGACTATTCCAGAGATTGGCGAGGTAGAACCTCCCCCCCGCAAGAATTACTGCATACTATCGAAGACAAACAAACAAAAAATGCCTATTCTAATCTCTCTTCTTGTAAGCTTCACTGTTCTTTCAGAACACACTCCTGAAGACTGGGGTAAAGATCAGAAAGTGAGCAGCTTGTAAAAACAAAGCAGGTACACCCTGGAAAATTTTTTTAATGCTATGGGACAGGAACCTTCTCATGATTAAAAACATTGCGGGAATAACTATGTGATCCAAACCCCTAATATTCTATAATCTGTCCTGGAATACAACACAAGAAAAAAACAAATCTATTAGAACTAAAGCCTGGGCTGGATATGATGGTTTGTAAGTCTCCAGAATAAGAAAAGGTATCTTTTTATCTGTAAAGATCAAGCATCAGCAATCTTGACTTCCATATGCCTACTTCATAAAAATGCTTTTATTTCATAAAACTGCTTTTAGGGAAGAGACCCTAATTTGTAGTATATAATTAGACTAGATATTGTAAGGAAACACACAATTTTCTTTCTACAACCATCCAACATACAAAGTACATGTTCATGATTTTACAGACAGACACCTGGAATCGCCTTTTCTCTAGAAACTAGCCTGGAGCTACTCCCACACCAGCACTTAACATGCCAGCACCTTCTGTCATAAAGCAGCAGTGCCTTGCCCACATCCCCCTCCCTTCCACCCCCTCTACTGCTATTAGCCATTCACCTGTGCTGCCACAGAAAAAATTACTAATACCAACCACCCCACAGAAATAGCACCTCCCTGACTTCTGTCAAGTCACCAGGAAAGGGACACTTCCTGTGTGCTCCTTCTGCAGCCTGGATTTGCTATGCACCTTCCAAGATGAGGACAGCCAGCATGCTGTGACAGCATTACTGCTTCTAAAAACCTTAGCTAAATTTAACCTTCACAGATCTAAGGAACAGATTTTTCATTTTAAAGCAGGAAGTGTTTATCATTTTTGCTTCTTAACCTTACACCTCCCATTTTCCAAAAGCTGTTCCAAATAACCACACTTGTGCTCAGAGCTCCTAGTGTAGCTACAATTAGCAGAAGTCAATATGATCACTATTAGACTTCTAATACTTATGTGCATTTCTTTTAGAACCAGGTGAAACATTCCTCTGAGATGCTTTAAGGTGCAACTTCATTATACTATTTTATGCTGTCTTACCTTCAAATTAATAAACTCATTGCTTCACCTTGTACACATAAAATAGCTAAACTAATTGTTTCTTCTAGCTTTATTACTTTAGAGGGATGTATTTCTAGGATTTGCTTGACACGCTATCTGAAATAAATCAGGACAGCACTTCAGGAAGGTCAACCTTGTGTCTTATAAAAACTAAGAGCCATCCACTATTCCCCAGGTGAAAAACAAAAGTAAAGATGTTAATATCAATAAAAAAAACTAAAAACTCACTCACTGTCTTCTGTGGGAAGGACCTGCAGGGAATAAATCCATTCTATTATATCATCTTTGTTCACCACATCTAAGGAATCCAACATATCCAGACCAGAGAGCGCGAAAAATGCAATTGTCAACCTAAAAGAAAAAGATAAGACTTACACTTCCCACCATAAATATCATGGGGAAATTAACAAATGGTTGCAGAAACAGAAATATCTACAGATTCTCAGCCTTTGACAGTGGTGCAACACATAGAGCCTAGCTCAGAAAGCGTGAAATTTATCTATGGGACCAAATTTTGTTCTTTGTACTGTAAACATTACTCTGTTTCAACAAGGCTTTTCATATAAGCCACCCCTTCTTTATATAGTAATGATATGCCAATTCAGACATTAACCTACAGGCCTGCTTACCTGAAAAAAACACTACAAAGTAAACTAGGTTATTAACATACAGAGCACTAGTTCTCCGTGATGAATTCTTACATGAACAATCCCCTAATTATGCAGTAAGTGCAAGATAACCCTGAACTACCATAAGCTGTCTCTCATTGTGTCCAAAATCCTATTTCAGATGCTTAGAAGTTAAGTGTCAAACAGTAAGGCTCCCTTTGCAACCAACTGATGTATAAATAGGCACACAGGATGAATTACCATCTAGAGGTACTTATTCCTCATCCTTTGGTATAAAGGAGCCTAGGTGACTAACTTATTTAAACATCTAAAATTAAGCACATCAAATACAAGTATCCCATACGGGAGTGGAACAGCTAGCATGTTGAATGTCTTTCTTGCCCACAGCTCATTTCCTTCCATAAATGTATGTTACCATACCGTCTTTGAAGTTTTTGTTTTCACCTTAAAGCACTGTAGCCACCTAGCTTACAGCATGACTCCTCAAACAGTTGCATTACTTGCTCTGACAGAGCACCAAAGCAACAGCACTGGGTTAGGAACTGGAGAGCTTGCTATGAGAGAAAACGTTCATGTAATTGTAAATTCTGACTGAGATTAAAATTAGCTGGATGTATATTTTGCCACCCACACTTGCATCTGCCTATCCTTCTAGAAATTCTTGCTCTCCTTTCACCAGATAAGATGATGGATTGTGAAACAGCTGCTACACAGGCAGAAACTACAGTTTAGTATGCCAAGGAAAACCAAAGGTTAATGCCAGCTTTCCTTAGAAGGCTAAGTTATAATTTGCAGCTACCTCACAAGCTGGTGAGCTACCTTGGCCATCAGTAGTGGGCACCTCTGAAGTTGAGGAGACAGATGTGGACAGAAGCCTCTACAGACACTTAATTTCTGCATGTGGTTCTGCATCAGAGCCACAGTCAGACCAAAGAAAAAATGGTGATGTGAGTCAGCCCAAAACACACCTCCAGAAAAATTCTTCTAATTAAAACACAGAAGCCAAATGATGATGCAGTAGACACTGATCTCAATACAGTGGCACAACCTCAAAGGGTGACATTCCTACCTAGTGGGCTGACTGGTTGCTATAGTCATCATATGGCCATTCACAAGCAGAATTTAAGTCAACAACTTCTGCTTCAAAACTGTTATAATCTAGGATTACATAGCACAAGCAGGGTCCACAACTCAGCTGAATAATGTGACTTGTTAAGCTGAGGTTACTTGATTTTATACCATCTTTTATTTTAACCCTCAGCTTTTGCATTGCTTTTCATACCACTCTTACAAACAAAAGGTTTTAATCTATAAACTGCTTGGATATTGAACACTAACAGTCCCTCTTCAAAAAACCCCTCCATGCAACTCTACGGTCCTTGCAAAAAAACCCAACCAAACAAAAAAAACCCCCTCAAACACAGAATAGCATACAGCTCCATTACTGCAAGTATTCATGACAGAAAGAAAGTGTATACTTACTCTGTTGTTATTGCATTCTAAAATATGTCTCTTCACTATTATTATAAATAAAGATTCTGAGTATAGAAAGCCAAAAAATGTGTGTTGCACACAAAGATATTTCTATGTGGAACAAAAGTATTTTAAGCCCCCTGATAACTAAGAAGTTGTCATTCAAAGTACAAAATTAACACTTCAAGGCTTGTATCAACTTTTGCCATTGATCAGATCTGTGTAACCCAAGATCTGACTCTGGATAACAACCCACTATTTGAAGCAAAACCACTACTTTTATAAAAAAACAAGGAATTTATTGTTCTGCTACAGTAAATTATTTGTTTGAAACCTTGCGTGTATTTTCTGATTTTCACAAACACTAAGTTTGACAATCTTTTACTGAAACTACTTAAAGACATTTTTAGACTATGTTACCCAGCTAAGCTACTTCCAATGAGGCACAAACAACACACCAACTTCAGCACTAGAAACTGCTGCAAACTAGGTCCAAAACTGCAAGGCTGTACATACAAGACAGACAATAAATCTCATCTGTACTTAAAAACATGTATATCAGATAAATGAATGTAAAAAGTGGTTTTACATATAGTTAGGCTTCAGTTTACTTATTTAGAGGTGATTCTCTGAGTTAATAGTACCAGCATGACTAAGGAACAGCCCGTACAGTGTGTTGGAATGCACATGTGACAGGCCAGAACATCTGGCACCACCGGACACAGACAAGTCCTGACACAGCCGCCTAGATACTGCATCCTTACTTCCACCTCACAGAAACTTAACAGACACATGTTCTAACACTCACAATGATAATTTTTAGCAGCACCTTGGCTGACACATACCATGAAGTATAAAAACTGTATACACAGCAACTTCCACAGAAGGCTGCCCTTTGTCAGACAACCCCCAAGTCTGGCATCACTTTTGCCCTCTCTTTTCTTCATGCCTTCTACCACTTTATTTATGGCATATGTATTAATTTAGGAAGTCAAGCATCAAAGCTTGACAGCTGAAATTTGTTAACTGACCTACCGAAAACTTACAAAACAGGCATCATTCGTCCTGAAGTTCCCCTCAAAGACAAGCAAGTAAAGACACTTCTGATAAATTCAGAGCTCTTCATCTTCAGGCATGGACAAAGAATACAGTTTCTCAGCATAATTCAGAAAGCATTTGAAGTGACTGATTTGAGAAACTGAATAAGCATGCTACAAAAAGCACCATGCAGTACCACAATGTGAAAGACTTCAGAGACTAGGGGAGTTGGATTCTGCAAAGCCTCACAGTACTGACAATCAGTGCGTATGGAACACTATCAATCAGATTACTTAAAAACTACTGTTGCTGATGCTCCATGCAATATCTACAGACAAAAATAATTATGAAGGCTCTGAGGCAATAAGTTGAGTAAAGAACGAGAAAGCGATTTTCTTTATTGTACCTACTCCCTTATTGTTTGACAAACTACAGGTTAAGTTAGAATGGACTGGCACTGTGTGGCAAATTTCATCCTCTACCACCCTGCCTGGTGACTAGAAGTGCAGTTGTTTCTTGCTGCAGTGCAGTGAACCAAAACCAACTCACTGACAAATGAAAGATTTTTTTTTTTTAACAAGTCTCACTTTAATTTAGTTGAGTTTCCGCATCTAATTCACCACAGAACCACATAAATGCAGGAACAAGGGATGCAAGAATAATAAAAGGGTAACAGCATTTCTTTCTGCAGCAGTACCAACGCAGGAAGCTTGCTGAACTCTGTAACCTTTAAGTTGTCAAAAGGGCAAACTTAGTACCCTGAAGGTCAAACTGTAGATGATGCATTTATGGTTCGATCCCCTGCTCAGAATATGTTAACAGACACGTACACACATCTGCAGAACACTGATCTAAAAATCAGTATAAGTGAACTGAAAAACCTCCGGCTGAGTAAAAACTTCACGACTTCAAAAAAATACATGAATTTAGATGCCTTCGACTTTTTATTCTAATTGAAGGCTTAGACTGTGCTGATTAGCCAGAAATTAAGGCATCCTGAAATAGTTTCAAATTGACAGTTCTGATTTTCAGAAAACAGTATTCTTCCAGTGCTGCACAGCCATTAGGTACAATACACTGGGCCCTGGTTATTTAGTGTATTGTGGCTACTATGACCACACATTAAATTTAAGCTCAGGCAGCTCATTAGCTTCTCAAGAGTTCTCAAAACAATTAGTGTTATTATTAGCATTATTCAGTAAGATTAGGGAAGAGCCCATGTAAACTAGAGCCTCCGTTTCAGCTCAGGGACAAACTGCAAGAGCTTAGCAATGTAAGTCATAGAACAGAAATGTCTAGGTTGTCACGGGCCTCTGGAGATCACTGGTCCCACCTTCTGCAAAACACAGGGCCTTAGATGAGATGACCCAGGACCCTGACAAGCCACGTCTTCAAGGGAGACTTCACCACTTCACTGGGCAACCTATTTGTGGTTAACTGCTCTAAAGGTGAAGGGCATTTTTCCTACATCCACACAATTTTCCCCAAAGCAACTCATTCTCATAGCCTCCTGCCCCATCACTGTGGTCCCTTGTGAAGGGTGCACCTCCATCTTTCTCTGTAACTAGCTTCCTGGCAATGGAAGACTGTGATCAGATCCTTTCTCCTCTAGGCTGAACAAACCCCTTTTCTTCAGCCTTCCTCCACATGTAAGTGCAGCTAAGGTTAGCCCTTTGCATTATGATTCTAATACATTTGCATGTTACTGTAACTTTAACGCCTAGAAAAAGTTAAAGAGTATCACATGCCTAGACTTCCTCTTGCTGTCATTTAAAATAACTGACAAAGTGTGCTGAAACATCTGCTAATTCTTAATGGATAAATGATTTACAACTCTGAACCCAAAATTTCTAACCTTCCTTTTGAATATGAAGTTACCTGTTACTCCACACACAGTTTGGGGCTATCCATACCAGTCCCTGCCTGTTTTTGCCAAGTGTTCCTACTCTCAACTGAAATAAAGCTTGATTTAGGAGAAAGAACTGATCAAAGCCATTAAGCATTCTTCACAGCATGACTTGCAGGAGATTACAAAGTGAAAAGCATCTGATGATTTTATTGGTTGAATAAGATGCTGAACCCTCTACACATCTCCAAGTTTTTATCAAGTGCAGCTTGACAATCAAATTATTGATCCTCTTGTGCTGCAGATGTAACAACTACCTTACGTGTAAGAATCGGAAATAAATGCATTCCGTAGACATTACAGGCACGAGCGTCCCTCTAATTCAAAGTGAGGAACATAGTTCACTAGTATTTTAACTCCTACGCTAGCTAACGAAGATTTTAATTACTTCTGTTACATAAACAAGAGTCTTCTGCATGCTGACTTCGAGCTACGAAAGGATTAAGTCATTTACTTTAGAAGCAGCTTCTGGGGTGGATTAAAAGAGCAAAGCACAAGAACGAAAACAGATTAAAAGGATCAGCAAGTCTTCCCTCGTGGATATTGGCGGCTGCGGCAGACACAGCTTAAGCAAGCACAAACCAAACCCCTACGCCGACTCCTGTTTCTCGGGTCCCGTCTGCCGGTGGGCAGATTTTCAGGGAGCGCCTTCCTTTCGGCCGCCGCCGCGCCCCGCCGTGCCGGCGGCCAGCACGGCGCGCTGCTGCACCACCCTGCCCGCCGCCGCGGGAGGCGAGGCGAGGCCGGGCGGGCAGCTCTCCAGGAGGGATCTCCCGTCCACGGGGCTGCCCACCGGGGAGGGAAGAGCCGCCGCCTCCCCGAGACGGCGGGGGCGTGGGGGGGGGGGGGGGCCCCGGGCGAAGGGCAAGGGGGTCCGTCCCGCCTTCCCACGGGGCGGCCGGAGGGCGACGGCGGCGCGCCGAGACGCCGGCCCCAGGGCGGCGGGGCC
>NW_010972713.1:155575-165995 GCF_000737465.1 Haliaeetus leucocephalus | reverse complement strand
GCGGCCGGCCCGCCCGCCCGCAGCCCGAGGAGCCCGGCCCGCTACCTGCTGGTCTCCAGCGAGGAGTAGCGCTCGGGCAGGAGCTGCAGGCA
Organism: Haliaeetus leucocephalus; assembly: GCF_000737465.1. Classification (NCBI taxonomy): domain Eukaryota; kingdom Metazoa; phylum Chordata; class Aves; order Accipitriformes; family Accipitridae; genus Haliaeetus; species Haliaeetus leucocephalus. Next base: position 165,903 of record NW_010972713.1, on the reverse strand, counting down.
GCGCTGGAAGAAGCGCACATGCCGCTCCCGCAGGAAGTCCAGCCGCTCCGCCTCCCCCGAGGACGACAGCTCCTCCGCCGCCGCCGCCTCCATCTTGCCGCTGCCCACGCCCGGCGCGCCCGGACTGCGTCACGCGCGGCCGCCGCCCCGCCCCCTCCGCGGCGACGTCAGCGGGAGCCGCCGCGCCCGGGCCCCGCGAGAGGGTCGGTGGCCGCGCGTTGCTCCGCTGCCGGCGGGGAAACGCGCTTTTAATGCGAACGGGAACGCACGCCGCCAGTCCGACGGACGACGCTTCAAAGCCGACACTCACAAAAGGCAAAGGTAACACACGTCACTGCGTCAAACACATTTTGTGACAGCCCCGCAGGACTGCTGGCCGCGAAGTCATCATCCTGCGACAGGGACAGGCGGCTGCTTGTCCTCTACAGCCCTTGTCTCCAGACCGGGGGAGCTCTAAAAACAAGGCCAAAAAAAAAAAAAGCGTAAAGAGCTCACACATAAACTGTATTTTTGTCATGCCCTGCCTCCGTCGTTCTCCTCCTTACCGACGAGGAACACGTAAAAGCGGTTCTGAGGCTGCCGCTGCGACCTCTCTTGCACGTTCCTCCCAGCAGCCCTCGGTAGGTCTGCACAGCCTGGTCAGCTCTCTGGTTACCCGAGTCTCGACCTCGGAGGGAAACAGACAAACACACACACATTGGTCGTTTTCATTGACCGCAGAGCAAGTTACATACACTCATTAGGTCTCCATCATGTGGATGGGTGCAGAGTGAAAAAAAAAAAAACAAAAAAAACCCCACAACAAAAAACCACCCACAAAAAAACCCCAACAAACCAACACAAAAACAACACACAGCTGGTAGCCCGAAAGAGACTTTTCCCTCCCCACCGTCACAGAAAATGGGAGAAACAGGAAATCAGTAAAAGGGGCAACAACTGCTTGCTCTCATTAAATTTTAGTAATTTAAAAGGTTAGAGACTCCAAGAACCCAGACGGCGTTCCCCAAACTCTTCTGAAAGCCAGCCTGCTTATTTAGCTAATGGTAGAAAGCCATTTAAAAAATAAAACACGCCACCCATATTGCAGCTCATTTGTATGAGCTGTAGGCTATACCCAGAATAAGCACTGCTGGGAGTTAAATAAATTCTCTTGTGTTCCCTAGCCCCCCCCCCTTTTTTTTTAAACACAAGAACAACTATGCCTGCTACATTTTTGTCTCCTGATAACAAGCCTGACTTACTTATTTTTCCTTTATCAACCATTTACATAAGTAAAAATAATTGCTTTTTAGATCAATGAGGAGAAAGGTCGTTTAAACAACCAAGCTGCACACACCTCAGATTAAAACAAAGGTAAGTTACCTTCTCTCTTAACTTTGCTAGCCTTTTTTCTTTTTCTCGTTTCTCTACTTCTTTAGCTTGTTTTTGTAGACTCCTTAGCTTCAGTTTATGTAGATCCTGAAACACATGATGAAGGAAAAGCAAACTTTTCTTTGGAAGTAAAACATATGGTATCAAAACATATATGCAGCCTTTTCACAGTTTTTGTTTTGATATTATTTCATCATAGTACAGAATAAAGTTATACTAGGTAGCTACTTGCTATAGCTTGTCCTGCACAAACAAATTATAATTACACAGTTTTGAAAAAACATGGATTGTAATAGTTTAATCTCTGTTTATAAAAGTGAACTCTAGTGTGAATGCTGACAATAATAGCAGTTCTCCAGTAATCAGATTTACACTGATATGGGATCTAACTTGATCTTACACATACTGAAACCTGCAGGATATTCAAACATTGCTTTATTTCATATCTGCATACAACAATCAGGTCTTCTGACATTTTCTATAGCATGGAGAGCAAGGCAGCCCAAGCTGGTTTTCCCCAAACATTTTCACATTGAAGTAAATAAAACCACTTCTATATGTAGAAAGAAATATGGGCTTGAATCTTCTGTAGAACTTAGATAGTGAGGAAAAGGAACATCTTTGTCTAAAAGTTTCATGCTGTTTCTTGTATGTAACAGATGCTGTTATTCATAGTGAATCAAAAATAGATTTAAATTAATGAAACTTGGATTTTAAAAGTGTTTAACAGATTCTATTGTAGGAGGAAGTAGGCGAATTTAAAACAACAACATGCATAAATGGAGATATAATTACGTACATCCTCTTGAAACTTAGTAATTTCTTCTGCAGCAATTCTCTTCCTTTCCTCCTTTTCAGCTTCCTCCCTCTTTTCCTTTTCAAGCTTTTCAAGTTCCTCCTTTTCTTTCTTCTGCAAGGTATACCTTTCCAACAGTAACTTCATGTGGCATTGATGCTGGCGTTCTTTTTGCCTTTTCACCTTCTCTTTTTCTAGTTTTAGTTGTGATGCTTTTTCCATTGCAAATGCTATTGCTTTCTGTTTCTTCCATGCTTCAATTGCTGCTTGTTGTCTTTTTCTTTCCTCTGCTTTTTGCTTCTGAGCTTCTTCATGCTGTAGCCATTCTTCCTTGAGCATTTTTCCCGATTTCTCTTTCTCCTTCAAATTTCCTTCTTTTTCTTGCTGCTGCTTTTCTTTCCACTTCTTAATTGACTGCAAGAGAACAGCAGGGGAAAGAAAATAAGGTTTTCGTGAAAGTTTTCCACATTCCCATTGATTGTCTGATGAAAACATACGCTCCAAGGATACAAAATGCAGATAGGAATTAAAAGTCTACTAAAGGTGGAACCTGTGGCCAAGAAGCAACTATGTCTGCTTTCTCACAGGTTTTGGGGTTTTTTTTTTTGGGGTGTCCCCCCCCCCCCATTTTATGGATCACACATAGCAGGTTAATACATGCCTGCTAAGATTATTTACGTTATGCCATTCATATTAACTTTGGGTAGTTATGAATGTTTGTGTAATACGCTTTTTTAATGCGAACATATTTCAGGTCTTAATTTTTTTTTTCTTCAAACTAAAAATTCCACCTACTATTTTATAATTCAGTTTTTATGTCAATGTATCTTTTATTATTCAGAGGGATAGTTTTTGAAGTAATCTTAATTCTCTGTGTCAGTATGGCATAGGTATATTGCCTATACAGTGGAATAGACTTTCTTAGGGACAGATACAACAAGCACTGCAGTTTCAGATAGGATCACTTACTGATCTGGCATTGGCATCTAACTTGCTGGACCACTGCCATCAAAGGCATTTATTATATACTTTGGCAATACACGGCCCACTTCAGTGCATTGTTAGGCCTACGCTTACTGGTAATTCTTCAAGACAAAGTATTTCTGGCAAGTTGAAGATGCTGAAGAGTTCAGTTATATATCGTCACCTATATCAGAAATCCACCTAGCACTACCACCAGAGAGACAAATACAAAAATAAGAAGTGCATGCATTTTAAAAATAAGTACTTTTTCTTAAAGCTACAAAAGCCCTAGAGGGATTATTTTACCTCTTTCTTTCTTTTCTGTAAAATTAGAAATTCTTGATACCATTTGTCATGCTGTTCAATATCTTCTTTTGTTCTTCCACAGAGATACTCAAGGGCTTCATCCACATAAGGTAGCCTTCCTTTGTGTTTTGTCCATACTTTCAGAAAATTTTGATGATCATAATCATCCCAGCCTCCTTGCCGCCCTCCTGTTCGCTGAAGAAATCTTTCAAACTCTACTACTTCTTCAGGTAGATGATTTTCTAGTGTTTTACCAACTGAGACCCTGGCTGACGGTAATTTCGAAACTTTTTCTGTTATTGAACTGCCTAATGCCCACAGTTCCACTTTTCTCTCAAAGACACTGAGCTCATTGATGGCAGTTTTTTCCTCCTTCAAAAGCTGTTCATATCTGGAAAGAGAATAAACACTGAAATGTAAGAAAAAAAATCCAGTATTCATTGTTCATTCACTGAAAATGAATTTTGGAATTGTTCAATGCCACAAAAAAGCTATTCTTCAAAGATTAAGAACTGAAATGGTAACACAGATGACAGCATGGTTGTAATGATCCCATAATAAAGCACTACACAGTCAGAATTAAGTTACCCTTTTAGTGAAAGCACACATTTATGGCACTCAAACAATTAACTCAATCCCCTCCTAACACCAGTAGAGAGAAAGGGAAAAAAAACCCCACCCACTTAAAAAAACAGTAACAACAAGACTCCCACAATCGCATCTCTTCTGCAGCCTTTCTCCAAAAAGCCTTTTCATAGGCAAATCATTGTTACATTGCATCACTGCAATAGCTATATAAACAGCCTCTTTAAAAGGCTGTTTATGAAGATTCTAACATTGATAGCTTGAGTTTTGATTTACATACCACAGGAATCACAAGCAAAAGAGTAAATTAAAAGAATAGTTTACTTGATTAATGCAAAGTTTTCATTGTGTTTTATGAAAGCACTTTTTCTTGTAGCTGAAGCATGTATAAACATACATTTGCCTCTGTTCCTCTTTAAAAGCATTGATTGCATTTTCAACTTCTTCCATCATTTCCTTGAGCTTGTCAACAACTAAAGGAAAAGAAGAAAAGAGCATATCTCACTTAAGAAGTCTACAGTATTTACCAGTAATTCAGCACTATCCAGAAACGTAGGCACTTGTAGAGACTTCTGGAACACTTTTATTTCAGCATACAAAAAAAGCATGCATTTCCATCTCAAACAGCCTTAAAAGACAGACTCTCATTTATTCAAAAGGTGTGATTTCACAGTGATTTAGCTAACTGGAAGCAGATCCCAGTATAAATGTTTATTTCCATTAAACAAGTCTCAAAGTAACCTTCAACTGATTCACAGAGTAAGATGGCCTTGTCCTAAAGAGTTTCCACTTTTGATTTTTGTAACAATGCAGTTAGAAACTTAAGAAAGATTTGAGTGTGCTTCATTTATACCAGGCTTTAGCAACCCTATTTAACCTACAGGTCACTACTTTTACAAAGCTGACAAAGAAACATCAAAGTAAGATTTTATGCTGTACTGTCAGCATGCTGTAGTCCTGATGTGGAGAAAGACAGTAAGACAGCTGTCTAGAGAAGATCTATTTTGCAATGGTAGAAAAAAATTTTAGAATCTGTTTTAAACCAGCACACCATCTCTATGGACACATATTGAACACATAGTTCAACTAACCTGTCTTTAAAAAATAATAAACTAAATTGGTACAGTTATATCATCTAAAACTCGTAGTTCAGCTTTCATGCCTTGTTAGTTCCTGGTATCTTTGCTGACAGCTTAAGAAGATAATGCATTTTTATAGACTAGACACTGAATAAATGAAGGAGATGCATTTTATCTAGCATCAGAGAGCCATCAGCTAGTAGGAGGGCTTCAACCTGAACTCCACACGAGCTGGTAGAGTATCACACGAGAAAGGCACTAAAAGAACCAATTTCCCAAAAGTTTCAAAACATCCAAACTCAATGAGTTGTTTCAGCATCTTCTATAGAATATTCTGCCTTACACTTCAAGCCATGTGGATGGCTAGAAATGAGTCCCTGTAGACCCTACTCTGTGACCTCTTACCAGAAGAAAGGGAGTTACATCTAAATGGCACTACAATACTAACTTTCTTTTACATAAGGCAAGGAGGTACATACAGAAAATACCTGGCTTTTAACAGCCTGAAGAAACAAACCCACACCACTTCTAAGACAGGGCAAGTTTCTCTGTTTCCACACAGAATTGCACGATCTTTCAACATTTCTTACATTTCTGTATTCTTCCCTATCCAGATTCCTGGAAAAGCAGACAGACTGGAGAAGGAGTATCCCAAGTCTGCAGGAGAATCACAAGCCCAACTACACAAGAAACCTGTCTATAGACAAAACAGTTTTTAAATCTGTCATGACAACTTACATTCTGGTGTAGGCTTCACATCTTTTAATTGCTGCTGAAGTCTCTTCACATTATTTTGTATTTTTGATAGCTGCTGCAGGATTTTAGCTTCTGTTAAACAAAATAAGGTGCTCATAGTTCCAACAGTTTCTTTGTGCATTAAATTCAATACAATAACAAGAGCAATGAAGTGTCCAAAATAAACTGTGGATTTTGTCTAAGCAGGAACACAAATTCTGTTTGATCATAAGAAACTGCCATAATACTAAGCATGACTGTAACTGCATGTAGCTGACTGCATGGGCCATGTATCTCCCCACACAGCGTCAACAGATTTTAAAATTAGTAGCTCTTATTTCTAAAGGGGTCAACAGGATAGTCATATCTAGATTAAATCAGTTGTTTGTTTGTTTTTTTCCCACTCAAACCTTTTATCAGGTAACTGGAGTTTGGAGAATATTGCCTATGCAGATGACACCTGCTCCAGAATTTTGAGGGAGACTCTGACCTAGGCCTCAGAAAACTCAGCAGTTAAGAGAAAACAAACATGGAAAGCATATGTGAATGTACTACTTCAGTGTAGTTAACTGAAGTAGAATAAGTGGTTTTGTGTACTCCAAGCACGCATACACTTATTTGCTTTGTTACCACTTGGCTCCTCATGAGTCCATAAATACAATACTGATGAGGATGAAATTCTGGATACATCTTAGGTACTAAGGAGCTATATCTTCTGTACTAAAAGATTTGGTTTAAGGAAGGGATAACAGAGTCCAAAACCTAAATGTAACAAAAAGTAGCTAAGACATGACCCTAGTGATTCCTGCTGAGACCACAGAAAATGTAAAAGCACACAGATATGCTGAAAGACCTGAACATAGTAAGTGGGAGGCCTGGGGGTTCTCATACACACCCTAAATGATCTTACTCCAAGACTCCTTCACATCTCACATGTAGTGCCTTACACCTCTCATCTTTGTCCTCTTTATTATCTCACAACAGTATCTCCACCCATACTTCCATGCTCCCTTCTTACCCTGGAAAATTTTCTGAACTTTTTAGCTTAGTCGTTCCTCGGAAATATTTACATTTCTTAAGGACTGCAAGATGTAAAGGATATGATAAATTTCCTTAATTAAAACACATCCAAATTTGTAAGGTAAGTGTATTTTTAGTTGTCTCTACATGCCCTTTCCCTTCTTCAACTTACTGATCTTCTGTATCAGAAGGCATAGCATGATTTATCTGATTACTTTTGAAAGAATCTAGGTACTGTGACCAGGGAGTCACTTTTCCCCCCGAAGTAATTAATTAGTCCATAAGTGGAACAGATATTGTAGGACAGACTGTGTACCATCTCACACCACTATTTAGACTATGAATATTCATTACCCACAAATTTAAAAAAATGCAAAACTCTTTAAAAGTGTATTTAAAGGCAGCAATCAGTCTGAGAAAACTTATGTTGCAGTTAAGTATATATTTATTGTACCTTAGCTAGGCTACATTAGATTTTGCAATAGACACACAAAATTGATTCCAAGTTTCTAGAACAGTAACTTTCCCCTCAAGTTGTTGTGGGTGGTATCTGATACATTCAAGATTAAAAGAAAACAGTTAATAACACAGAAGGCCCCAAATGTTTATGCTTCTGAATTTTGCAAGTGAATTGTGGAAGTCTTCTTTACAAACAGTAGACATGGTGAAATACCACACTTTTATCAGCATCTACCTTCCACCTGAACTAATCCCTCTGTACTACTGATTATTAAAGCATTTAAACAAACAGTAGAGTAAAAAAAAAACCAAAGCAAACAAAAAAAAACCCAAAACCACCACTTACTTTCAGTTTTCCTGCTGACAGTCATGCTACGTTCCAGTTCCTCTAGTGTGCTGTATTCTACCCTGAAATCACTCTTCCTATTGTAAAGATGTCCAATTTTTTCTTTTTCTATATTTGCAAGCCTGCAAAAAAAAGGTTACCACACTGAGTAAGACATGAATACTTCACAAAGCCCTAAGGTTTTCCAAGGGTAGTATCCAGCTGAGGCTGTGTCACCAGGACTGTCTTAGATTTTATACAAATCACTAGTTTGTTCCTACAGCTGTTTCAAGGAAAATCTTTCTGCAGTTGTAAGACTACACACCAAAGTAACCCAAGAACTTGAACAAGAGAAAGAAGTTAACATGGAAATTACCTCGCTGACAGGCAGTGGCTCACACCTGAAATTTTATCTGTATGCTCACTATCAGGAAGCCTCATGCCAATTTTCATTGGAAAGCGCACAGACAGGCACAGGCTGCATTAACGCAGCTGCACGCATAGATGGAGCCCCAGCACAGACAAAACGAGTACATTCCCTCAGCCTTAACACCAGTAACAGTACTACTGCAACTGAAGATTCAAATTCATTAGCATTTAAATAACTTAAGATACTAAAGCTGCTACCTTATACTATACTATGTATAGTACAGAGAGCTATAGGTGACTTCTGCTTTCCTAATAAGGTCAGAAGCTTTAGAGCACAACTCAGAGTGGGATGTGCTTTGCCTTACTACAACCAGGCAGTATACTAGGGTCTGACCTAGAGAAAAAGCCCATGCAAAAGGACTGCAGATACTGCAGTCCTGAGCATATCGGTGAGGTTTGGTGCCAGCACATTAGAGGTTAGAAAGCAGGACACTGGTGCCACAGAGTACAAAAATATCTGGTAGGATTCCCAACATTAAGCAACACTACCAACAGCCCCAGAAACTCTTTGTCAGTAGCAGCTTCGTTCTTCAGCAGACTATTGCTGCTATGTGGTTCAAACCCCTATATGGTACAGTTTATGGTCCACAGTTTAAATGTTTTGCTGTCCACTGGTGTTCCCAGACCAGACCCAAGTACTAAATCTCCCCATACAGTGCACTAGAAGCTTTCAGAGCACAACTACAGAAGGACAGTGTGCCATAGTTAAATGGCATGCCTTGTTTGAAGTTGCTTGGGAACATTTACATTACCCAGTAGTCAATTTTTGAGCCACAACCCAGGATAACCAAGGAAGAGCTGGTTCAGTCACTCAGCGCAGAACACTGCTATGACACTTAAGTGTCACTGTTCTTTCAGGATTCACAACTACAAACCCTTCCTTCAGCCAGGTGGCTATGTCAGCTCTTCCTCATAAAGGTCATCCATTCAAGAACAAAACTCCCTGTTTTCTCAGCTGCCAGTGTAGTTGTTACAGGACTTACTCAAGATGTGGTGAAACAGATTTAAATCACTTCTGTGCCTGAGCTGTCTTGAACCCCCATTTTCCAAAGCAGTGGCCTAGATACTCTAGATGAAGTGCTTTCAGTCTTCTCTGATTAAGCTGTTGTAATGCTGCTGCAACTCCCCTTTTGTTGGTATGTCTTAAGGGCTTTAGGTCCTTAGAAGGGTAAGAACAGCTGAGTAGGAAAACTGAAAACTCAATTATGCCACGTGCACTTTCTTTTTTGTGCATCTAGCACAGCAATAGCTTACTAAAGAAAATGACTGACTGAAGTCCAAATGGTAACTAGAACAACAGGGCATTTTGGAGCTCATGAGCCTATCCTGAACTACTGTAACAGCCACAATAATATGCCTGAGCTCCTAAAAAGGAAACCTTAGCCTAAAGGTTTTGTTACCATAAATTCTCACCTTGAGTTATGTTACCTCCAGAACAGCACGAAAATATACTTATGATGAAGTGTTTAACTTACTGAGTTTTGAGCTTTTCTGCAGTCCTTACAAATTCAACTTTCTTAGCTTGTTCCGCTCTCATCTTCCAGTTCTGAAATTGTTGACCAGCACCTGCAGTACTGGAACAGCTGTCATTCTGTACATAACAAAACCAAATATTATTCAAAACCAATTGTTTTTTAAATGCTTATTGGTTATTTTTAAGCAGACAACACCACAGTGCAGAGTAACAGCATTACTTCAGTTTTATAGTAGTGCAATTCAACTAATTTTAAGTCACACAGGTATAAAACTGGAGCGATGGCAAGCTGATTACTGTATACAAAACCACATTCTTCAGCAGAAAAATGGGAAGACTGCAACACCAGCTTGCTTTAAGAGAGGCTGCTCACCACACTGCAACACTCAATCCAGGCAACTGCTTTGCCTCTCATGGCGGTAAGTCTCTGACGAGTCTGAGTAACTACCCACCTGACTATAAGCGTAAGTGTAGTCTACACTAGGCAGATTACCCCCATTTCATCTTGTTCAAGAAAAGCACTCGCTTAATGTCTCCAACCTGCTTAATAACGCTCGCAAATTGCCAACTCCTATTCATAGCAACCCTGGACATCCTTAACACAACCACTGCTAGGAATGCAGTTAATGAAACCGCCTGCTCAGGTCACGAAGCTACCATTTTGAGGCCAGCCCGCCAAACCCGCACTGCTTCCTCCAGGTTTCTTTTTAACGCCTATCCCTGCACCTTCTACGAGGCTGGAACTCCTCAGCCGCCGCCGCCGCCGACCGCCTACCCGGCGGGCCC
>NW_010972713.1:152190-155508 GCF_000737465.1 Haliaeetus leucocephalus | reverse complement strand
CCCGCCCCGCCCCGCCGTGCCCCGGCGGCGTGAGGCGCCCGCAGCCGCTGGGATTTCGGCAGAGCGCGGGCGGGGGGGGGTCTGCCCCGTGTTGTCCGGACCGAACGGTGCGTACGAGGGACGTGCCGCCGCCTTGAGGGGGAAGGTGCCCTCCAGAGTGCCCGCAGCCGCGCGGTCGAGGTGGCGAGCGTTTGGAGAAGACGGCGGCCTCGAAGGCCCCAATCTCTTCTCCGGTGCTGTTGGAGCCCCCCGAATTGTCTCGAAGAGCTGGGGCCACGGGCTGGGCGTCGCAAGGTGGTGTCCCGTCAGAGCGGCGTGCTGAAGACCCGCTGGACGGCCCTGGCCTGGCCTGTGGGGCTGTTCAGGAATCCTGTACCTGGAGATCCATCAAATGGCATGGCAGCCGGTGGTGCTTGCTGTAGGGTAGCACTGCGTCGGGCTCTTCTCTCAGTGGCTGGTGTTAATTGGGAAGAGCCATGCATGGTTGTGATTTGAGTATGACTGATTAACTGCCTTGCATCTACGACTGAACACTTTTTTCTCCTTTCTTAACTCATGGAGGGTGCTTGTTACTGGCTCCGGTTTCATTTATGTTAGGACACAAGGTTTTGTATTGATTGCTTCCTTCAGGAAGACCAGAATATATACTCATTACCCTGACAGAAAATTAAAAGAGTTTTGCATTACTCAATACATTTTTGGGACTCTCAAGATCTTGTTTTTCACTCACATATACCAATCAAGTTTTAATGAGTTGCCAATTAACATTTCTGCAGTATAGAAATAATCTATTCATGTATTGGCTTTGCTAGCTAAAGAGATTTTACAAACTGGTGTTTTCCCAGCTGCAGAACACAAAAGCATTCACAGATGCTAACCAAATGGCCTAAGCTGAAGACATTTTATTGCCTAATTGATGTTTTTAAGAGCACTTTCCTGATATATTTTTCCTCTTCATGCTTTATGGCTGCACTTACATTTGATTTCTTTGTATTTGCTGAATAAGAGTTAACAAGTAAAGGAGAACATTTCAAAACCTGAAAACAGTCATCAGCATAAATTAAGGAGGATTGTTCTCACAGATTGCTACCTGAAATGGCTTGTAAAAGTGTTCTCTCTACAGCAGCTTTCAAAGTCTTCTTTGTCTTGTCCTTCACTATCAGATGTAAGAGAAAAAAGTGTGTCTTCTAAAACTGGTTTGTATTTGCTTTCTTTTGGTGACTGTCAGCCCTTCCAAGGTTTCTGTTACAAGGATCAGCAAACTGATAACTGGTCAGGGATTGCTCCACAGCAAGCACCTGTTTTCAGCAAGCTTTCTAACAAGGTGGCTCCAGTCATGGTGTAATTCAGATACTGTTCAGTAGTTTACCAAATTCTGGATGGTCAATCTATATTATTGTTTGCTACACATTTTACTCATGAGTTACTCAGAATCCTGAGGACTTTAGAAAGATGCCGTAGAAACCATGTGCAGAGATATTTCAGGTATTGGAGCAGAGCTCGGCTTTGCTAGTTCTTTGCTAGCACCATGCAGGGTCAGGCATCAAGGTGTGATGCTGATATAAAGATGAACCCTGGCTTTCAGCTGGGCCAGGACATTATTTCATTCCTTCTAAGAAGCACGATGCATCTAAGCCAGGGTATGCCTGTGGTGGGTTGGCCTTGGCTGGCCACCAGGTGCCTGCCAAGCTGCTCTATCACTCTCCCTCCTCCGAAGGACAGGGGGAGAAAATAAGATGAAAAACTCATGGGTCAGTAAAGGCAATTTAATGAGTAAAAGCAAAGGCTGCGTTTGGAAGCAAAGGAAAGCAAAATTATTTATTCTCTACTTCCCATTAGCAGATGATGTCCAGCCACTTCATGGGAAGTACAGCCCCAGTACACATAGCGGTTGCTGTAGAAGACAAACACCTTACTAACAAATGCCCCACCCCCAGCCCCTGGCCTTTTCTCTTAGCTATTATTGCTGAGCATGACATTGTATGGTATGGAATATGCCTTTGGTCAGTTTGGGTCAGCTGTCCTGGCTGTGTCCCTTCCCAGCCTCTTGCCCACCCCTAGCCCACTGGGCCTTCGGGGACGATGCTGGAGAGACAGCCCTGATGTGTGAGCACTGATCAGCAGTAGCCCAAACGCTGACGTGTTGTCAACACCTTTCTAGCTACAAACACAAAGCACAGCTCTATGTGGGCTGCAGTGGGGAAGGTTAACTCCATCCCAGCCAGACCCAATACAATGCCACAACTCTTGGGTGGCCTCTGTGTCCTTTTTGTAATCTAGATCCAGAAGAAATGAGATAGATAATTACATAAGGTAAATACATCCTGACCTCTCTCACACTCTCTCAGCTTAGTTTGGTGTTTGAGGTTAGCAAATCCCTGACTTCTGTGTGTGTTTTGCTTCATAAAAGCTTTCAAGATTTTGCACAGAAATAAAGCATGGAAATACACCAAGAAAAAAATCAAGCTGTTAAAATTTAAAGGAACTGGGTATACACAGAACAAAAAAGCCCAAGTAACAGAAAAAAAACCATTAGCCTGGAAGATACGATGCCGGCAATCAAAGATTTTATCACAGCCACTTACCTTTATGGAAGAGGCCTCATGTATCACAGTATCGGTTCACCATTTTCCTGAAATCCTTCAAGCCAAATAGAGAAAAAGGACTGCACGGTAATGTTGCATTCCCATCCCTGAGATCCTTGAGGAAACTGCCTATCTTACAAGGATGCATAAACATCCACTCACTGGATGCAGATCCGCAGAAGAAAGACTTTCCTAAGTCAATATTTCTCTTCAAAGTGTTGGGGGTTTTTTTGTTTGTTTGTTTGTTTTTAACTGGTACCTTATCTCTGAGTCCTCAACAAGAATGCTTTAGGGGAGTTGTAAAGTATCAAGCAGAAAAGACAGCCTGTGTTAGAGAAGCAAACTGGAAGCAGTTTAAAAGAGAAAGAATAAACTAATGATCAGAAAACCAAAGCCTTTAACCCTATGGGTACAACTATCCACTTGTGAAGGTATTCATAAAAAATTGTCTAGTTATCCTAGACTATAAAAGCACCCAGCTGCTGCTAACAACATGGGCTTTCCCTGTATTTTCATTTCTGAAAAAAATGTCTCCACTCTACTCTATGCTCAGACTCACAGGTCAGAATTAAACCGACTCAGGGCATCAGCCAAAATATGAAAAAAAACCATGGATGCAGGTGCAAAAAAAGCTATTACAGGTAGATGGATGGTATGTGCTTATTCTGGGGTGCTGTAGTAATGCACTCTGGGGGGCGATAAGCAGAGTAGGGAGAGCACCTGATAGGTACAC
>NW_010972713.1:151778-151987 GCF_000737465.1 Haliaeetus leucocephalus | reverse complement strand
TTTTAGTTAGTATAACCAATTATGTCTTATGTTTATGTGCGCGTACAGTGTTGATATAACCAATCATTAAGTGTAACTAGGCACGTGGACAGTGCGTGAATAATGTGTGTAACCAATAGTAAAATAGCTAAACGCATGTACGGATGTAACCAATGTATAAAAATGATGTCTGATGCTCTAGTAAAGGGTCTTCAACTATGATCATATTG
>NW_010972713.1:70365-151749 GCF_000737465.1 Haliaeetus leucocephalus | reverse complement strand
GTACACCAGCAGTAAGTGCAATAGTGCAGATGTGGGCAGGGGTGGTACAGTTCTGCACTGTGAAGGCAGGCTGCTTTTATCTCTTTAGTTTTTGTCCACCAGGTGTCATCTGAGAAGCACCTGATAGCTACTACAGGCATAAGCTTTTGTATTTTTTTCTTTCTAGAAACCAACAGCAAGCTTTTACTGTCTATAAGCAACACATCCTGCATTCAGCCTTTTGGCTGTCTCTATGCCTCTTTACAGGATGATCTGATCTGGCCCTGTACTGGCACCATCAGCTCCCCTTCATTTGATGAGGACAGAGTGATTAGTACCCATGGGAGACACAGGAGAGAGTGGTCATCACTTCTTCCTGTAAGCCCTGTCTTGGAGTGCTAGCAGACCTGACAGCCTGGACACACAAAGGTTTGTTGTTCTGCAGCCACAGCCCAGTGTTGGTGTCCCCCAGTACCTTTTCCTGCCAGTGCCTAACTTGCCCCAGAAGTTGAGGAGCTCCAGACTAGACAGTGGCAGTATAGTAGATCCCTTTTCTGTTCCCCAGATGAGTGCCTATTCTGCTCATCCTAACTCATTTTTGCATACAGCTTTGCTTTAGGTAGAAGGAACTTTGCATGGTGTCATGATGGCAAGGAACGGTGGCTTGGATTTCATGTTTTGTTCTGTGTAGAAGGCATCTCCAAAGAAGCTAAAAGCACAAGATACAGAAAGAGGCCTGGAGTCAGTAGCTTAGTTTTAGTAAATGTTTGTAGGAGAATATAGATGGTAGGAATAAAAAAACCTGTATTCATAATGTCCACAGAAATATCTGCTCATCTAAACTACCACTTCCTTTCCTTTCTGTAAAACACAGTCTGTATCTTTCAAGAAAATAGACCTTTATTTGAACCCTGATTGAAGTCTAGATTTCACGCTAAAACTGAAGTGGAAGACCAAAAGGGAAATGAACAAACCTGAACAAATCAACATGACAAATCCAAGGGTCCCAAATGAACAGGAGCACATCATTTTACTGTTCTTCACTCTCTCCTGATTTATAACTGTGTAAATGACAACTGAATCTGATCTCTTAATAATACGTCCTATTCCTTCCTTTTTTCCTCCAATTCGTTCCTTTTTTTTTTCCACTCTCTAGGATTTCCTCATCGTTGCCAATTCTTGGCTCTTCTGTAATTCTCTCCTTCTTCATCTCCCTTTCCTGTTACAAAAGGCAGAAGAAAATGTTCCTGCAACTATACTTGAAACACACAAAAAGAGATAGCAGGCGTGCCAGTAGAACACAGATAGTCCTAAGTTCAAGTCCCAATCTTGCAAAATACCTTCCTTCTTAGATCCTGCAAGCAGAGGACAGAAATGTGCTCTGGCAAAATTACAGGAAGTTTTAGGCTTGGCCAAACCTCAACATAGCAAAAAGTTGGATGCTTTCCCCAGTACACATTTGTATATTCAATCAACAACCTTAGCAGCTGCTTGTGTTTGAAACTGGCACACTGCATAGGTCACGCTATTGACAGCATCAGTCATGCTGGGGCTTCAAGACCTTACTCAGCAGCTGTCTCTGCCACTTCTTTTTCATGGTGAGTTTTTAGTTTATCAGCTCCTAAGCTACTTTTCTGCAACTGGTTATTAATTCAGTCAAGTGTGATGAAGCCCCTTTCTTAGGGCCTTTCATTGGCCTTTTCTGTGGCTTCTGCAAAAAATTGGCTGCCTACTTCAGGCTGTCGAGAGCTTTTCTTCCTCCTGTCGCATAAAGGCCAAGAGTCTACTAACTCAAGTCACTCTCAGCAGCACTCCCAAAAACCTCAAATAAGTCAGAGGCAGATAAATGAGAATGCATTACCAACATAATGAAGGTTGTCTAGGGAAGTGTGCCCTGCAGAAAAGAGAGGGTTTCCTAGGTCATGAGGAGAATGGCTGGCTGGCAAAGCTGACCTGTACTAGGAGCAAGTGCAAGGATATTTGTGTGCAAACGTGAAGCTGCCATGCACAGACGAAGAGAATCACTTGGTCTGTCACAAGTGTATGGCCTGGTGTTGCTACAGCTGGAAGTGTTTAAGAGTTTTGGCACTGATTTCATAATGGGCACATTAAAGCTCTAAATTTTTATGATTACTTCTATTTTTCTCAGTTCTAGTCTCTACAGCTCTCTATGGTAGCTATGAGAGTTACATGATTAAATTAGCAATCAGAATTAAATTTTTAATCAGAATTTAAAAGCTACATTTTAGAATGTTGTACTTCTACATTTTTGATTTGTAGTTACTGTAAGTCCTTATGCTTAGGCAGCTTACTGAGCGTGTGTGTGACTTCGGACTGTAACTGTATAACCAGTACAGCAACACACATATGTCAATCACAGTCAGAGTTTTCGCCTCCTTTATTCTGGATATGTGGCTGAAAGATGCAAGACACCCTCTCTGCTAGTTAACATGGAAGCAAATCTTTGTAGTTTTAAAAGAGAAAACATTAACAAAAAGTCCATTTGCAGCAAAAAAAGTCATATTGTCCAAATTCAGATTAAAAAATAAATTTGAAATGGTGACAACAACTACTATTTTCATGGCCACCATAAGGCTACTCCAATTTCACAGATTATTCCAGATTTCAGTAGCACAAAGTTAAACATTGGGGGTTTCACAGATCTGCTCTTTTAATGAAAAGAAGCAGTTGGCTAGCAGGTTTTATTCACATTCACTAAGTGTTCTTTGACCAACACCCATTTGTCAAAGACAAGCATCTTCCAGACCATATTAAACATTGCCTCTAATTTCACACTTGGCCTCAGAACAGTTTACTGTAAAACATGACATTATCTGTGCAAGAATATACCTATCTGTGCCTATATTAGGTCAAATAAGTGTTTTGGCAAAAGAGGCAGTAAATTTTTGTAGGTGTAAGATAGGATCTTGGTACTATTTTAGAGGAAAGGATGTGGTGAAGACCCTCAACACATTGTCCCCTTCCCTTGATCTTCCATGCAACCTCTCATGTGGAGCATGCAGTCTCAAAGTTGTGTGACACTGGGATAAGTACTCCTGGTTTCTGCCCTGACCGAACATTTGCCCCAGTGAAGCCAGTAGGAATGTTGCCGTGTGAACAAGTTGACACGAACACCATTTGTGTCTAACTTGATGCTTTTTGCTAAGGTTTTGGACAAGTTTTCCAGGCTTGTAACACTGCCTTCAGGTTTTAGGACTTCTTGTGTCCAGGTCTCAACCACAAAGACTATTGAAGCAGCATTCACAAGCAGTGTGAGAGGAAACAGAGAGCTCAGGAGGCTTTAAAGCCCTTGGTTTACATTATTGCCTTGATTTTTCATCTTCACGGATTTTAAAACAATATTTAGAGCCAGAAGAGCCCCAGTGGAAAAACTTAAGAAGCAGAAACAGATGAGACAACAGGGCAAGGAGAGACTACCTGTTATATATGCGAGGACTGATCTGGTAGCCTGCATACTGTTCCTGCAAAACTCTGCCTCTCTGTGTCACCAGTCTTGTGGTTCTCAGCATAGCTGCAGGAAGCTGAGGCTGTGATGGGAACCTGAAAAATACTCTGTGTAGATGATTCGCAGATGTGTTTGAAAACAATGATTTCTTATATATTTGGCCAGCAAGAAGCATAAAGTGACAAGGATTTTTTTTGTTGTTGTTTCCCTGGATTGGTACTACTGCATAACTACCTTAGAAGGATCAGCATGGCCATTACTGATTTCTGTCTGCAGTAGATAGGAATTAGAAAAGGTTTGAAATGAGCCAGAGGTGAAAATTAATCCAAGGAACATTAGTAGTACTCTTCTGTTGGAAACCTTCATTGTCAGACAGGTGGTGTGCTAACAGGGGTTAAAAATGCTATAATCAGTAAGTATTCCAGGGCCAAACTGTGATCAGTAATTAGCTTATGTCCTTATATTTTTTATTCTTTCCTATTTGGGTTTTTTGCTTTTCATGGGATATCAGATTTTTGTCCCTTTCAAAGTAGAAAATGAAAGCAGAGCACTTTTGATTAGTCCCTGCCTGTTGGCAGAATGGCAAAATATTAAGCTGTTATTTTCAGTGGAAATGAATGGGCTATCAAGACGGATGAAACACTGTCATCTGCATGTAGGTAAAAAAATATTTTTACATGTATAATGTGATATCAAATGTGCAAGGCACTGGAGATGGCTGGAGTGGAGTAACTCACGGTGGAGGCACGTCGATGCAGTAGGCCTGGAACGGTGACAGGGGTTCAGAGGTTGTCACTCCTGCCTCCAGCACAGCTGCCTGGGGGACCTGAGGGAAGCTGTAAAGGCACCACCCGTCCCTAAACTGGAACATGCAAGCCAGTGTGTAGTGCTTGAGGAGCTTGTGTGGATAGCGCTGCAGCATTGCTACTGTCGTGGTTTAACCCCAGCCAGCAGCTAAGCACCACGCAGCTGCTCACTCACTCCCCCCCATCCAGTGGGATGGGGGAGAAAATCAGGAGAAGAAGTAAAACTCGTGGGCTGAGATAAGAACGGTTTAATAGAACAGAAAAGAAGAAACTAATAATGATAATGATAACACTAATAAAATGACAACGGTAGTAATAAAAGGATTGAAATGTACAAATGATGCGCAGGGCAATTGCTTACCACCCACCAACCGACACCCAGCCAGTCCCCACTTCCCAGTTCCTATACTAGATGGGACGTGCCATGGTATGGAATACACCGTTGGCCAGTTTGGGTCAGGTGCCCTGGTTGTGTCCTGTGCCAACTTCTTGTGCCCTGGCTGGGCATGAGAAGCTGAAAAATCCTTGACTCTAGTCTAAACACTACTGAGCAACAACTGAAAACATCAGTGTTATCAACATTCTTCGCATACTGAACTCAAAACATAGCACTGTACCAGCTACTAGGAAGACAGTTAACTCTATCCCAGCTGAAACCAGGACAGCCATGCACCATAGGAACGAATGACAGTGTTGAGAATTGCACATCAGCATTCGGTTAACCATTCACTTTGCAGCACACAAGATCAAATTAATAGTCACATCTGCATTTGTACTTGTGCTGCTGTTAGCCACACCTCTAAAAAACCCATGCAAACATATGTAGAGTGTGTGTATAGTATCCTGTCCTTGGTAGGTAACGTGGACTGCAAGCCTGCAGGTCACAGCAGCTCTTAGATAATCCACAGAAATATGTTTGGCTATGAAAAACAACATTGTGGGGCACAACAGAGAAGGGAGGTATTCTTGCTTTCCCCTCACAAACAAGCTCTTGTACCGGGCTGATCCATGCTTCAGGCAGTTGATAAGGAAATGCAGGATATCATAAAACAAGCTTTGTCCCTTAGTGAAGCGTGTAAGTAAGGGTAATGCTGCTAATTACACCTGTGAGACAAAATAGCCTGCCGTACATACTTTTGGAGGATGAGAGGTGTGAGGAAGGTGAGAGGCCTGGCTATATGTTACAGAGCTTTCTGACAGGTCAGGGAAAAACATGTAGCGCAGTATATTGCATAGTTCCAGAATAATACTAACAGGCGGGACTGTTAGTGGGGGAATTTGCAAGGATAATTCATCAGCAGACAGTCCAGTATAATTACATGGGTTTAGCTGTGTATGAGCATGGACCAAAATCTAAAGGCCAAGGTGAGATTGCAAGTGGTTCAAATGCTGGTGACAGTAGTATGCTCACAAAGCCAGCTGCCAAACAGGTGTGTGATGGTGTAGGCTGCTCTGTAGCACTCCTGATAATAACATCCACAGGTTTCCACTTTTTCCTGTGTTTTCCATGGGTACTAATCACAGGCACCGTCCACTTTCCACATAAATATTCACAGCACCCTTCCGAACTCCACTCAGATGGGTAGTACCCAGAGCTGAGGCAGCACAAGAGATTGCATAAAGCCACTTTTGCCCCTACCACTCTCCTCCTTGCCTTCTGGCTGAGTGGCAGTTCAGTACCCACAGGAGAGGGAACCCACAATAAACTGTAGGACGCCAGGGCTTTTCTCTTGTCAAAAGGCACATGTCTAAAGTGATGAACACACAGTCAGTGCCCTATAAATAAACAAATGGTAGTTACTACCCAAGCAAAACAAAATACCCTTTTGTTGGCACCCTTTACAGATATTTAGCTGAATCTGTGTTGAGAGAGGTATTAAACCTCTAAGTATACAATAGTCCATTTGGTAGCATATTCTAGATTGGTACATGATAAAGCTGGAAAACATCCCTCAAGCTCAACATTCTCCTTGGAAACAATTTCACTGCACAACCACGCTATTAAGCAAACTGTTATATGCTCTAACAGAACTCCTCAGGCAGTTTTCTCTATTTCCAAGCTAAGTTCTCCCCCCCCCCAGTCCCCCCCGGTGTCATTTTTTTTTTGTTTTATTGGAGAACTCCAGCAGGACTGGTGTGCTCTTTCTCTTCCATCCTTCCCCTTCTGACACCTGTCAAAAGCTACTCCCAGTAATTATGTTTTCTTTTAGGGAGAGCGAATCTGGATCCTGACCATTCCTGCAAGTCAGATTATGCTATCAGGGCATACCACCCTGTTGAGAACCTTTAGTATCCCAACTGTATCCTGCAGCGCTGAGGATAATTAATGTTTGTGACAGGGTACTATGAGTTGTTTGATCCCTGCTCTGCGTAAGAGGAACTGTCCTTTTTTTTGGACTAGACCTCTGCTGACCTTTTTGGGTTTTTGTTTGTTTGTTAACTGGTGTTTTTCTGTCATAGCAATACACTGAGCACTCAAATGAGTGCACCGTTTGCTAGGACCCAGGAATACTCATGTGGCAAATGAGCATGCGATTAGGCACACTGACTCTCTGACAGTGCTGATATAAAGTGATTTGAAAAGTTCCCCCAGTTGGAGAACTCTGCTGCAGAAAGATGCATGGCTTGCTTTAACATGATCTTTGTGTTGGAAGCATCTAGTAACACTCAGTGTGTACATATTAGCATTTCAGTACCTCTTCAAAACAAAAGGAATCCTTCTAATACTCTATTTCTGTGCCAATGGCATTAGATCCTTCCATGCATTAAGGTCACTTTGTGTCTTTTCCTGGAGCCAGCTAAAATGACCCAGAAGGATTTTCCCAATGCACCCATGTCCCAGATGGCAAAGAGCTGACATCGTGTCTCTTCCATTCCCCAGCTGTGGGCTCAGGGCACGTGGGTGAGGGAGAAGCTTGTTTGGAAGTGTAGGAAGCCACATAACCTGGAAACAGCTGAGTCTGATGGGGAACTGGCTTGCTGAGTTACCCCCATGCGGCGCATGGTTTACCTACATACCAGCATCTCCAGTTCTCCTTCCATCCTGCCCTCAGTCTCCTTCTGGGTGCAATCAATGTGATGTAAGCGTTTGACTGCCAGGTTATTTTTCACATCACAATTGCTCCTGTCATGTTTGCACTAATACAGTTTCCTGCAAGGGTAAAGGAGCAGGCACAGTAGTGTGTCCACAGCCATGAAATCAAAAGGAAATGCTGGGCCTTTCAAATCTGGCTCCAAGTGTAATGTCACAACTTAGTCTCAGAAATATGAGAAGTGATCAAAATGTATTTTAATCCTTTCATTTCATAGAGCTTTTACATAGCTTTGCTTTTGTCAGATGAGATTTTACTTGGGTGGATGAAGCAGCAGATGCTGCCAGTGCCATACCACTGCTGACGGACTACCTGTGGGAAATAGGAGCTTCTTGATGGCCATGGAGACACCCATTCAGACTGGGCCTGTGCCTGTCTGCTGTGTCATGCCACATGCAGGTCCAGCAGTATTAAATCCTAGTCCAAGTGCCAAATTCCATAACCAGGTACATACATCGATAACTTGACATGGTTGAGTAGGTCCCCCATAAACCAAATACTTGTGGGTGTAGATTCCAAGGTACTGAGGAATATATTACACAATCCCCACCCAGCGCTGATTGCTAGCCTCAAGACACATTCTTGTGGGAGCCTACTGATACATATGTATGTTCTGGTTTTAAACACTCTTGAAAATAAGCTTAGCTGTCATTCCTTATCTAACGGCTCTATCTTGTCTTTCTTTATTGTACAATATCAAGGTGCTTTCTCTGTATTGCTATGTCTGGAGTGCCAGAAAGATTGAAATTCTCTCTGTAAAGATCCTGGAGCAGCAAGGGGAGAAAAAGAAAGGTAATTGCTTGGGTCATGATCAGCAATTAGAGGAAAGAACAGCAGCAAGGGAATCTACAGATGCTTGTGTACTTCCAGTGTAACTCCTGAGACTTAATGCACAGGAATTAATATTAATCTAAACCACAAATATCAAGTTCTTCCAAATGCTTTTTATTCATAACACCAATATTTCAAAGGTTTCAATCTTAGTGTGCTTTAGTGTGCTTGTTTTAGTGAATCAGGCCATACTTCTCAATATGCACTTCTGAGTTAGCCCCCAGCTGACCAGAAAGATACTGCATAAAAGACAGTGGCTGCAAGTAAATGCGATAACAAAATTGTACTGAATGGCTAAACCCCAGATCTATGTTGTAGCTACCTTACATGATATTCGCAGCACAGAGTGGTTTAAGCTTTCCTCCTCATGTGTGGAAAGCTTTCTGTGGGAAACACCTGAGATAGCAGCTGCTGTCAGAGTTCACCGAAAAGCATCAAACCTACCTGTTAGTAAATGCCATTTTCTGTCATGCTCCAGTCCTGAGGACATTTTCATTCTGACCATTGTTGCACTAAAGGGTAAAGGAATTTGGCAGAAAATAAAGCCCCTTGCGTTCCAGCTTATCCTCAGATGTCAGAGGGGCTGGGGGCGGCTAGGTTTAGTTTCTGAGTAATGTCCAGTTCAGCGCTGTAAGTCTGGCCGCGTAACTATCACGATGACGGATGCACTTATAGTACACTGCACTCTCGGCTTAGCCACATTCAACACACGAGAATTACCAGACTTATGGAGTTTGGTTGCTTTAACAAACTATCATGACTAGATTAATGAGCAGCGCAGTTTATTAAAGCAACAGTACAGGTTCTTTTGGATTGCCGGTGGTAAGTACACTGTCTGCAAAGCACACGCAAATGATAATACAGTCAAATACAAGCGCATAAAATTAGGAAAGAAAAGAGCTCTAAAAGATTCTAAGTTTCTCGGGGAAGCACTCGGTACAGCCGAGTGTTTGAATCTCACCCAATAGTTGTCCCTACGAGGGGCAAGAAAGGTTCATCCCATCGACTCATCCCAGAAGTCAGTGATGTCCTCCTGACGTGTCTATGATGGTATCTTCCCTAATAGTCTTCCTCTTTTGGGGTCTTTTTATGCTATTTTTCTTTTAGGTGGAGCTTGAGTGACTCTAGTCATACATACCTTTACTTTGATTGGTATAAAGTTGTCTCGCTTTGCTTTTAAAGGTATATGCTAGAAAAAATTCAGAGTGCATGCTCTGGGGGCAGGTGGTTGCACCTTGGAGGTGGGTAGCTTTTGGGATGGAGGTGTGTTTTGGTATTATAATGATGTTATAATGAGCAAGGTTCACCCAAAGGACAAGGTGTTACATGTCAGTACCCCAGAACTGGGCACGTGTGATATAAATCAGAAGTAGGGCATTAGGTCAACAGAACCCCCATTATTTTACCTCCTTGCTTCAGTGGATTCAATGCAGGGACCAACCGTTCTTGTTCCTATCGTTCCAGTTCCCTATCCCTGTGATCACAGAGCCTGGCTGTGGCACCTCCGCTCCGCTCCACCCTCCGTGTTACTTTTCAGAGTCAGCACACCAAGCTCCCCTGGTGTTGCTACCATCTAAAGTTGCAGGCTATGTTGCTTAGGGAACTACCATGGAACTGATTCTTTATGTGTCCATTGTATTCCACCCTGGAGGTTCACCTTCCCTTGATGAGGGGGGTGATATCAATAAGTCACCTCCAGCAAATATCCCACAACCATTTGCACATGAGTATTGACTGGGAGGCATGAACACGATCTATGCTATTCCCCTCCTGCTGTCCTGGCTTGGGGAAACCCTGCACACAGCTGATGTGGTGATGTGACATCTGGGTGCCCAAGGATGGATGCCCTGAATATTCAGACATACTTCCTGTACCAGATTGTAAGAGTAGGCACAAAGCACTGAAAAATGGACAGACTGTAAACAGCCCTTTTTGTCAAGTGTTTGCACCAAACTCTCAGTATTTATCTAGAGTTTTAGAATGTGCCCTTCCCCACAGTATCTGTGCATGCGCCTATATAATGGAAGTAATGTCTGTCTTTACAAACCTGTATGTGCATTATACTTATATACATTTCAGTGTGTTACATCATTTTATAGAACTGGCCTGCTACTGGAAGTAAGACTTAATTAAATTCAAATACCTTTTGTTATAGTGATTAAGAGCTATTGGGAACTAAAATTTTGGACTTTACTTGAAAAAGAATTATTCACTGTTTACTTGCAAAATAGACACAACGCCCACTGAGTCTCAGATATGCTGTGCCATGGTAAGAATGTATGAGGATCAAAATTCTTTTTCTTAAACAATTAATATCCATATCAAGTACAGAAATACAGCTTTTAAGTGGGTTTGGGCACACTGTCATGCACAAGTCTTTTGAAAGGTTATGTTAATCTGGGGCTAAATCATAGATGACATCTCTACCCAAACCTGCACTGTGGAAGGTACAACCAGCTTAGGCCTTTTTGTTCCAAAGCCAAATGCTCCCTATTTAAACTAAAATATTTGTTGCCCTGATTATAAAGACTAGTAATAGCAGGACTGATGAATTTCCCTACATTTGCACCAGCACTTGTAGAGGATATAATTGAAAAGCTGGTTTAAAGTGGTTAATGTTACATTTTCATTTGAAATGGCTGGGCAAAAGCCAGTTGTCTAAAAGTCAGAGATGGATCAGTACAACAGATTTTATGCATTGCTTGCAGAACTGCTCCAGAACACTGTGCACTCAAAAAATATTAATGAAATACATAGCCATAAACCAGACAGTAAACACTTCTGGTGTATATGGAATTAGAGGGCTTAACTGTTGTTATATCCATAGTTGGCTAAATTATTAGCAGACTAGAGCATAGTGGTGTTTATGTTTTGAATAAAATACAATCCAACATAATAATTAATATAAAAAAATAAAGCTGAAAAAAATCTTGGCTCTTTTTTTGAAAATAAAACTGAGAAGCAATCTAATATTGATAGAGAAATTAATCAAATAATCTAATGTGGAATAGGACCAATAGATTGCATTTTCACCTTACAAAAGTTTTATGCAAAATCCAGAAATGTACAGGTCTCTAACTCTTGCTGATATCAGCAAAAGTTTGATTTCTAAATACATTTTAAAGTTCTGTCTGCATAAAATTAAGAATATAACACTTGGACTAGTATGATGTGAATCAGAAAGAACATTAAATTCCGCTGTCTGCTTCGTTAGTCTTGGGGCCATTATAATTTTCTTGGCTTTTGTCAATATATTAAATGTCTTCCAGAAACTTTTCTTAAAGAAGAATATTAGCACGCTTAGTAGTTCTTCCATGGTATCTAGAAAAAATCGATGTGGCGCTATAATCTCTGCTCTAAAATACATCAAATATCACAGTGCTTGAGCAGCAGCTCAAATTATCTAAATAAATACACAGACCTCTGTTTCCTAGTTTCTATTTGCTTTTACTGTTGCAGTTTAAAAATACACGAAAATAAATTTAAATATACACTAAAATGTTAAATGCATTACATGAGTCAACAACAGAAGTTCTTGTCCCAGCAGAATGATGATATTAGGGTCACATGAGGCAGTTCATAGGAAAAGACAAGACTTGCCTTCTGCTCTTGCATGTGGCAAATCCTGCAGTGGTAATGAATGAGCTTCTGAGGGGCTAGCTAGGAGGGAAATAAGAAAGGCTGCTGGTAAAAGCCAAAGTTCACAGGGGAATGACCACCATGCAGCAGAGTGCCCACTGTCGCCTAGAAGCTCACACTGGGACAAATGGAGAAGTCGCCCTCAGAGGCTGCTGAAAGGCTGCAATGTTGGGGTTGTGGTGGGAATCTGTTCTTGGGATGGTGACCACCTGGAGACACACGGCTGCTCCCCTGCAAGGCCCAAAATAGCTGCCAAAGCTGATGAATGGACTGCAGTTACTCTAAGTACATGTGCTTACCAGGTATCCCCTTACAGGCCAATGCACCTAACAGATGTTGCAGAAAAGGACTCCATTGTTGTCCTCTGCATCGTGTAACTTCTGCTATGAATGGCATCTTTTTAATTTAGCTTGTTGATCTCTTTAACAGAAAAAGATTTAGCTTTTATTTTACCATCTGGTGCTTTTTAAGCTTTGTTATTCTGGGAAATACTGTTCTCCAAATGGGTAAACTTGTCAAAGCCCTCATATACTTCCAATACTTCGTTTTGTGGGCACAAAATAATAAAAATAGTCAAATGTGTAGTTATAGTAGGAATTCTTAGACCCTGTTCAAATTATCCTTGATTGTTCAGAGGATTTTTGCTGATGAGACTTTGTCAGATCTCTTCAGCTGGGCAAACGAGGAAGACAAATGCCAGCAGTTTTAGCTCCATGCTCTTCCTCTTTCTTTTGTCTGCACTGCAGACTGAGCAGAGACACTAGCAAAGATGGGGTCTCTGTTTGTTAGAGCTGGTCTACATGGCAAGTCTTGCCAGGAAGAGGATGCTTTTTCTGGCTTGGGCTTTTTCTGGCTGGGGCTTGTAGTCCAGCAAACATTTGCAGGGTAAAACTTCCTGAGAGAGACAAGGCACAAGTATTGGTCAAGTGAAAGCCCATTTTCAGCCTTCGGAACTTAGATCAAACATGAAATAACCTAAAAATTAGAACTGAAAAGCCATGAAGGCCTGTCCAAGGGCTGTCCATGGGAAACCCAGGGAAACATTCAGGCTGTTCTCACCCGACTCCAGCCCAGGTGCCTGGATCCTGTATGTCTTCTAATGTTAGTAGTAAAGCCCATAACTTCAACAAGAGTTGGGCTGAATTTGTAGATAAAGTGTGCAGGTACTTTACCAAAGGGTTATTTTATCTGCAAAACTGACAATTTTCCCAAGGGAAACTGGAGCTCTGAAATTTGAAAAAGAGCACATCTTCCCAGAACAAACCCTTTGCACTTTGAAGAATGTTTCTTTCACCAGTGCTTCTGTGGGAAAAGATTTTGAAAAAAAATATTTCTCTTTTTTACTCCATTCCAAACAGCAAAGAATTTTTTACTCTTACTTTCTGCAAGGGCTTGGCTAACCACCTAACAAGTGACTTGTTGCACCACCACAGTAACAAAAGGTCTGATGTATTTCAGTTGTAATGGAACAATGAGAATTCTTGTTTCTCTTGTTCCTGTGCAACTTTCAGCATTTCCAAAGGAACTATGAAAGCCTGAATTTGTAGAAACTACTAAGCTTTTTCGAACATCTGGAATAAAAGGAAAAGAGTGGGCAGGTTTCCTGCCTTATTTCTCAGAAAGAACAAGATAAGAAGTTAAATCAAAAAACCAATTCAATTTATGAAAAGAAATGGCAGGAAAAAATGGATTTCTGTATCAACGGGAACTTCGACACAGAGTGTCTGTCCACTGCTGCAGGGAACAGCCCAGGCCGTCTCTTTAAGCTCAGAGCCTGAGTGCTAGCAGAGCAAGAAGTTAGAGGCCAAACCTAACATTCCTAAGTAAAATATAAAACACTTATGGCAAATAAAAGAGGGCATTAGTTTGGTATGAATTATTTTTATTTCCTTGGATTGAGTGCAGTTCACAGCAGACATATAATGATTTCCTTCAGTTCAATTTTTCTACTGGCCTAGGAAGCTGCAAAAGGGCCGAGTATCCTCCTCCAGTTTGAACAGCCAATATGAGAGTTTTAACTTTTGGGTATATATTCCACTTCTCTGGTCTGCCAGCATTTCCTGCATGCAGTGGTCTAACTCTGATTTAATCAACACCTTTTCTGGCTGGTGTTCTCCTGTCAACTTCTGCACAGTTGGTCTGGTAGCAACCAGCTAGTAACCATACAATCAAGTGCTCTGCTACCTACAGCTGTGCAGCTGCGGCAGGATGCGTCTCAGGCAAGCACAGATCTGCCAGAAATCCTATTTAAAGACTCAGCTGCTGAAGCCTGAGGTGTTACACTAACTAATTTCTGTCTGATTAGTCTAGAGCTAGTTTAATGTTAGCTAAGGAATGGATAGACTGCAGCCACAAAGAGAGCTGACGATTTTGTAGGTGGATGCAGTGTCAATGAAACAAACAAAAAAATGCACCAGGGCTATTCAAGTGCTGCCTCAAATGTTGTGGCACAGGAGGACATATCAGGAAGGCCTGATCCAACACCCTCTGGACTCAGTGATGGTCATTTCATGACTTTACTGCAACAGATCCTTAGACACAAGTAATAGCTGGGAAGTGTTTGAGAAACCTTAATACTACTACCACTACTACCACTCCTCCTCCTCCTCCTCCTCCTTCTCCTCCTCCCTACCTTTTCATAGCAGGATTCCCCTTACACAGTTGTGATTTCAGTGCTTACTAAAGATACCTGGGATTTTGTATCCCCTGTGCAAATAAATTCATGGGACCTTATTGGAAATATGTGCATGCGCTTTAGACGTGCTTATACAAAGACTAAGCCTGAGCAAAAGCTAGGATTTGTAAAGCAATTTGAAATGAAAGATATTTGCAAGTGCAAATGTATATCGTTATGGTAATTTCTTTCCTCATTTTACATATTACTTTTTCTCATTAGAAAATTTCACTTTCTTCTTCACAAAAAGTCTGTAGATACCCCATTTCTTAGAAGAAGAGAAGACAACATAAAAATAAATGAAGTTTTCCTTCAGATACCTGGACCTAAATGCAAAGCAACATACTGTTCTGTCCTGTTCCAATGGGAAGACACTTTAAAGTGAATCTGAAAATACTTGCCAATTAATTTGTAATTGCTAAGAGCATAACTGCTTGGGGACTTTAGTCTGGCAACATTTCTAAGGGCTGAATGTTAACATCTCTTTAGAAAGGCATTTTCATGATGTACCTTTGAAACAACACACAGCCAAGCCTACAGTGCTACAGATGCAACCTCACCTGTTACAGCTGCCTGTACAGCTCCAGGCTTTGGTGAAATGTCTTTTTGATAACAGAAGAGTGATCAGCTTATGACTAAAAAAGAAGACATACAGGTTGTGTTTCCCATATATCTTTAATACCCTTCGCAGTGTAAATACTGGAAAATTACTGTCCACCTGGGGAAAAAGTCACAGATGTAGAAAGAAGTCATCAGTTCTGAAATTTCATAGCAGTAAAGCTGCAAATGCTTGCTGCCTGTTTGCTGTGCGCAGCAGTTTGGACTGTGCAGCCGGCAGAGGTCTAGCAGTGCACATCTTACTGCTGAGAGTCCCACGGATGGTCACCATGAGAGCAAGTTGATAGGTACTGCCCTGCAGTCTAGCCTGTAGATGTTCTGAAGAGGCTTACAGCTCCATAAAGAACATTTCATGGGCCTACCCTAGTTGGCTACTTGTTTACTTATCACTAGATGTGTTTATTTTGTATAGACAAAGGAATTAAAAACTAATTTTCCAACAAATAAAGAGAAACATCCTCAGATAATGGAGAAACCATGAAGACTTGCCACAAGAGAAAATCTTAAGCATGTATTTAATGCTTAGTTTTAAGTATGTGTTTTCCTACATTTCCATCCAGAAAAGGACTTTTTCTAAAACAGTGTAGAAGTTGCTGAGTATGTCTTGGGCCACACTGGAAAGCTGATGGTCTTAGCTGGCAAAAAAAAAAAAAAGTGTGATTTAGGAGACTCACAGAAAGGGTCTTGCAGTAACCTGTACACCACAGAGCTGTTGACTTTGACAGTAAAAAAACATATGTTCTATGTGCTAAAGCAGGCCAGCCAGGCAAAGCCTGCATGGAGTGAATTGTGTGTGCAAATATGCATTACACATTCCGTCAATGTCAGTTCCTTCTTCATGGGGAGCCAGTTTTGTATTGAGTTTTTCCAGCATTTGTTATTTATGTGACATTACTATCATTATGTGGTATTATTATTATTATTAATGTGCTATCACTGTTATTAACGTAGTATCATTATTATTAATGTGGTAGAGTTATTATTATTATTATTATTATTATTATTATTATTCCAACATCTGGTATTTAGTAAACCATAGATGCATGTATGGTTTAAGATGGGCACACATGCAGCTAATCCTTCCCAGAAATTGGCTCCAGAGTAAGCTGGGCTGCTGGTGTGCTCCCTGCAGACCTGCTACTCTAAGTTTCCTATTCAAAAGCCAAAACGGGGGTGACCATTTGGTCCAAATGAAGATGCTCTTGACTTGATTCCTGATTTTGTTTACATCACATATGCATTCCTTATTTACACATATAAAAGGCAGGACAGAAGAAAGTCCTGTGCCTGTGAGATGGGAGAATGAAGTACCATTAGGCTACAAAGCTCAGCTTTGCAGAAGATGAGCATTGCACAAATACAAACACATGTTTATCAGATAGAATGTGAATCAATAAAGCACCATTGCCCAATTATTTACCTTACTTTGATCATATCACATCATTTGCCAAGCTTATCTAGTGCATGAAGCAAGAGGTTGACATAAAGTGTTGCCTGAGCAGAAAATGAACTTTGGTCAAGTATCAGAGAACCCAAGCAAGTTACAGGACTTGTTCATATCAGCTTGAAGAAAAATAAATTATCTAGCTTTTATTTCTTCTGTGGGGACCTGACACAGTCCACATCAAACTCAAATTAAGAGGTAGGATTCTTTTTTAAACCCACCAGTCATTGAAAACATTGACATAAATCAAGAAAAAAACAAACTTCAGAAACACATACTGCAGTGACTAAGCAATCTAGATTATGCCTTTTCTCTATCTGAAAATTCAATGAAAGTGGATATTGAAAAGAAGGGTGGCAGTGTGAATGAAATAGGCATGTATGGGTTTTTTTGAGCAGTCAAAAGTTACAGGTGAGTTTGACTTTGAACCGGCAATAGCACTATCTCACTGCATTTGATTCCATTTGATTTAGTTGGCTATGATTTACTCTTCAGCTGTTCTCCCATTCATAGAAGTCAATATATGACTTGGATGACCCATTACAACATGTAATTTTTTTAAATTTAGCTCAGTTGAGTGATTGCTTGCTTTATATTTAAAGATTTAGAGATTTAAAAGTCATCAGAAGAGGAGATGAAAACCACCTGGACTTCTCCAGGGTTGGGGTGATGTCCAGCCAGACTGCTACAGAGGTTAGAAAGGAACCCCAGCTCCTTATATGCCATGTCAGTCAGAACTTAGACAGTCAATATCTTGACTTTCCCAAGGTTATGAGGCTCCTGGGTTTTCTGTGCTCTCCCAAGAAAGCCGTAAGGTTTGATATCCAGGATACATGCTGCAAAACTCAGGGATCAAAGTTATGCTGGGCCAATTTTGCTTTCTGCTCACTATGGGGTAGGTCTCACCCCACTGAAATGTAGATCAGACTCAGGGTCTCTGTGTGTTATGACTGGTAACAGGGCCATCCTGGGACAATTTCAGCAGCTTGAAGATTTCTGGGAAAAGGGTGCCTCAGTTCTGGCCTGTCTCTGTGAAATGGTCTCTGCAGGAGCAACAACGATGAGGCAAAGGTGATGGCGGGGCTCTCTGCACACTGCTGCTGTGAGCTGGGTGACACTGCTGAACCAGGATGGAGCAGACAGCTTACAGCGGAGAGTAATCCCCTACATGTATTTACATTTTTCATACCAGATTTCTTATTGTGCATGAATCACTTTTCAATGATCTGGCCATGTATTGTTGAAAAAACAAAGGTCCTCGTTCTCCACAGGGCAGGATGCCTGTTAGCATTAATACTGCTATCATAGACTCCTGTTTGATTTATATGACAAGCTGTTCTCTTAAATGTTCAGAGGATGGAAATTTTAGTAGATTCAAGAAGACCCCAGCAAAAAAACTTCCTTCCTTGTTCCTCAGTGTATACTCAAGAAATAAATGGGACACAGATTTGGTAAGAGAACTAACATTACAGCCACCTGGCTTCTTTGGTGTGTCCACCTCCATACTCAGCAGTCCAGGTTAGTGCAGTTTGCCCCCCTATACACCCCCTCTGAAGCACTGCATTTCACTCCAGCATCAGTCCTGTGAATATAAACAGATTATCTGCCTCTCATTTCGTTTAACACGAGGTTTGTGCGAATGGAAACTGATGACTCACAAGGATTGTTCTGGCACTGGCTCATTAGACTCAGGAGAAAATATTACAATGGCTTTTCCAGAGAGGGCAAATGTGGTTCCCTGAATAAACACACTGTACTAACTGGTAAGCCCCCCGGCGTGGCTGGGCTTTATTGCTCTGTGTGGATATGTATCTTTCTGCCTGTCTCTGAACCAAGCTTATTTATGTAAAGGCTACTTGTGCAAATGAAAATGCTGTTGTTCCAAAGGACACATGCCAAGCAGTCAAAAAGTGTATTGAGTTTCTATCTGGCATAAAACCAAGGCCTCAGTGCTTTGCACAAAGTGTCCCCAACGCATGAGTAGTATGCACAATATGATGGAAAATAGTGGCAGAGCCTGGCATCAAAAACCTTTTGCATAGTTTGGGGTCTCAATTGCAAGAAACCCTCAAAATAGTGTATACACAGGTATATCTATCTTTGTATTATGAATTTCTAGTATCATTACTGTAAATAACTAACATTTGAAGACAAAGGTAAAAAGGACTAGTGCAGCAATGATAAACAGAGCAAAGAGGTGCCCTGAAGTGTCGCGAAGTAAAAGAGTGGGAAACATATGCAATGAAACATCTATAATGCTTAAAAACACCATATGTTGCTTTGCCAAGAGCTCTAGCTGTGCCACTTAACTGTGCTGAGCATTAGTCATGAAACAAGACACCCTCCTGGGAGGGAATTGGAGTTAATGATCCTGCCTTTAAACAGGCTTCCCAATGCAGGAACCCTCTCCAACCACAAGCCTGCAGTCTTCTATTGCAGCAGGGGCCATCATCCTTATTCGGTCTTCTTCTGTGGTATAAAGGATAAAAATAAAGTTTGCAAGCCTAGTTACAATGTGATTTCTAATGTATATTCTAGGATATTACTACCCCATGAGTGTTGGGGTAGTGATATCCCTTGATGCCTTTTGGAAACAGGAGACCTGCCCTAATGAGTGGTAGGTCCCTCCCAGCCCACCTTCCTACATCATGGGCAAGAACATGTCTGGGAATCCAGCTAGGAAGCTTTGCTAGGGCCTTTTGCTATGATGGCTTAATTCAGACTGACCTTTGCCACCATTAGGCAGATGTTGCCATTGCAGAGGGGCTCCAAATCTGCGAGATCGCTTCCCAGTGAGTATCTCCCAATGTCAGTGAAATCATCATGTGGCTTAAGGGACATGCAGGTGTCAGTGGTGGACTCTCAGTAAAAATGTTGACACCAAGCATCAACCATCACTGATGTGAAAAAGGAGATGAGATATACCTCAGCATTTTAGTGAAATCCTGTGTCACCTGTAAGGGCATATCGCTTTCCCCATTCGGTGACCAGTGCAGAGCCTTGGCACCCCGCAGCTCACACTCGTTCCCACCCTTCTGAAGGAAGCTGGAAATGGAAAGAGGTGGAGAGAAATGTTTGTGTATCTGAACTAGCAGTTGGAAGAGAAAACAAAAGTGTTCAGAGAACAGCACAAAATAGTCAGTGCCTTCCCAGGATTTGAAAGTAAGTAATGACATTCTGCTATATTCTGCCTAAAATTCTCTTTACAGTTTCTCTCAGACAAGGTTTAAACATCTAATTCATGACATTAATTTAGAGACTGAAGTGAGGCAGTTAAATTAGGAACTGTATCTCCTCTCTTTTGGCAATAGGAAAAGGAATGGACTTACAGAACTTGAGGTCCATCCAGAGAAAACAACAACTTAGTTCTCAGCAATGGTCAGAAAAGTGAAGGAAGATCTGAGTTGTTCAGAAAACAGTAAAGCACTAAACAGGGAATTCCATTATGCCACTGTATGTATATCTATGATATATCTGCATCTTGGATACTGCATTTGGTTTGAAACAGCTCAGATAAGTCAAAGAATTAAGAAGTTACAGAGAAGAATGGCAAGATTTATGAAGCTAGAGGACAGCTTTCCTAAGATAAAAATTCAAACATTTTAAGACACTTCAGTCTGGAAAGGAGCAGGACTCAAGGGTCTCTCAAATCTTGAGTGACTTGAAGGAGTTGACCATTTTTCACGGGCTCTTCTGACACAAAACCTTGGGGACATTGACTGAAATATACATAGGGAGGTTCCAGACGAGCGCGAGGGTGGCTCTTCACAAAACACGCAATTAACTTGTATTACGCTTTGCTGCAAGACATTGTAAATGATAAAAGTTGCCTGGGTTTTCAGCATAACTCAACAAATTCATGGGAAAAGTTGATCTAGGTTTACTAAACAGAAAGAAACCACCACCTAAAGATGGAAGTACTCTTTGGAAAGTACTCACTGGGTTTTTCTAGGTCTTCCCTGCCCTTTCATCCAGACTAAACAAGTCTCATGAAAATTTATCTGGTGAAATCTTGTAAGACTTTTAAACCAGCTTTGTTGTTATTATTATCAACTAACTTGGAACTAGTCAGTAATCTTTCCATTTTGGGGAAAATATTCATGACTTGCAAAAGACTTAGAAAACACAAGGCAAATATTCAGAGATTGAATAATTGTGCGGGTGAATGGAAAGACTGAATTTGTCTCTGTACTGGTTGGTAAGATTAGTGAATCAATCTGCACACCTAAGTGTAACTTTGAGGATGGAGCTTCTGATTTTTATCACACAATATGATTATGCAGTGGCTTTTGAAAACTTGTTTGAAAATGCACTGGACTGGCCTTTTGTCCAAACTAAGCCCATGGTCTAATTTGTTATATTTTGAGCTGTCAGTCAGGTGGATGCCAAAAGCAAAAACAACTGCAGCTTCAAAATAGTGAAGGAAAGAGAATATTCCCATGCAAGTCTTACCTGCTTAGAAAAGCAAGAGAGAGCACCACTGAGAAGCCTATGCAGATGATGGACTCGCCGCTTCCCCTGTCCAATTCTATCTGATCCTGTCTAGGAGGTTCCTGCTTGAGGTTACACCTGCAGTCTTGTTCATGTTTTAACAATTTCTGAGGAATTTTCATTGATATTCCAGGTGCTGTAATGGAATAGAAAATGTATGTGTGGCTGAACTCTCTAGTATCCAAGGAAACAGAGAACACATAGGCAACTCATCCTGTAAAAAGCTAAACCAAATTACCCGTATTGTTTTACTTGTCCAAGGGACTTATTTTCTCACTCAGATAAACCACTGTAAGAATATTTAAAATGTCAAAATGGAACCCACACTGCAAAATATAGATCCTAGCCTCAAGCACCCTAGTTCTTAACAGGGTTTTCATTTGCAGGTGTAATTTTGGCCTATTAAAATCACAAGGATGAATCACAGACCCATTATTTGTCTCAAAAACATGGATCACCTCTCAAGATGAGATATTTTCTTGCAGGTTGCTAGTTCATGCCTGCTAGTAATAAGAAGGAAATTGTAATTAGTTGGTTAGGCAAAAAAATGAGATGTACTGGAGTGAAAATATTGAAATACTATCCAGTAATCTCAAAAGAACCACAAAAGGAAAATGTCCCCTTATGCTTTCACTACAGTTTACCTGCTGCCACGCAGAAGTGAGAACTGCTGCAGTGCTAGGAAAAATGTTTCTGTCAGAGCTTTCCATTGCAGCAGGGCGCTCATGTTATGAGTAAAAATGGGAAGAAACCTGCAGACAAACGGTATGGATAAGTGGCTCCTTTTTATCTGTTTGGTATAGCCAAGCAAAGCCCGTGTAATGCTTTTTGTTCTGTTCCTTGCTTTTTTTAAATATACATATGTATGTATATACATAATATATAAAGCCAGTATCATTATCCAGAGTTGCTATTTCAATGAATAATCAGGTGCAGACAAACCCTTAAGCATAGTGGAAAGGGGCCAAAATGGGGCCAAGAAGCTGTGTGTTAGTTTCCATGGCTTATTTCTGAAGTTAGGGAAAAAAGGAAACAAGAACAAATGTAAAATCTTAGTGATAACCAGCGTAAGAGAGAGGTGTATTCCTTGTTTTAAAGTGTGGTGGTTTGGTATTGCCCCACAGCATGCACTCGCTGTACATGCAGGACTGCATACACACACTCATGAGCTCTGTGGGGTGCCTGAGGTTGGCCTAGACGGTTCAAATATGCCATGGATAGATTTTTGAGGTCCAGGGGTCTACTGAGAGTCCAGGTTGCCCAAGTACATCACAGCTTTTTGTGCTGTCACCTATTGGGTGAGAAGTGGACAGGGCTAGAGCTGCCCAGCTTTGGGTCTAGACAGTCCCAGCAAGTTTAAATGCATACATATACTTCGCATATGCACATATACACATACACTGCTCTCATGCAGAGAGCAGAAGACAAGGCTAAACAGATCTGAATATAAATGTAGTACCTGTATAGGCACAAAAATTGGACTGGCTTCAGTGGGAGGAGGGTCAGTACCCCTTAACACTGGCACTGGAGCAGCGTACCTCTGTGCACAGTCCATCCAGACTGTGAGGGGTCATGCAGACCCCTAGGAAGGCTGCAGCCTTACAGACAAATCATACCCGCTGACAAGGTGTCATCCTGATTCTCCGCTTGCAAGCTAAGGCCTTTAATTGCGAGACCTCCCCAGTATGAGGGAAACCTGGGCATGTATTGAGGCACCTTACAAGGAGATAGAAAAAACCTTTCTAATTGTAATGACTTTAAAATGAATCCCATTATTCTGGGAGGTGGACATGTCTAATCAATGATTTTTGCTGATCAGGGCTAGGTTCTACTTTATTTGCAAAAAAATAAAACAGAGGTCCACGCTGCGCAGCCAGGACTTCTTGGTCAGTACTCAGTCCAGCAACTAGCTCCAGCAGCTGCGGTGGACACTGACACCTAAGAGCTGCACCAAATTAAACTAATGCATTGCTTATGCAAGAAGCAGTAAAGTCAAACAAAAATAATTGATAGTTACCCCAGGGAATTTGCTTGGCTTGGCCACTGCATGACTTAAGAGTCAAAAAAATGACCTGTTGTGAAGATCCATTCTGACAGCCTGTGCTGGGACCAAATCTGCTCCTGGGTGCGTAGTGCTCAGTAACAGAAGTTGGCAAGCTCTACTTTTAAAACAATAATACCTAAGCAATGGTATGACAGAGAAACTCCTGTTAATGTTTACTGTGTTGCAGAGAAGAGATCATTTGTTTCTGAGAAGAACACGAGGTTCAACCGGAGGTGGCCGACAAGAGTTCACGTGAGACCAGATCATTCTGGCACTCGTCTCCAGGTGAGTGGTTTCAAGACCTGGGGGATGCCTTTCTGTGTCCCAGAACACTTTTAATAAATATGGCAGGAGGCCTTACCTCTACTGAAGATTATTTCCCTCATTTTCAGGCTGTTTCCAACCATTTCTTGTCATCGTTCAGCCCTTTCTCTCACTTCTGCAGCCAGGAGAAAGGACAAATGGTCCTGAGTTAAGGGTGGTCTCAACTATGTCATCATTTATCCATTTCTAGAGTCCACCACATCTGACAGTATATGCCCCAAGAGGTGTAAGCAGAGCCAGAGGCTGCATGTGAACTGGGTTGCCTCGCTTTCTACTCTGACGTGAGCATCTTCGCAGGAGCTGACCCCTGAGCAAAGCTCAAAGGAGAGGGATGAACAGTAGCATAGCCTTGTGACTGGTGCAAATGAGCACTGCTGATCCCAGATGTTTAAAAATTGCAGGACCCAGCAGAATAATATAATTAGCTAGAAAAAGTATCAGGAGATTAAAAGAAAGCTTGGGCTCTTTTTAGTTGCTGTCTCATTTTTTGACCTTTAAAGCAACATTCAAGTTGTATTTTCTAGCTTTTCTTCACATCTGTGACAAGTAGAAATATACTCTTATTTTCTCTTTTTTAAAAAAAAATAAAGATGACTACACTGTCATTATTTAATCCCCTGCCTCATTGTGAATAAGGTGAGATTCAGGATCAAATTCTGAGAGAGGTAGGAAATGCCCTTCTCACTTGTCATGCCTGCAGGCCACCCTTGCAGCACAGCACTGTCACCTCTGCTCTCACACTCTTCTTAGAATTTCTCACCTTTCCAAGTAAAAAGCCAAGCACCTGCACTGTGGTCTCATGAACTGAGATGATGGGCAACCCCACATAACTCAAGAGAAACCTTCCCCATCTCGTGTTTTATGATGCAGAGGTTTATTCCTTCCTCTCTCCCACCTCCTCACTGACCACTCCTTTGAGAGTCTGCAGCATCCAGCTGGGCTTTCACAGCTGGAAAGGGGTGTGGGCTGCAGACAAAAGCACCATGCTGTCCAAAATGACTTTACTGCTTCTTGCACAAGCAATGCATTGGTTTTGTTCAAAGGTTTCTTTCTAATAAAATGAATGTCAATATCTATAAACTCCCTGACAAAATGTGACATACTCAACATCACAGGAGCCAAGCTCAATTAAGCAAGAGGGAGACTGTTTTGCTCTTATTTGAGAACAGCAGGAAGAGAACAGGAGGTGGAGAGCTGTGATCTGCTCCTGTCTGGGAACAAACAGTGCACAGCATGGAGAAGAGGGAAGCTGAAGAACTGGGATTATGATGTGTGAATTTTCTGAGCTGTGCAGTTATTGGCTGACCTTTTCCACCAAAGCTTCACTGTCATTAAAGGACACCCAGTTAGCATCTGTAGTGAGGCAAATGTAGTCTCAGACTCAGAGGACTGTGCTTGCTTATGAGCATCATCCTTATATGCTGCATAATATATTTAAAGCAGTGGTGATTAAAGCCACCAAAAATAAAGCTACCACACATTGCACTCTATGATGTTACCTTTCCTCAAGTCTGGGGGCCATACTTAGACATTTCAAGCACACCAGACATTATATGTATAGGGAAGTCCTACAGGATTTCACTGAAATCCATGCTTTTGTAGGCTTTCGAACCACTCTG
The DNA here is from genome assembly GCF_000737465.1 of Haliaeetus leucocephalus. Taxonomy (NCBI): domain Eukaryota; kingdom Metazoa; phylum Chordata; class Aves; order Accipitriformes; family Accipitridae; genus Haliaeetus; species Haliaeetus leucocephalus. Next base: position 126,722 of record NW_010972713.1, on the reverse strand, counting down.
TAATATTTAGTAGGGACCCTCCTCTGCAGAACAGGGCATTGGAGATGGCACTGATGTGACATACTGCAGCTGCCCCAGGGAGGGAAATGCTGGCTTTACTGGCATTACCGGCATTGTAACCTGGCATTACTGAATCTGCCAGAGATGTTCCTGGACCCAAGAAAAATGTATGTGTTCTCTTTCTGCTTGACAGCACGCTGTGCTGAAAGTTTCAGGACAGGGATGGTTGCAACTGAAAGTGTCACAGAATGGGGGCTTACAAAGATGCTCAGCCGGAGGCAGCGTTTGGTGCAGATGGGAGCTAGCTCAGTGAGAGGGGCTCCCAAAGCTGCGGTAACATCTGGCATTGTGGGTACAGGAACAGCTATTTTCCGATGACAAGAAAACTTGTTAAGGCAGCTTCAGCAACAGAGGATTTACAGGATGGGGGAGGTCTTGGCAGTCCTGAGGACCAGGCTGTACCTGCACCAAGGGCAGGAGGAGGATGTATTCAGCATGACGGAAACAAAAAGGAACAGGCCGTTGCTTACACGTGCTTGTTTTGTCCCAGGCAGGCGTGCCAGCTGAGCAACACTGGGTGCTGGCTCAGCTTGTAGCCTGCAGAGCAGGGTAGAGCTTCAGGGGATGTGCCTGGGGCCAATGCCAGAGACCCTCTATGGGGTGGACAATGCGCTGTCTTAATCTCCAGGTCCAGGTCTAAACCCAGAGAGCAGTCCAGCCCTGGCTAAGCGCTGTAAAGAAGGCAGTGCAACTTCTCCATTGTAGCACGATTTTGGGAAACAGAAAAAGCTTCACTTTTTCTTTGGCTCTGGAGAGCAGGCTGCCCATGTGAAAGGAGACTGGGGCTGGGATCTCACTTAGGCTCTCTCCTGTGGGCACACAGCATGGTCAGGGAGCAGGTAGTCCTGAGTACGTGAGCTCAGTGGCACTGGGGAAAGAAGTATACAGTGGGAAGCAACAAAAGCCATCATGAAGAGCAACAATTCTTGATTTTGCTACAAGAGGATGCTGCTTGTCAGCCAACTTTCCCTCATTCAGTGAAACAGCCTGCATTACCTTACTGAGCGTAAAAAATATTGAGTACACAGTGGCTGCCTGCTTTTTGCCTTTAGAGCCATTGCAGTGAACTTACTCATTATCATTTTGTAAAGAGTGTGAAAGAAAAGTACTGCATAAAGCTGAAATCCATTCCTCTTAGTACAGCAGATGCAAAAAGGTCTGTACTGGCAAGCCATGGGTGGTCCTTCATTTTTTCCATATGCCAAGTGAAAATAAGTCCCACTACTCTGCACAGGACTGTGGGAAAATAAAGGGTAACAATTAAATGGCTAGCTCCTGATCCTGCCACATATCCATCAAACATCTGGAAGCTTCATCCTCAGTGGAAAAACAAGTAGCCAAAGAGGCAGCAACCCAGGGACACAGCCCTGATCACCCTTACTGAACTGGGTGCTTTTTGCCCAGGCAAATAAATGTTGCTGGAGTCAGCATGACACCTTGCAAGAATAAACTTTACCCTCATACAGGAAGATACTGGCAGGTAAGTTAAAATTTAGATAGTCTTTTGCTATCTCCCATTTAATAAAACAATTTTTGTACACTGAAGGGAGTGGGAGATGAGATGTGGTATTGCATGCTCATGAAATATACAAAACAGGCTCCTATTTCTTATACTGAATTGCAGTAACTTATTACACCGAATGCCTTTGACAAAACTTTGAAATCTAAAGGATTTAAAACTTTCTGATAGCTGCTGCTATGAGTAATGGCTGAGTCAGCCAATAGCAGTGTGTGGTGCTTTTGGGGGAAGATAAGTTTAACCTGCACAGAAAAACAAATCTCCAGAATGGAGGGGAAAAAAAGCCCTTATTGATTTTTCACTCTACCACAGCATGTGAATAACTCTCGTGAATAAAACTAATAGATGCCGTGGGAAAGAGTTCATACCTGCTGCAGAAACAAACAGAAGTTGATACCCAGTGCTCAGCTTATCCAGAGTGCTGAGTGAGTTTAAATCATTAATAATTACCACGATGCACCAAGGAAATAATTGTCCCCGTTAGCATACGGTTTAGGAGGCTTTTCATTTTTATACCAATGTGAAAATTATTTTTTAGTCAGAACTTTGATGAGGGCTTGGCAGAATACTGAAGCACCCCCAAAATAACAGGAGGACTAGAAGGCTGGAGGAGAGGGGAAGGAGCGGAGTGTTTTCAGACCCACTGCAGCTCTCCGGCAATGTGCTCTGCTCCAGTCCACGATTATGCACAGTAGTGCAAGTTTGTCACCCACCACTTTCCCATTACCCAGCACGTACAGCATACCAATTACCTGTTATGGTGACAGCCATAATAAATTTACTGTTACTTTTAAAAAAAAGGTACTTTAAAAGGTTGTCAGTAAAAGTCTGTGAAAAAGGCAAAAGAATTTGAAGCCTGGGAGGTTTTGTTAAGTCTTCTTTCTTTTTCACCCCTTCCCCTAAATATATACACATATTTAAAAATACACACACTTTTTTCTGTCTGTTATCAGATATTTCAACAACACTGCTAACAATGTCAGCCCTGCAGGGCTAAACTGGATGAGACAGTGGGAGAATCGGTCTACTGGTACAAACTGGCGCAGTTCTGTTGAAATCAATGGACCCGTTTCAATTCACACCTGCTGAGCCTTTCTTTCCTCTAGAATTGACCCTCTCATTTTGTACCTCCCAAAGCTAGTGAAAGTGAGCAGGGGTTTTCTGGCCCGTCATGGGACACCCTGCAAGCAGAGGCACAATAAAAGAGATAGCTCCCACTGTTAACAATTAACTGCCGAATGCATCACTTTTGGTGTTGGTGTCGCTGCCTGCTTATACAGTGCCCTTGTCCAATGCTGTTGCTCCTGGGGGGCTCATGCAGCTTAATGACTTCATATTTGCATTTTGGTGGCAGTAACAAACCTTAACCCAGGAGGGCTCAGTCCCCTAGGCACTGCACAAACACGGTCTGGAGACTCAAGTTGCAAAACACCTTCTCCGTCATACCCACAGCTCTGCAAAAATTATCCAGTCTGCACTGACAAGCAATCCTCTTAGCTGTCAAACTCTGCCTCACATGTTCAGCACTCAAAATTAAAAATCTTAAATAAAAGGGGTATTTTAGGAAGCTAAATGTATTCCAGAGATGAGAAAAGCTATTTTTACATATCTAATTAGTCACACTTGATAGTAATAATAGCATTACTTGGATTATGCTATGTTATTAATATTATGCAAAATACTAGATATCAGTTGTGACATTATCTTTTCTTTTTTATCACTAGACCAGAATGTCACCAAACAATAATTTGTCATGTAAACTCTTTTTTTTTCAATTTTCTTTTTTTTTTAATTTTACCTCTCTTATGTAAAGGCGTAAGTGTACCCATATTAGACGAGCAGGAAGGAGCAGAAATCCTGGCAGGAATCAAGGTGCCAGGTGAGGACCCCACGCTGGCTGGAGAACACTGAGCATGGTGGCTGATGTTTTCTCAAAGATGTTAACTTGCAAGTACCATTGCTCAGCAGTGACCCTCCAAAAAGGGCAGTGCATGCACTAGCCATCACTTTCATTGTCAAGGATTCAACCAGCTTAGCTGTAGAGGGTGGTTGTGGAAACTTGCTGCACTGGGAGAAGGGTGTCAGCCGACACAGCAGGCGGCTCCTGAGGCACGCTGGCTTGCTTGGCGTGCACAAGCCACCGCGCTGCTGCAGTGTGCTGGACATGACACAGATGACAGCATGTCCTTGGGTGGGCTGGGTGCCAGTGCCCCTTGTCGAAAGGCAAAGTGGCTGTTTGGAGCTGTCACACAAGGAGAGGTTTTATTCCTTGCCTGTCGAGATGCCTTAGGCTAAGGGCTGAGGCTGTTGGACCAGGTGCCACCCTGCAAACGTACCTCACAGTGGGTACATTCATCTATCTGCTCCTGTCTTTTGGGGGCAAGTTGGAAGCCCTCGGTGCAAGATCTAAGCAATGGAGGAGAAGGACACAGAGACAAACTCTGGTTTGGCACCTGTTTCTCAGGTGGTGAGATGTTCTATGTCTGGGGAGAAGCTGCCTGCCCCAGGCAAGAGTCCCCCCATCCTGCGGGCACCCACCAGAGGCGGTGCCAGGGGCTGCATGTACAAACATCTGAATGGGAGCCAGGGACATTTCCTTTGATCCTTAGGCTCCAGCCTTTGAAACATCAGATCACGTTGATCCTCCATGACACACCACAGCATATATAGAAACATAGAATCATTTAGGTTGGAAAAGACCTTCAAGATCATCAAGTCCAACCATCATCCATGCCCACTAAACCATGTTCTGGAGTGCCTTGTCTACGCGCTTTTTGAATACCTCCAGGGATGGTGACTCAACCACTTCCCTGGGCAGCCTCTTCCAATGTCTGACAACCCTCCCAGTAAAGAAATTTTTCCTAATACGCAACCAAAACCTCCCTTGCCACAACTTGAGGCCGTTTCCTCTTGTCCTATCTCCAGCCACCTGACAGAAGAGACCAGCACCCACCTCACTACAACCCCCCTTCAGGTAGTTGTAGAGAGTGATAAGGTCTCCCCTCAGCCTCCTTTTCTCCAAACTAAACAGCCCCAGTTCCCTCAGCTGCTCCTCATAAGACTTGTGCTCCAGGCCCCTCACCAACTTGGTTGCCCTTCTCTGGACACACTCCAGCACCTCAATGTCTTTCCTGTAGTGAGGGTCCCAACCAGCACCCCCAGGTCTTTTTCCACCGGGCAGCTTTCCAGCCACCCAAGTCCCCAGGCCTTTTCCTAATATCCAACCTAAACCTCCTCTCCTGCAACCTGAAGCCATTTCCTCTCATCCTATCTCCAGCCACCTGACAGAAGAGACCAGCACCCACCTCACTACAACCCGCTTTCAGGTAGTTGTAGAGAGCAAAAATGGGCCAGTGCTGTCTGCGGACCTTCCACCAGATTTAATAACAGTGGACTTTGGTTTTCATGGTGTTTAGTTTACCATTCAGCCCTCTGTTCTGCAAAAAAAATCTCTCTTCTTTCTCAGAAATAATATTTGCTAGTTTAAACAGATATTTATGCCTTTGACCAAAGATTTTAGTTGTATTTTCTTCTCCTTACTAAGGCAGCCATCCTCCTGGCAAAGATGCCTTTGCCTCACTTAGTGGGGTGGATCCCATCTCTCCCAAGCTGATGCTGATCTCCAAACAGAGAGGGGTCCCGTGGTCCAAAAACCAAAATCCTGTTGCTGACACCAGCTCCACAACCAATTCCTGACATGCATTATCAGTGACCTCCTCCTCTCTCCATGCTGGCAGGGTTGAGAAGAACATCACCTGGGTCCCTATGCCCCTGGCTGTCACCCCCAGAGCTCTGTAGTCACCTTTGATACTCTCCAGGTTTCCCCAGCAGTATCACTGGTGCCCACATGTAAGAACATCAGGGGGTACTAGTCAGAGGGTCAGACAAGCCTTGGCAGTCTCCCCACAACATCCCAGATCCAGGCCCCCAGCTAGCAGCAAATGGGTCAGGTTGGCAGGTGGGTGCTTCTGTCCCCCGCAGCAGGGAGTCACCCACTACTGTCACTCACTGCTTCACTTCCTCATGGTGGTCTTGCATGGTTCAAGGTCTGTTGGCCCAGATACTTCTTTTGAAAGCATACTCAGCTCCATCTCAGCCTTGAGGGCAGTGAATCTATGTCGTAGTTACAGGCCTTCAGATAGAGCAGGAGCCTTCCCCTTGGTGCCAGAAGTCACCAGCTTCCATCCTTTGTTTTCCCCAGAGGTTGCATTTGCCATTCTGCTGGGGACAGACTCTGCTTGCATCTTCACTGCAGCTGGGGTCTGGGGATCTTGAAGCTGTTGCATGTCTGAGAAGATCCTTTCTATCTCTCTTAGTTCTACTACATATTAATTTTCTTTAGATTTTTTTTTTTTTAATATGTGGGAGATGTTCCTGTCTTCTGCTGTGATTTCTTTATTACAAAGAGAGTGACGAGGCAATTACCTTTGGTTCCTGCACAGTAGGAGAGCTTGCATAAGCAGAAATCCCTTATTCAGCATAATCTTCTATCAACCTGAGCAAAAAGCACTGGAAGCATATTGAATAAAGTTGTCTTTGTCTAGCTAGCATGTGGTTTTAGGGAAAATTTATTTCCCTACAGGGAAAACAAAAGGTCAACATACCATTTAAAACTGGTTGAAACCATGTTTAAGCTCAAGATAGGGCTGGAAGTTTCAATGCAAAAAAAATGTACCTGAAGAAAGCTTGAAGAAAGCTTCATTAGACAAACCAAATTCTTCCATTTGGCCTAAGTGTCCTTTTGATGTGAAGCAGAGGAAAGGGAGAGGAGAGGTGGTACATGATAGGACATACAGTTTTACTAGGACTTTGTAAACTATGTCAGGATGGGAGGATGAAGGACACAAAACATATTTTCTGTGAAGTATTTGGGAGTACTCCTAATATGAGATGTTCAACTTTCTGCCAAAAAAATGTTATTTGCATGACTGTTGAAGCCAAATATTTTCTGACCAGCATTAATACCCAACCCTGTGCTGTCGGCAGAAAGCGTACCCCAAACATGCACAGGAGACTATCCCTGGCTCTCTTACCACGGCTGAAAGACTGATCTTGATAACCTGTGCCTCAACATGGGTCACAGGGAACATGGAAGCACAGCATGGTTGTATTATTTTCTTTATGTGACAGCATAGGGACCCCAACAGATTTTTGGCTCTTTGAAAACAGGACCTAAAACAAATTTGTGAACTGATTGAAATTACAGTTTGGGTAGGGTGAAAGAGACACAAGGACACAAGTTAGGAGCAGAGTTGTCAGACCTTGTATCTGTGCTGGTCTGAGTGGATGAAGTATGTTGGGTAAGTTTGTTAGTTGCACAAGGTCATAGCTTTGCTCCTTTTCAAAAGACAAGGGATGATTGCAAGAGCTGACATACTTAACTCTGTGGGTCTGTTCAACCAGTTTTGCCTAAGATTTAACTGAACAAAATCAGATTAACTGGAAAGCATGCAAATGCTTTATAGCAAAGGGAGAAAAGTATCTGGACTCACTTGGCTATTATCTTAGGCACTGCCTATTCAGAAATACATCACAAGCTATCTGCTTGGCAAGCAAAATAGCTGGGTAGCCTCAGATAAGCCTGCAGGCCATGCAAGCCTATGGTTGGAGGAGAGCTCAACCCAGCTTAGAGGTCTGTAGGGTCCTTGTTGTCTCAGGTTTTGCCCAGGCGGCTAATGAAGTTCTGCACATCCTGTGGCTGCGAACGTGCAGGGCTCCAGTGTGGTCGCATCCCCGGTGCCCTGCAACCAGGGAATGGGACATTCATGCCTTTGCTGCCTTGCTGGCAGTATGTCTCTGGCTTCATTCAGAGTTATTTTTGTGCCATTTGATGTTTGTGTGACCAGCAGTATTATATGCACTATGACTGGCCTATGAGGGTGTAGCTGGCAGTTATGTATGAGTCTGATCCACCAGGTGAGAAAAGACACCTTGTGGTACTCCTGCAATACGTGCAGTTTTCCTCTGTTTCTGCTGGATGCTGGGAATGGACCATCGTACCTGAACATTGATGCAAGGCGTACAACACTTTCAACATCTAAAATGTTTCCTTTCATCATGTCCAGACTTAATTTGCCAGCAAGTCCAGCCAGTAGTATGCATGTAAAGGTTCACCACCTGTGATGGATACACTTGAACCCTTGCAGTACTTTGGTTCCAGCTATCTAAGAGAGCAAGAGGCCTCATGCCCTGTGGTGAACCTGCGAGCTGGAAAGCTCTTGGGTCATGTACAAGGGAGTGAAGGTGCTTCAGAAAAATATTTCAAAAGGTGGTTTCAAAGCCCCAAAATGCAAGATAACCAAAGCACAGAACAAGATACCAGAGCTAAAACGAAGACATCTATGTTGTCTGTACTACTGGCTAGCAGCCAGCTACTTCATTCTATAGATATTACCATCAGTATGGGCCCAATCTGAGCTCTCCTAAAATTGCGGCTGGACTGCAGGCCAGGTGACTCTCCCCTTGAGCAGGGACGCCTCTCAAGGTTTGAGATTTCTTACCTGAGACTAAGAGATCCTTCCTTGCCCAAGGTGGAGAGATCCCTTACTCTCAACAGAACCTCAGTAAGTGACTGATAGCATGCTGAATTAATACTAATGAAATATTACTAATACATGTAGCTACTCAATATTAATTATTATAAGCTTTGTATAGATAATTCCATGAGACATAAACTGTTGCCCAAGTCTGAGACCAAAACTGGACCTAGCCACACTTAGGGTCCATAAAGAGTTTAGAAAGCAAGGGGGTCCACTCTGAATCTTGTGACTCAATGGGAGGGTCTTCTTTACCCTTTGCGTCTCTGGTCTCTATATGAATCTTTCTAACTCGATGCTAGCTCAATTTTCCTGTGTATGTTTCTTCCATACAGTAATTAAAAAGGTGAACCTTGCCATCAAGCTTATTGAACCTTGGTAAACCAGTGTTAAACTTTGTTGAATTCCATCAAATTTATTGAAGTCTGTCAAATTATTATTTTACCTCAATAAAACATATTGCTGCTTCTCTCTTTTGAGGTGCATTCCACTCCTCTGTGACACCACCTCCTTACTAGTCTTGCACAGCAATAGTCCTGGTCCTGCCAGTGTGAGGGACTAGTCTGGAGCAGCAAGGGATCAAACCGTGGCATGTATTTTCCCCACGGCACTTCTGGAGTCTCACAACAGACCCCACGCCTCTGCCTTGGGATGCCTTGCATGTGGAACACAGGCTTTGGGCAGTGGTTTGAGTTGGAGCTCCCTTGTTTTGGGGACAGAACTGGAGAGCTACATGGTTAAAGGAATATTTGTTAAGAGTCTGTAACCCCCAAGTGATCACAAAGGGCTGTCAACAGAAAGACACTGTCTTTGTCCTCCACAGCCTAATCCCAAGGCTTCACTGCAGACTACACAGGCCCTTTCCTTTTCCTCTTGGTTCTAGGCAGAGAGATCACAGGTGCATAAAATGCTGCAGAGTCAAGATCCTTCGGTGACAACTTTACCTGGAATTCACATGAGGATAGACTATAAAAGAAGTATTTCAGAGACTTTACCTGCATAAGGTGCCAAGGGAGCTTGACAGAATTAGTGAGGCCCACATGACTTCCCTCTCTACCTTGGCAAGGATTTTAGAAGATCCTTACCACCAATTTTGTCCATCCAAAGTTGGCACATCATCCAAAAATCACACATCCTTGTGAAGACACAATGTGTCCATAAGAAGGAGGAGGTCTGTTCAAGGAAGAAACTGCTGAGCTCCATTCCACAGCCTCCCAGGACACAGTGACAACTGAGAATGAAAAAATAACCAATTACAAAAAGTAATTTTGTAATCCTCTCACCCTTGAGACTGCTATTACTTTATGTTTCCTCATTTTGGTCTTCCCTCACCAACTTTCAAACATGCTGCCACCTATCACCTTCTTACTACATCTGTACGGGCAGTACCTGCTTTGCAAAGCTGGCACAAAGGGTTCAAGATTGCTACCCAGCCACCCTGACATCTAAGTTTGCCATTTTGCCTGACCAGCACAGCAAGCACCCGCTGCCATCCCACTGATAGTTATGATGACCTGAGCTTTTATCACTCCAGGGACAGAGAACTGCTCATCTTAAAACAATCAATCTGCAGCAAGCTGTTCTGCCTGCCACTGTGAGGAGCGATGTGCCTCAGAGGGCAGGAACCGTGCGAATCCACACCTGTCATGGTGTTATCTCTGTTCCTCTTCATCGATCTTTTACAGTCACTTCTGGCTTGCAATAGCTGGAAATTTGATCTGTTATTTTTAAGACAGGTTCTCTTGCTCTTTTACTAGTATTGTGGTTTAAGCCCAGCTGGCAACTAAACACCACACAGCCTTTCAGTCACCTTCCTCCCAGTAGGATGGGGGAGAGAATTGGAAGAGTAAAAGTGAGAAAACTCATGGGTTGACATAAAGACAGTTTAGTAGGAAAAGCAAAAGTCACACATGCAAGCAAAGAAAAACAAGGAATTCATTCACCACTTCCCACCGGCAGGCAGGTGTTCAGCCATCTCCAGGAAAGCAGGGCTCCATCACGCGTAACAGTTACTTGGGAAGACAAACGCCATCACTCTGAACATCCTCCCCTTCCTCCTTCTTCCCCCAGCTCTATTTGCTGAGCATGATGCCGTATGGTGTGGAATATCCCTTTGGTCAGTTGGGGTCAGCTGTCCCGGCCGTGTCCCCTCCCAACTTCTTGTGCACCCCCAGCCTGCTCGCTGGTGGGGTGGGCTGAGAAGCAGAAAAGGCCTGGACTCTGTGTGAGCACTGCTCAGCAGTAACGACAACAGCCCTGGGTTATCAACACTGTTCTCGGCACAAACCCAAAACGTAGCCCCTACTAGCTACTATGAAGAAAATCAACTCTATACCAGCCAAAGCCAGCACAACTAGAGAATCAAAGAGAGAACATCTCAAATAAAGGGCATGGGATCACCCTAATAAACTGGCGCCAGCATTGGGTAACAACTTGGAAATGAGACATTTCCTTTCAGCTGCAATAATGTGTGAGGGTGTGTTTTTGTCCACAATGATTACCTTACAGAAGATACTACGTGAAGCACAATTCACTGAGTGGGTTCTTTTTATTTTGCTCAACAGTACCTCTCTTATTTTGTTAAAATTACAGGATATATCCTCTGCTCCTCCTCCACTTCAAATGCCACAATGCAACATTTTTTATTATCATCCTAGTGACTAAAATACTTGGTAATCCCTTGCCACTGCTCAGAAGAGTATGCTGGAGTGTGCTGGTATTGGCTGGGTGTTTTGGGTCTGTGTGGCAAGGTTTTGGTAGCAGGGGGTTACAGGGGTGGCTTCTGTGAGAAGCTGCCAGAAGCTCCCCCCATGTCCGACAGAGCCAATACCAGCCGGCTATAAGATGAACCCGCCGCTGGCCAAGGCTGAGCCCGTCAGTGACAGTGGTAGCACCTCTGGCATAACAGATTTAAGAAGGGGAAAAAAGTTGCGGTGGGCGCAGAAACATCAGCCAGAGAGAGGAGTGAGAACATGTGAGAGAAAGAACCCTGCAGACCCCCAGGTTGGTGAAGAAGGAGGGGGAGGAGGTGCTCCACGCACCAGAGTGGAGATTCCCCTGCAGCCCATGGTGAAGACCATGGTGAGGCAGGCTGTCCCCCTGCAGCCCATGGAGGTCCACGGTGGAGCAGATCTCCACCTGTAGCCTGTGGAGGACCCCACGCTAGAGCAGGTGGGTGCCCAAAAGAGGCTGTGACCCCGTGGGAAGCCCGCGCTGGAGCAGGCTGCCAGTAGGACCTGTGGCCCTGTGAAGAAAGGAGCCCACGCTGGAGCAGGTTTTCTGGCAGGACTTGTGACCCCGCAGGGGACCCACGCTGGAGCAGTGTGCTCCTGAAGGACTGCAGCCCGTGGACGGGACCCACGCTGGAGCAGTTTGTGACAACTGCAGCCCGTGGAAAGGACCTACACTGGAGAAGTCCGTGGAGGACTGTCTCCAGTGGGAGGGACCCCACGCTGGAGCAGGGGAAGAGTGAGGAGGAGTCCTCCCCCTGAGGAGGAAGGAGCGGCAGAGACAAGGTGTAATGAACTGACCCCAGCCCCTGTTCCCCGTCCCCCTGAGCTGCTGGGGGGGGCAGGTGGAGAATCCGGGAGTGAAGCTGTGCCTGGGAAGAAGGGAGGGGTGGAGAGAAGGTGTTCTGAGATTTGGTTTTATTTCTCATTACCCTACTCTGGCTGATTGGCAATAAATTAAGTTCATTTTCCCCAAGTTGAGTCTGTTTTGCCCATGATGGTAATTGGTGAATGATCTCTCCCTGTCCTTATCTCGACCCATGAGCCTTTTTTGTTATATTTTCTCTCCCCTGTCCAGCTGAGTTGGGGGGAGTGATAGAATGGCTTTGGTGGGCACCTGGTGTCCAGCCAGGGTCAACCCACCACAGTTTCAAAGCACAGGAATACACTGATGCCAGGTAATCAAAATGCTGGTAAGATTATAATTTTGTTCCCTAACTGCCAAAGGTTTTGAGTCCCTGTAGCATCAGTAGGATATGGAGGTTCTTTGAAACTTGTTCACAGATTATGCTCTTAAATGTGATTAAAAACACAACACTCTTATAGTAAGGGCTGGAGTCATTGTAGTAATTGTACTCTTCTGAAGGCCCTTCAGATTTGTTAAACATGACTTTTAAATAGATTTGTGGAAAACTCTCTAAGAGAGACCTGTCTTGATGCCTGTCTGGATTGACAATCTCACTTGGCATGTGCCATCCAAAGTCAGGACTGTGTTTGCATTGTTAAGCACCTGTGCTTACACAGTTCTGGAGGTGTGCCAGATTGTGTATTTCCCTTCCATCCAGTCCTGGCTCTGCACCCACCATATAACTCTGTAGCATGGGCTTTCACGTGAGAGGTGGTACAGGAGATATCACTATCCCTTGAGACTTTCCATGAAGATGGAGAATAAATCATCACTTTTATCTGTAACCCCAGACTGAAGGATTACATTCTGCCTGCCTAAATCCTGTCCTCCACAGTTTTAATTAGATGTTATATTCATCTTCCTGTCCCAGTAGTTAAGCTAGGTTCACTGTCCACAGAGATGCAATTGCAGCATTTCACACCAGAGGTGATCACAGGTACTGCGGCAGGCACAGCAGCTCCTCCAAGGTACGGACTTCCACATGCGTGTATGCTTGCTGCCCACTTAAGTGTACAGCATCATGGTATGCTCACGTGCTTATAGAGGCAGAGCTTCACCTCCATACTGGTGGTGAGCTTCTGGTACAGGTGAGTAATATATATGCCTAGCTGAATTCTGGAGGCTGTCTTTTATCCTAGTCAGATCTCGTAATTTTAACATAATTTCAGTGCTGGCATCACATGGGTGTCTATTTTCCTGGGCCTTCAACATGATGGACTTTGTATTTGCATTCCCAATATTATAATTAACACACCTATAGTCACACATATGCTGTACGTGGCATCTTGCACCTCACAGCTGCTAAGAGCTATTTCCTTTATGGTAGCATGGCTTTTTATGAGGTTATGTTGGTTCTTAGCTAGGAAATTAACATGGGGCTGCCTAAATTTGTACTGATATTGAGACAGTCCGTTCCTGACTTTGAACATCTTCAGACACACTTTTTAACTTACTTGTAAATGCAGTGGTTGGTTTCCCCATTATGCCGTGAGGAACACGGGGGTTTTGGGAGCTGGAGAATGGCAAAGACTGCAAGGAGGAGGTTCTAAGGGTGTTGGCATTTTTGTTAAATGCAGCTTGCTGTTGGGATGATACAGGTGAGGAGTTACTGACAGAGTCTTCCATTTTAGTGTTTCACCTATCATCCAAAGAGCAGTGGTTTCATGCAACTATTTACTACACCAGAGAATCAAGTAGATTAAATCAACGCCTTACATCAACAAAGAACTAGCTTTCCTTACCCTGAAGAATTTTATTCGCATGCATTTCCTTTTTAGTACTGATCATGAGAAGCTCACAGAAGCTTTTTTCTGCCCAAAGAGGGAGGATAGATCTCTTTTATGAAGAGGCTGCAGTTCATCATTTTGCTGAGGGTACAGACCTCCTGTTATTCAAAGGAAAAGTACTCAGCAATAATCAGAGTTTATTTTTTCTGTTAATATACTTACTGGTGTTGGCAGAAAGCCAGTCTCCTCCAAGACAACTTGAAGTCAGCTCCTTCACATGCAGAAGTGACACTTTAGTGTGTGACTAATTAATTTCCTAATTAGCAGCTGGCAATCTATTATTATTTTTAATTAACTGATCCACCTAGGCTCATTCTAAAACAAGCAACTGTTTCTCATTAATATAAAAGTTAGATGCTGATATTTACACATTAAGCCCAGCTAATATAAAAGGCGAGCCCTACAAGAGCTGTACAAAGCCTGTGCACGACTGACCACCTATGTTAGCATGCAAGTGTTTGTGTGCAAATGCCTTCATACTGATATAACCCTGACCTGCACACCCCCTGACTCCTATGTGCTTTTTTCAGTATGTCTTTCAGCTTGCAGGTGGTTCACGTGTAGGTATAAATCAAGCTATGGGGTGTAGTTTTGCCCAGGAATGCCCGTATGTTCTCCTTATCTATTTATTAAATATAAAACACTCTAAGGTAGGTTTTGCTTTGTGGCAGGTGAACAATAGTCAGTGTAAACAAGTAGGGTCTGATTTGAAAGCAGACTGCGGAACTTGGTTGAATTCAATCAGTTGATCCCAACAGACTCTGTTTATGCAGCTGTGGCTTTTTACAAACTTGCTGCCTCATGTATGTAACGTACAAATATAACTTACTGAGTCCTGGAGCAACTGAAGAGATATTAATAGAAAAGTGGTTTACAGCAGCCCAAGCTATATTAGACCAGGCCTGTGTCCACCTAAAGCCTGGCAAGTGGAAAATCTCTGGGAGATTTATTCCTACATGGGAAAGGGCACTGGGAGGAGGGGCAGGACTGTGTGCCTTATCAGAAGGAAAATAAATTCTTGAGAAAAAACCATAGGAGATGGAAAACTAGACCCACACACCAGCCCTGTCCACTGTCTGCTTTTGTTTCCTCTGGCCTTTTGCAGTGCAGATGTGTCCTGAGGCTGGAGGGACTCAGTCCGTACCACTGCAGGAGGGAAGGACCCGTCACTGCAGGGCACCCAGCAGGGCCGGGAGACCAGAGGGTCTTCTCCAGAGCCCTGAGACCAGACAGAGGAGAGGGACAGCAGGTGACAAATGGAGACATCTCCTTTCCTGCTAACCTCTGCCTGCCTGGCCACCCTTATGCATCCCCCCGCCTGCTTGCCCCATCTGACCCAGAGACCCTAGTCTGCTGGCCAGGCAGTGTGCCACCACTTAGTCAGTTGGGTCCCAACTGGGTCCTGAAAGGGTGTGGGGCTTCCCACTGTCACCAGGGTGCAAAGCAGCCTCAAAAACCTACAAAAGCAGCTAGTGCTGTCTTGACGAGTGGGAAGCAGGGGTAATTAATTGTGGGCTAAAACCTGTGGGGTTTACAGAGTTTTTTGTCCTAAGGAGTTGCAGCTGGAGGGCCAGGGGTCACCCTGAGCATGGTCTGGTTAGGAAGCTCACCATGAGCAGTGGTTTGAGGCCAACATATGTGGACCTAGCTCCAAGTTGAGCCATACAGACAGTCTGTCCTAAACCTCTGGATTCTTTCCATCTGCATCAGACAGGCAGCATGCTGGGCAATGCCAGCACACTGTGGCCCAGCACAGAATGGTCAGACTTCAGTAACACCAGGCTGAGCTTTCTGCAGAGACAGCTTCATAGGAGGAAATCATTAACCATGGTGGTTCCAGTGGTCTTCCTACCAGCTAATGGTGCAGCTATAAGGCTGTGCCTGGAAAAGAGATGCAGGCAAGGCTAAGTCCCTGTGCCAGGTGCCTGTGCTAGCATGCTTACAGTCCCCGTGTGGGGAAAGAGCTTTTCTAGCCCTTCCCACCTCGCCGGCAAATGCTGCATAAGGGGTTTTACGTCTACCCAAAGAGCTTCGTAAGATATGAGCAGCTCATTATTTTTAATGGCTCTGACATCATTATCAGGCAGGGATTTACCGAAAGGATAATGGGCTGTTGTTTGCCACTGCCTTTAGCGCTAAGCCTGTGGTGTGTGCACACCCAGTCAAAGAACACAAGTGATTGCACAGCCTCCAACTTCACCTTAGGGCTACAGTCCACATTTTTTAAACCACCCACTGCTTTAGTGTCTGGAACTTGTACTGGAAACATTACTTGCTCTCCAGCATCTTCTTCTTAGTGGGTGTTATGGAAATAACAGATTCTTTAGTGGCTGAGAAAAGAAGACAATTTTCTTCTTTCTCATAGCAGAAATATCAGAAGACATTGAAATTTTCAGTGGATCAGTAGATGCAAGAATATTTTTTCTGTTTTTTTGTTTGTTTATTTTTAAACTTATGTCCCTAATCTTCCAGTCTAAACCAATTTTCTACATTTTTTTAAATTAATAAAATAAAATAAAATATGCCCAAGTCTATTTACTGTAATCAAAATCAGAATACACACTGGCATTTGGGTGGTACTTTTAATCTGTTTTTCTCCTTATATAATGACACACATCCCTGTTCAATTAGGTGACTCATCACACGCTTCATCAGCAATGCGCTCTCAAAAACAGAGCAAAATGCATTCCTAACAATTAAATACTCTTTAAAAAGTTATAATCAATCAAGATTGATAGAAACAAGGTTAAGCCCCATTTATGTCATTTAAAATGATAGCGTGGTCTCTTTCACCGCAGCATTCATTTTGAAAATGGCAGCATAATTTGTGAATCACACCCATACCCCCCTGTCACATAATCACATGTTTAATTCCATTTAGCCACCTACATACATTGGCTTGCTTTTCCCCTTTATTGTTTGCTCTTTTGTGCTTCACGCAGGCTAATGTGGTCCCAGCACTATTCTAAAGTAGCAACAAAGATATGTTTGATTTATTTATTTATTTATAAACTGCATTTATAGGCTGCCAGTTGTTTTTGAAGTTTAATGCACAGTTAGCCTGCTAATAGGTAGCCAGAAAAAACTAACTAGCTCTGCTAAAGCACGGCAGACATGTCAAAGAGAAGGGATGTGTTTCACAGAAGCCACATGGGAAGCAACACTGAGGAGATTTGGATGCACTCACTCTTCCGTCCTCTCCCAGTGCACGGGGACCTGCAGCCACAGCCAGGTCATACACATGGCAAATCCCAAGACAGCAACGCGATCTCACAACCAGCCAAGTTATCATCAGACTGCTCAGTTACTTTGGCTCTCCTGTGCAAGTGGGATTCAGAAGCTGTTTTATGGGAATACTCTTCCATGAAAGAATAAAGCCTGCCTCCAGACCAGGCACCAGGAGAAGGTTGTTATCCAAACACAGGAGGCTGGATATTGTAATTGCCAATTTCAACCCCTCCAACACCTCAAGCCAAACCATGTAGGCCCTGGAAATCTAGACTTGGCCTTTAGTTTTAAACAGCATGAGGAATCAAAGCAGTAGGCTGATATTCCCATGTTGCTCCCAACAGCTGAAATTGGAGTGTGATGCACAGTGCACCATCCAGTGACTGTGGGCTCATTTCCAAGTGCAAGACATTGCAAGCATCAAGTCCATGGGACAAAAAAGCGTGGGCCTTTGTGGCATAGCCATGTATCTAGTGGGAAGGGAACCAGCTTTTAATTTGCTGAAAAGAACATGAAAACAACATGAAAAGAAGGGCTTCTGCAACTTTGAGATTTATATATCCAGTATGTGTAAGGAATTGAGGGGACAATGTGTGATGTTAGTTAGCAATTTGCCCAGAGAAAGGTGCGGTAGAAGTCAGATCCAGTCATAAGGATTTGATCTACAAGATGAAAAGCGCTGCAGAGCCATGACAAGTTCAACAGGTGATTCCTGGATATAATTAAGATATTTACTTAAATATAATAGCTCACCCTTATTTTTAAGCAGTTGATGAACAACGATTCAATACTATAAAGAATTCAGAGGATGAATAATGTTAGGGTTAATCTTGCATTGAGGAAGGTGCCAAAATGTTAATAAATACAAAAATTACAGAGATCAGAGCAGCTCAGGAGATCTGCAGAATGAATTTCAGCAATCCTTCCTGGACTGCTCTGCCACAGAAATAATGCTGGAGATTTCTCCCCACTAACAGACAGATCCTATTTAAGCAACTTGTTTATGCCTTGTCTAATGAATTGACATGTTTTCCAGATTCAAGATGTAGGAATTAATTGTATTCTTTGCTGGGTGCACTCATTAAAGCTGATTTAACCCATGGGTTGCTGTTAAGTTAGAGGCTAAGGCTCACTGTGGCTTGTGCTCAGGGACTGCCAGCTTGAAACCCATACAGTGGGGGAGGAATGAATGGCAGTGAGCTTTCAGCACCAGTCAAGCATCACTGCAGATGAACAACTGCACAGAGTTCCCAAACTTTCTCTGATGCACAGATATTGTTAGTAATAAATAAGTTAGTGAAGCTGATAAACTCATCACACTTATTCACAAAGCATTAGTGACTTACTGTGCTGTCACATCCTAGAGATTTGTGCAGCCAGCTGTTAATAAGGATTATTGGAGTCAAAGCTGAACCTCTAGTTATCATTCATACCCAAATTCTCAGAGAAGAAATATCACAGCACTAAAGTACTGCCTAATCTCTGGAGCTTTATTCTATTTAGTCAAATGTTAACCTCACCTCTAATTTACTCTCTTTTGGCTATACCATGTAACATGCATTAAGCTTACTTAGTTAAAGCCTAAATGTGTCTTTTGCTCTGAATCACAGAAATTTAGATAAAAACATTCAGTTTATGTTAATATTGTTAACATTTATATTTTCCTTAACATAATGAGAAATAATGTGAACCTCAGCAAACGTATCTAATAACTCAAACTCATAGAACTTCCTGGGGAGTAACTTTTAACAAACAAGCGTAGCTGACAAATTTTTCCCAAACTGGCTGCAGTGAGGTTTATTCCTATTAAAATACATCAAGTGAAACTGACAAATCAGGCTGTTTGCTAGATTCGTGACTGATGGAAATATTTTCTGTTCTTATCCAGAGTAATTCTGCAAATTTCACTATGAGTGAAACTAAATTGTGCATCAGTGGAGGCGGTAGGAAAGCTAAAGGTCAGTGTTTAAATTCAGCAGCTCCCTAATCTATGGTGCATCTAGAAATCAGCCCACCTTGTGAAAGAAATGTGTCAGCAGACAAAAGGAAACAAAACTGCACGAAGCAGAACATCTGCATTAAGGGACACTTGAGAAGTATCTAGCAAGAGCATCACAGCCAGGCTGAATCAGAACACAACAGCTGGAGAAGGAGTCTTTCCAGGTGGAAGGGCTCTTCACCCTCATTTCATCCCATTTCTTGCAAGTCATCATCGTGCTCAGGGGACAATCTGTGTAATAGGCATCTTCCAGATCTTAATGGATGCTTTTACATTAGTGCTGTTTGGATGAAACTTTGCACACTGGTGCAAACTGTGCAAAGTCAGTAGGGACTGCAATATTTTGCCCAGGATACAAAGGGACATTTATAGGAGATGTTTACTCACTGTAGTTTCATTACAGAACTAAATTAAGGGAATAGCACAAAAAGTTAGACTGCTGTCACAGTAAGTCTTCAGATGCAGTTTTGAGCATGAGAGTGGATGGTGGGACAGGAAGCATTACCGACTGCCTTCTGCAGGCTATGCCTTCGGTCGTGCAGAAAGTAGTGAAATCACCGGTCAGAAAAAGAGGGAGGAATGCTGTAGTTAACATAGATACAGTAAGCAGAAATATTACTCTAATGAATTAATTTTTTAAAAGAAATGACTACTTCAAAAGGAAAGAATTAAGACATTTCCATTGTATGAGCTTTTGGACATATTTTGACACAAGAGTGATAGAGGATGAATTTAATAAGCTCAGTGAAATGCGATAAAGAAAACAAAATTTAAAACTCAAAGAGTAAGTGTCACAACTGAGAAGAATGTGAGAGCTGGAAGAGCTTTCATTGCTGCACTGCCATTCTTGGCAACATTAACAACCAACCAACCAACCACAGAGATTGAACAAGAACAGAGCTGAAGTACCAAAACAGTGAGAAAAAGGTGCTAGAGCTTCTGAGGGAAGAAACCACATGGGGATGCTCTGTGGAGGACTCTCTACCAGAGCATAGTGCCATGTCACAAAAAAATTAAATTATACAATAATTAGAGGAACTAAGGAGAGTCAGAGAAGAATAAATCTACACTACGTACAGATCAGAAAAGCTGGTAAGTATCTGAAAGAAATTAAGAAATGTTCGAGCATTGCAATTCTAACAACATGATATAGTTAAGAAAGGCCAAATATTTAAAAGGGAAATGGAAATACACCATCCACAAGTATGTACCATGGTTTAACCCCAGCTGGCAACCAAGCACCACACAGCCGCTTGCTCATCCTGCCCCCCAGTAGGATGGCAGAGAGAATCGGAAGGGTAAAAGTGAGAAAACTCATGGGTTGACATAAAGACAGTTTAGTAGGAAAAGCAAAAGCCACACATGCAAGCAAAGAAAAACAAGGAATTCATTCACCACTTCCCACTGGCAGGCAGGTGTTCAGCCATCTCCAGGAAAGCAGGGCTCCATCATGCGTAACAGTTACTTGGGAAGACAAACACCATCGCTCCGAGTGTTCCTCCCTTCCTTCTTCTTCCCCCAGCTCTATTTGCTGAGCATGACGTCATATGGTGTGGAATATCCCTTTGGTCAGTTGGGGTCAGCTGTCCCGGCCGTGTCCCCTCCCAACTTCTTGTGCACCCCCAGCCTGCTCGCTGGTGGGGTGGGCTGAGAAGCAGAAAAGGCCTGGACTCTGTGTGAGCACTGCTCAGCAGTAACGACAACAGCCCTGGGTTATCAACACTGTTCTCAGCACAAATCCAAAACGTAGCCCCATACCAGCTACTATGAAGAAAATCAACTCTATCTCAGCTAAAACTAGCACAGTATGGAAACACCTCCCTCGGCTCAGACCACCTCCTCTCTGTCCAGCAGTGACCCATTCAGGACACAGAGACACACCAATGCTTCAGGTGTCAAGAGGTGAACCATGACACACCAGATCTGCACATTTTGCGTGAACTTACTGGTTGTCGCCCGGTTTTGGTGAGCCACCTCCTGACTGGAGATTTTAGGTGAGCTCTGCCTGGTGTGCCTGCTCATACCATGACCCTCAGCAAAATCTGTATGTTTCTGCTCATTTATTATTTACCTCTTATGTCCTTGTCATTACTGGCTGCAGTACTAGCACCAACTGGGTTCATGAGGTCTTGCATGCCAGCAGGACAAGGCTTCACTGAAAAAAAAGCCCCCCACCTGTCAGATGAGCTCTGCTATGGTGCTGCACTATGGTAATCATACTAGAAAACTCCATAGCCTAGACACTGTGTGTGGCAGGCACCTTTTTATAACAAAAAAGCCTTTCTAAAGCACCCAGGAGGCAACCTGGCAAGCAGCTAAAAATCATCCCCAGTTATGAGAGCATGTAATGGAAGTGCCTGAAGCTTTTGACCCTTGGGCTACCCAAGAACTCAGAGCCCTGTTCACTATGAGAAAATATCTACAGAGACATCAGCTGTGAATTGCTCCATGCATGGAACTCGGGTTTGCACCTGTTTGGTACAAAACAGGCAGGGTAGCATTCTCTGGTAGTCAGAGCTGTTCGTTTGCCTTCAGGATGTGCCTGGCCTCGACCTTTGCTCTGTGGCAAAAGCAAGACTGTACAATAATCAAAGAAGCCCCAAGAAAATCTCCAAGAGGCATCTGTTCCTATTTTACCTCATCACTACAGTATGACCCACTGCTATAGGAGGTAAATGCCCAGTTGACTTAATTTTAGGGTACCCCCTTGTTATCTTGCAGATGCCTGTAAGCCACACCAGATTATTCCACCAACCAGGTGGCAGAAGACAGATTTTTTTTCTCTCCCCAAAGTCCAACTTTTTAAAGTGATTCTTGCAGTTGTTTTCAGCTCCCTCCATAGAGGGAAGACTCTGAGTGAAATAATTACAGACCTGTGAGCAGTCTGACCTCCTAGAGCACAGAAAATACAACACAGCATTCACTGATGTATCTGTATGAAGAGAAGCAACTGAGAATACATTCAGGCAAACCCTTTCTTATTTCCCCATCTATACTAACTTGGAGGAAGTTTTTTTCCTACTCTGTATTTTTCTACAGTTTGTGTTATCACTGCTAAATATATGGTGACCCAGTATTTACCTCAGTAAGTAGCTCTGAGACCTTCGTGATTTCTACAACTTCCTCGTAGGAATTTTATAGATCAAAACAGATTGGTCCAACTCCAGTGGATTTCTGTTACATCAGAGGCCCATTGCATTCCTCCCTTGTGCTTGCAACCACTAATTTGGTTAACAAGAAATGCTCAGCCATAAAATAGCCTGAAGAATAACATTGTGCTTTTGCAAAAGTAGAGACTTGATGCACTGTTTTGTGTAAAAAACTTCCCAATCAACAGCTTTAGTAAGAAAAAAACTGTAGTTATCGGTGCCACTTATACCCTTCTGAAAAGAAAATTTGTATATGCCTATGTAAAATTCCTCAAAATTAGCTGATGACTCTTTGCACACCTTGTGTGACAGGTATATATACGTGTGGCTGTCCAACTTAGCAGTGTGTGGGAGCTTCCCTAGACATCTTTCCACGATGGCCAAAAGGGGCATGTTTTTCCAGCCATGTTAGCTCTGTGAAGTTAGTTACTGCAGAAGCAGTCCTAATCCTTATTAACAAGCTTGTTATAAAGATAGGTTGCTTGACACCAGGTTAGCTGGCCATAAAGGGCCTAGGTTTCCCTATATGCTTTACCTTGGCTTGCTAAGCATATCTTAAATCAGAGTGCCTATACACATCAGAGTCTCCAGACAAGCACAGAAACTTACATCCACCAGCCCTCTATCCCACCATCGGCAGGGCCTCTTCCCTAAAGGTAAAAGTACATAAAGGATGTAGTTACATGGTGATTAAAATATAAAGTGCAATTATATTGCAGTTTTAGAGCTCTGTTGGACAAGGGTTCGATAACAATGTCATGTTGATGAAAACATAATTTTGCTGCCTTCCTGTCCTGGAAGGGCAGGAGTAGGACTTGAAATCAGAGCTTTCCTGGTCAAGAGCATTACTGGGGATAAAGGTATCAGTGGCTTTTTGGCAGCATCCAGAGCCTGATGGAAAAGCATGTAGTATTGCTGGGACTTGCAAAGCACCCAAGCTGCAGGAACGTGAGATGCAACAGCCACTGGCCCCTGCTGCGGTGGTCCTGGAATTCAGCCCTGTAAGCTAGCAGCCACGCACCCCGTTTGCCAAACCTGCACTGTGGCATGTGAAACCATGAAAAACACATTAGCCTCACAGACATAGCTGCATGTGAGAAGACTTGCAGGCAAAAGGCTTTTGATACAGAAGATTTTAAGTTGGCATTAATTACAGAGACATTTTTTCTATCTCTATTATATCCAGAGCTCGTATTACAAGAGCTAATAATTGCTTCTGAAGTGCATCTAGGCTGTAAAATTGTTATACTAAAAAGCAATGCAGTAATAAAATGCTTATTCTGGTACTCTGTACATTAATGCCTTTTTGAAAAAAAGGAATTGCTCTGTGCTCAGTGCTGATGTATAAAATTTTTTTTAGAAAAGGACTTAGTAACTGGTTCCCAAGGAGCTGTGATAATTTTCTGTTTTCTGCTGTGACCTTTCTATCATTCCACCAATTGAGTCTTCTCTCAACAGTGGGACTATATTGTGTCCAAGCTGCACTGCAGGAAAAAGATAAGTAGTTGCTCTGGTTAATAAGAATGGAAATGCATGGAATTTTCTACTGACATAGAAGATTTGCTTTATCATCTTTTTCCAGGCAAAAAAAAATGCCTTAGGAACATGACTTGTATTGCAGGCAAGGCATGGTTTATGGCCAGTAGCTCCCCACCATTTACAGTGTTTTCCATTGTGGAACAAAGGACAAACACGAAACTGTCACTCCCAGTTTCTCAGAACAGTGCAAATGTGGCATTAGTTCTCAGCTGAGCCCTCAGTGGAACTTGGGCCTCAAGTCCAGTAATACATAAAAATAAATGTCACTTAAGCTGGGGAAGTAAGAGAAGGAGAAGGAGGAGAATGAGAATGAGAAGGAGGAGCAGAAGTAGCTATTTGTGTAGCCATTGAGGAATGTTACCATGATACAATTAATCAGATGCACCTCTCTGCACTTCAGCAGGAGGAGTATTTTAAAAGGAACTAAATGCTGTAGAAGACATGGGGAGTAGGAAATGTGCTGCATATTTGATAAGAACGGGGAGTGTACTCAACCTAAAAACCCATCCAATCTTTTATTTTCCCTGAATAAGAACTAAAGCAGGTATATTATTTTAATCATTTTTTTGAACTCTTGTTAGCACTGAATAAATAAGTATTTCTAAAGACTGTGAAGTAACTACAAAACTGGCATCTCCTGTGAGGAATGACTTCAATGTCCAGGCACAGTCTCTTCTACCTCTCCTTCACCCACTGCTGCTCCATGCTAACCCCAGCCCTGTGACCCCCCAAAATGTGCTGTGCATACCTTCCTTCTTATGGCAAAACACAGCATCCCACTGAGATGTTAGCACACACTGGGCCAGAAAATTTTTTTTTCTGTAGAGGCTGATGATTAGCCCCAGCTAAACTGCCTAGCTTTGGAGGGTCCTGGCCATGTCTTTGGCTCTCGCAGTCCTGTGCAGACCATTGCACACTATTACCTGCAGTGTGTGCAGTTTTCATTACTGCTGAGCAGAGCCCATCCCCTGGCTCCTGCCCCCATTGCAGTGTCTTTGCCAGTTTTAGGGGCTGGTGTTTTCTTGTGTCAACTATGTTGGAGTTCCCAGACTGCTTACCATGCTGCTATGTATTTGCCAGAGCTGGAATAATTTCAGTCCCAGCTGACGCAAAAGCTTCACTGGAAACATCTCTGCTCCAGCTTGGTCCCCAGTGGAGAACATGCACAACAGGTAGAATTTCATAAGCAACCGATGTGAAGCTCCCACAGAAACCACAGGTACTTTCTGGGATACATTGCTGAGTCTGCTCAGTGAGGAAACCAGTGCTAAATATAACAACAAATTGCTGCTTAATGAGTAAGACTTCATTTGTCAGAAAGGATTCCTCCACTGACCTCATTGGCATAAACACTCAAGGTGTAGGAAGCCTTGTAATGGAGAGAGTGAGGATGGCAGGGCGGCAGGGTGGGGTTGCAGGGGGCGGTCTGGAAGTAAATAGTCTTAATTTAGTGTCAAGCAGACCCTTCAATATTTTCAGAACCTGAACAAGATCATGTATTTTCGCACAAGGACAGTAAAATGCCTAAGCTTGAGACAGTCTTTTCAATGTGGCAAATGCAGCGGAATAAAATGTTTATTGCAAATGATTCCTATAGGAAATAAATGCATTTCTATAGGAATAAAATTATATTGCAAATAATTCCTATGGGAAGACACGTATAGAGCTACTGACTATGAATGGCATGATTTACTGAAGGAAAAAAAAAGGATGAAGATGTTTCCGGGAGATCTTGTGTTAGAAAGACTGAGTATCCTTGTGCATTTGGAAAATAAATTCTAAAGATGCTAAAGATGAGACGAAACCACTACTGCTGGTACTCATGATGCAGATGGCTGATGGCTTGGGAAATCTCAATTCTTGCAGGTTAAAGTGGAACTGGGGGTCAAATTTTCTCTTCAGTGGGGAAGTCTGTGCAGGGAAGGTGAAGTTACAAGTCTGCGCTGCCCCACAGTGCCTGATGTTCTTGCAGACATTGATGTCCTCCCCTGCTCTCTCAGGAAGTTTGCTCTGTTTGCCTTTGGTTGGTATGTGATGCAAACTGGCAGTGCTCATTCCTGATCTGTGTGTAGTTACAGGCTGAAATAATAGCATACAGGCCTGAAAAACAGGAAACCTAATTATTGGAATGTTGCAATTAATGTAATAAGGTGATTAAGAGGGCAACAGGTAAACAACTAGATAATGGATCAATGAGGAGGATGTCTGGAGTCCATCAAAGGACTGAGGCCTCCACAAGACACCTGTGGTATTTTATGACAAAGACATCCAGATATAGTACTCGAAGATGTACAGCATGAACTGAACACACGGTGCTGCTAATGATGGGTGCTGGAGTGCATGCTTAGCATAAGGATAAAATAATTACCCAGTTAAAAGTGCGTGCTAAATGCACAATAGACGGTAACAACAAAAAGGCATGATGCAAAGCGTAAGGGATGGACTGAACATAAATCCCGGGGAGCCAGTGATGTGGACTGCCTCCGAGGCTTTCACCTCCTTTACCAACACCCAGGTGCTGCAGGTTGCTCGGATGCTGCCAGCCACCAGCACCTGGTGCAGAGGTAGACGGCTCCCGGTGTCTCTGGTAGGCATGCACGAGCCCAGCCAAAAAAACCTCAAAAAGCCTCCAGCCTTGAGTCCCTCCTTCAGAAAGCACCTGGGGAGGAGAGGAGAGAGGAGGGGAGGGAGCCGCCATCCTGCCGCTGAGCTAACACAATTAGTCACTTTCGTGACAGCTCATCTCTGCCAGTGGGTGTGAGAGGGACAAGAGATGAGAGCTTGAGAGGAGGCAGGGGAGGAGTGGACTGGGAAAACACACAAAGGCAGGGCTGTGCACAGCCAGACAGGGTTAATCCCAGCAGGGTTTACGCTTCTCCCCCAGAAACTTCAGAAAACTCGGACTGACCACACAAATGCACACGCATGATAAGGAGTTATTTATACAGGTGAAGCACGAGGGAGTTTGTGCAATGACACAAGCGCTGGTGTCAGAGCGAGAGCCACAGGGCATGGCCATGTTGCATCCATGGGAGCTGCAGCCTGCCCATGGAGTCTTTGCCAAAAACACGGGCCTGGGACATGCTAAAGCAGCAGGGCGTTTGCTGCCAGGAAGTAACTTTTTCTTTTTTTTTTTTTTAAAAAAGATAAGTGAATGTATAGCTTGATTAACCCCAAAGCTGTCTGGGTGAAGAGCCTTGGCCCAGACCCTAGCAGACAGGCTGCTGGCCTTAGGGGCTGAAGGTCCAAATTCTTGCTCTGAGTGCATTAGGCTGTCGCTTTCTTTCCTCCTGGAGATGCTTCTCGCTGCACGGATGATTCAATCCCTGCCAGATGGCAGCATGGCAGGTTGGGTAGATGGATGGCTGGGGGTGTTCACCCGAGGCTTAAGCATCGAGTTGAAACCTGTGCCTCCGTTAACAGGTGCTGACTCAGAGTGAAACTGCTCCACTCCGGAGGCTGAGGGTGAAGCTCAGGTCCCTCACCCCACAGCTGGGACAGAGGAGGGCTCTACACTGTGATCCACTCGCCCTTCCCTCCCTTTTCCCTGCTAAGCTTTAATGTTCAGTGGTCCATCCTCCTGCATAGTGCGATGATGACCGGAAAGCTGAAAGAAATCCGCAGAATGTGAACAGCATGTATTTTAGAGGATTAACATTCCAATAGGGGAAATTTGCATTGGATACAAAAGTCTCAGTAAACTGCATTTCATAAAAGGAAGATAGTCACCTTAAAATGCTTTCAGGATCAGTAAAATTAAGTAAGACAGAATTCAAGGAGCAGTGCTTAATTTTAAAACACAATACATTATACTTAGTCTGTCACCCCATTCTTTCTCACTGAAGGGTTAAAACACCTTTTATGAGAGGAAGAAGGTTAACGTAACTTATATTAGAAATTATGAATATTATGGCAGAGAAATCAGGGCAAGTATTTTTATTCATGCCCACATTCTAGCAAAGACAATTTACTTTTCTAATGCCTGTGGGACCCCGCTGAAGAGCTGTAAATGATATTATCAGCCATGCCTCAGCAAATAGGTACCACACACATGCACAAATGGCATGCTGGCAGGGCAGCAGCACAAAGAGAGCCCGAGCAGGATAGCAGGAAGAGCCACTTTACATCCTACAGCCTTGTGCATTGCTTTTCCACCTGCAGGGTAGTTGTCAGCATGCTAAAGTTATTGAGGTTACATCATGAATTCAGCTGTTATCTGCAGAACTTTTCAATAGCCGTGTTGTTGCTATCACTGTATTGCCACTTGAAGACACTCATGGCATATGGGATGTACTGAACACACAAATCCTTCAATTACTCACCAAAGACTGTGAAACTTGTAGGTGGCTCAGTACTCAGGCAAACAGCATTTGCAGCTCCCAGTTACTAGCAGGATGCCATGTATGAGCCCACAGTGTACTTGAGAAATTAGTAGATAATTAGCGCAGATCAGGAGAGTTGAAACATTTCAGATTTTTTAATAGGTCTATTGCTAACAGATCTGAACATGTAACAGCTAGTTCTGAGCATGTGTATAATACCAGGTCTTCAGCTCTTTAAGGCAAAGCCCATCCCTTAGCATGGGCATAGATATGTCCCAACCAAAGCAAGCTCCTGACACATATGGGCTCCCAAAAGTCTTTGTAATGTTTTGTATTGTATGTATTGTAATGGACATAAATTAATTCATAAAACACAAGCTTGTCTTGTCAGAGGAGGCTTTGTATAGAAATGTTAACCTCTGAATAAATAGTATGTTATATTGACTAAAAAATGTCTAAGCAGAAGATTTCAAGTTGACAACTCACCTTTCGTAGGATATACAAAGAGGAATATAGTGTATGATAGAGCCCATGTAAAAGAATTATTTAGCAAGTCCTGAGGGGAAAAGAGATCATATGAGCAACTGGGAAAGTGTCATAGGAAAGCAAGGGAAATATCCTGCAATATAGGTTATGACAGCTGGGACTGAATAGATTATTTCAGATCTACTTAAATTGGCTCAAGATAGCTTTGCCTCAGACTGAACTAGAAAAATAAATTGGGAAGGAGCTGCTTCCCTGGCTCTGAAGAGGGTGGGGAAAGCCAGGTGGCTTGGGATGTGCAGAAGGTATTTTGGGAGTTACGGATTAAAAGAAGACAGAATTTTTGCTACTGTGTCATATTGCAGGGACAGTTGCCATAGCACCATTTGCTGCTAAGAATAGATTTCTATAGCCCAGCAGCAGGTCAAATTATTTGTAAGAGTTAGGATTTTTTTCAAGGCCCATTCAAACAAAATGCAGGACCCTGTACGCAGCTGCTGAAAAGCACAAGAGGTAACTCACACATCCCAGCCCCAAACTAGAATGAGGCGGGGTAATTGGGCCACAGGTATTTGGTGTTTGACATGAGCTTCCACAAAAATCAAAGTAGTCTGTGACACTTGGTCCATCTCGCCTGAACCTTGTATTGGGAGACAAAGAAATAGAGCTTGGATTGTGAGGCATCTCATTTTAAATCAGAAGATTTTGTAAAACGGGGATGGCTGAGACAGAACAATGACCAGAAATTATTTTTCTTCTCACTCACCAATTTTCCCTTTGTAGGGAACCTGGCAACTCTCTGCACTCCCTATGGTGCAAAAAAGAGATTTCCAAGTCCAAAGCAGGACTCTGTCCTCTCTGCAGTTGTCTCCAAAATGTGGCTGGCAATCCAGCTGCCCCTGTCAGAAGCAGGCCAAAGGCACCATGACAGAAATAACTTGCCCCAAAACAGAGGTTTGTAGCTGGAAGTAGGTTGCCTAATTGAGCTTGTGTTGTGCATTGCTGCAGCATGGGAACCATTCTTGCTCCCCCAGCAATTATCAGGTAGAGTTAGAGAGATGTTGAGCAGCACAAAACAGTTCCCAAAACTGCAGTGAAACAGAATCTGATCAGGGAAACACGCTGCTAATATTTGACCCCCTGCAATGCAATGAATCCACCTTCATTGCCTCACCTACATGTGGCTGCACACCTGGACTGGACTGTCAGGGCAAACTGCACAAGCATCTCTCCTGATGCGGGGCAGGGTTGAAAGGTGGAATTCAGACTATTCTTCAGGAAGAAAAATAAAAGTTGATGACAGTCTCCATAAAAATTACCTTTTTGTCACTTAGGACACTTGTGACATAAGACGGTATCCATTTATGAGAACTGCAGTATCACCCCTCATCACACATTTGATTAAATCCAAGAGACTTACTACAGAGAGAGGCAAGCTGTGGACAGAGGATGCTGACTCCTTTTTAGCAGTTCTGGGGGATTATTGTGCTTTATGGAAATGTAAAAGAATGGCAGAAAAGGCTGAGCAGGAAGGAAAAGACAACCACAAGAGTCTGTCAACTTTAGGGGATATTAATTAAGCACACTGACTCTCTGGAAAAATGACGATACACTCTCTGTCTCTGAGCACTACTGCAGAACAAGTAGCTTGTTCTGTGCAGGGCATCTGCTAGTTGCTTATCTACAACTCTTACCAGAAGATCACCATTCTGAAACTTGGGTGTATAAAATAAATGAGATGGGCAGGGGCTTAATACTGACAAAAACCCCAGGCAGTTCTTAGAAGTGACCAATGCACTAATAGCTTCCTCTTACTCTTTTCTGAAGTGCTTGAGCTACACGCAGAGTTTCCCACAGCATTAACGAGATGAAACCTTTTTTTAGTTCCTCACTGTGACATTCATAAGAAGACATTTGCTGACTGTATGTACTTGTTCCATGAACATCTGTATGGTGTCTTCTCTTTCTGTTTCACCCACACCTTTCTATACCAGCTTATCTTTGATTCAATTAAATCTCTTCATTTCAGAGGTGGTTATAAGCTGGACTGCAGTGCAAGTTGTCTATGTACATAAAGAATTTCCTGTAATGGCGTGTAAGAGAAGCCAAAGTGGGATATGGACATGTCTTTAAGTGGGGATATGGACACGTCTTTAAGTGTTTGTGTCTTAGTGCTTGTCTACTGAATGAAGGTCTCAGTAGGAAACTAGAACATGCTATTGGCAAAACATGCAGCATGCCTTCCTCTTAGCCACAGGATAACTTACCAGTCAAATAAAATGCACAACTCTGCTTGTGCTGACCTGTAGCTAGAATGATTTTGATAGCACAGCTCAGAAATAGAAGTCTGTCCATATAGTCAGTGTGGGGATTTCTTATTATTTGGAATGCCCCATAACAAGTTCATCTTTGAAGTTGTGTAGGAGGAGTGTGAAGAAACATGGATCCTCTCAGCATATGAAGTTCTTTGCACCTAGTATGAAGGTTTAGCAAGCTGGGAGCAAGCATACAGGAAGTGGGTAGGAGTAGAAAACCAAAAAAACCCCCAAAATAGTAGAAATAGGATGAAACCAGTCAGGTCACTTCTCCCACCATGTTGTATATGGGGCAAAACCACTGCATTCTGTACAGCACACACCTGTAGGAGGAGGACTGCAGGCAGAGAGGAGACACCTGCTCACTGGAAGCAGGCATACAAGTCCTAAGAGAAAAATCACTGCCTCAGCTGTACGTGACACAGGGTCGGGAACCGAGAAAGCCGCCTTGGATGCTGTTACGCTGGGCTGTCTGCAGTATGTCCCATGTACAGGTGTGCTAGGCATCTCCAGAGCACATCGCTCCACACAGTGCTGTGAGGCTTCAGAGTGGAGGCAGACAGCATCCCCTTAGCAAGCTGGTAAATCTGATTTACAGATTGATGCTAAACCTGCAGCCATTCTGCACCAATATACTTTTAAAGCGATTGCCCTGTCTTTCTAAGGGACATGAGACTTGCTCTATTGCCTGGGAACATACCTGCTCACAGTGCTGTGGTGGGGTAGGGGCTGGGGGGGCCTATCCCCATCCTCGTCCCTTCTGACAGGGACATCCCAGCAGAGGGGTGGAGAGCATCCCCTGCATCCCTTCTGTTGGTGGGTTTATCTGTGGGCTTTTTGCTTCCCAGCTGGTAGTTCTACTCTGGATTAAAGGTAATTTTTAACTATATGACTAGGGTACTGTGAAATCTAATGCTCATGGTCTGGGAAATATAGTAATGATGCTACAAATCATCATTATACATATTCTGCATCATTATAGAATGTATCACTATAGAAATGACAGGATTTGGGTCAGAATAAGAGAGAGAAGCCTCTTTATCCACTAACACCTAGTATCAAATGAATATTTGTACTTGCAGAAAAAACCCACCATCTTCTAGATTAAGGACATAACACACCTCATTTCCCTGTAACTTTACCCCTTACTGGGGTGCCATACTCCCTACCTTGTCAATCTGTGCTATTGAGTCCTCAACCAATTTTCTTTGCCACTTCTGTTCCTTGTTTCCTCTTCCACCTTCCCCACCTTTCACTTTCATCTCTTTCTCCACTGCTTAGAAATGTGTGAATTTAACAGCTCCATCCCTGCCACTTGTCACTGTTGCTTTTCCCAATCACCGTCCCAGCTCCTGTGTACACCTTACGCTGAACTAGTGGTGAGGGGAGACGCTAAGCTCAGAGGCAGCAGTGGGGAAGCAATTGAATTTGCAGCTATTGCCTTTGAAGACCAGACCTGCATGATGGATGTTCTCAACACACACCACTGCTAGCAATCAGAGGAAAGAAAAGCACCTATTGTTTTCCTTTCATGCTCTAGGCTCTCCCAGTGATATTTTTGCTCACTCTGTTTTTCCTGCCTCAAATTACACAATTCACAGGAAGTCTCCTCATGTAAGAGATTATTGAGAAAATAACTGTTTACAAAAATCAGCTGCAGGCTTAAAGATGTTACACACTGGAAGAAGCCAGCTGCATCTTCCTGCCATATCCTGTTGGTTAAATTATGTTAAGATGCTGGGGCAGCGAGTCCACTGAAATCTTCATTGTTTTCTGTTTTAGCATTACTGGAACGTACCTGGTGGACAGAAGACTTGTCCTGCAGTTTTATAAAAGCAGCATTATTATTAACAACACTCAGAGCAACAAGCAAATACAGACTGTGTGAAGAGTTTATGTTACTGTTTTTCTATCTATACTAAGGCAAATAGATAAAACATTAATGGTAAATTATTTTTGTGTGGTCTATGTAAAGCAATTAAAAAAAAAAATCCCAGGAGTCATGTTTGTGAAAGAGCACCTTGTACATTTCCTCTTTCAAGGACTCTCCACAAACTACTTCTCTTCTTGACATCTCAAACTGTGAACCACTGGAAATGTGAAAGCAAAGCATCAGGAAAATAAAAATTTTATATGCACAAGCAACTCTTACCAGCTCTGGATGGCATTGCATTTGGATCTGGTGACTACGGCTTGGCAAACCGCATAGTCAATTCTCAGCAAACAGAGATTGGGAAATTCAAACAACCTGCAAATTTGGGAAGTCATGTCAGCCCTGCTTTAACAGAATTGTCAGGACAGTCACTTCTTAAACAGAGAAATTTCATTTTTAAATGCAGTGTTTCCACATTTTTTACTCAGACAGAAGTTTTGATCCTTTTTTCCCAGATTTGGCTGACCCAGCTTCCACCTAAGTGCCTGAGGTCCTCCCAGAGAAAAGGGGTTAGCACAGCTGCCCAAACCGCAGGAGCTGACTTGGTAGCAACCAAGCCAGACAGGTAGGCAGGAGCTTGCCATCCAGGTCAAAACCAATCTGGGTTAGCAAGTGTACTTCTCAAATCACACAAAATGATGCTGGTTTTGCTCCTTTGCAAAAGGCACAGGAGGTCTGCTACAGTGGGGTACTAAAACTGTCTGCCAAAGCTGGCATTTCCAGTCAAAAGTATACTCTTAAATTTTTGATTCTGTGAGGGGAAAGTTTCACTTAGGGAAAGACATGAAAACACGGACGTGTGTTTCAGTTTGGTTTCAGCCTCTCTTCCCACCATAATGCATGACTGAGCGGCTCGAGAGCCATTGTGCTGGATTAGGCTGACACAGTACCTGCTTTTAATCTTGATTACTCAATTCCTAAAGAGAGACCTAAATACAAGTTTTGAGAGTTTTTCACTAACAACAACAACAAAAAAGGTGTAATACAATAAGACAAAAATACATATAATATAACCACTTCTTTATAACTTCTAGAAATGCATATATTAGAAAGCAGGGGAGGATGGTACTTTTCTTAGAGCATTGCATAGCATGGTTTTGACAGTACAAACAAAACACCTTATTAAAGCCCGGTGGAAACAGCATAGACATGTGCTGCCTTTATGCTTTTGCTCCACAGGCATATAAACCAAAGAAGAGCTGCAGCACTTTCCACAGCATCCTTTTCCACAGGTGCTCAGCTGAGAGGCCTCCAGCACTGCAGGCAGACGCTCTGCTCTGAGCGCCCTGGAAGGCACCAAGCCGGACCCAGGCAGCTCTGTGGGCTGACATGGCCATCATGTGTTGAACAGCCACTCACACACAACCTTAGGCATTGCAGTCCCATTTACTGAAGCATCCTGAAGGTCATCCTCTATGATTACAAACGTATCTAGAATTTTTTATATTTGTATTTAACTTCCCAGCTGGATCAGCACCAGCTACTTCCATGTCATGTGTCATCCCAGTGACAGCACCACCAAGGAGCCCACCAAGCCTTTTGCATGCATGATCCCACCACGCTGGGGAGCCTTGGCCATCCGTGATTTAGCTGGGGCTGCTGGCAGAGAGCACAGCTACCACACCTGCATGAGTCCTCCTGGGACTTACTCTCCAGGGACCATGGGCAGAGGTCCTGTTGGTGACCACCTGGAGAGGAAGCAACTGTCCAGTGCAGGCTTCTGCTTTGCAATGCGGTTGGGGAAGAAGCCTGGTTTTGGCTGCCGGGGTCCCCAGCGCATCTGTGGGCACACTTGCTGTAGATGGCAGCCATCATGACAGCACTGATCATAACCCTATTTTCAAGATGGGATTTGGCCCTGCTGAAGCTCAGATACTAAAGCTGTGGATGATCTCACCTAAGGATTCGCAGAAAGAAGGGCAGCCTTAATCTCCCTCAGGAACACAGCCAGAGTCATGCAGTTGGAAATAGCAGTGCGGATGCAGTAAACAAGCGCAGCATTAGCTGCCCTCCCTCTACATGTCAGCACTACCTACCCAGCAGAAGGGGCATCTCAGGCTCCTGACATCCACCCACATGGGCCCTAGGCACTCAGCTGCCCCAGGGAGAACTGGTTTATTCTCAGTAAACCCAGGTTCATAAATGCTGACCCGAGGGGAGGAAAGCGAGCAAGTGCTGGGTTGCTGCTGCAAACAAGAGCACTGTGCGCTGCTGTCATGTCTTTGCTGCATGCTTGCTGTGTTTCCATGCAGAACATGACCTTGGCTATCACCTTTAGTGAAAAGTATTGTAGCAGCATATGGTCTATACCGGCAGCTAGCAACTTGGGAAAGCTGAAATCATCCACAGCAATCAATCAGCCAATGTCCCAGGGAGCAGAACACACTGTCCGGAATCTGACCAGGAGTTCAGCTGAGCTCTTAATGGTCAACATGCTCTCACAGATGCTTTCATTGCTTTCTGAAATAACCATCAAAACCTGGTTTTGCTGTCTTAGCATAGCAACTGAGTATCTTAAGAGAAGGTGCCTTTTTTGCTGTTTTTTGAAAGGTAAATTTGTTTTTAATCCTTTAAATTGCATTAAGGAGCACCAGAGGAATGGGATTATCAGCAGCTCAGGCAGAGTTCTGCTGCTGGCTGGGCTTTTGCACAAGCTGTGTCAGACCAGGCTTCCCCAGACTGTCCTGTCAGTGCACTTTGCTCGTGAGACATCGGTGCAGATCTGCTGCTGGCCATGAACAAGTCAGCATTAACCTGAAGCAAAGCCGGTGTGAGCTGCTGGGGTGGCTTGTGCGACCTGGACAGGGGACATCTGTAGTGTTCACAGGGTGCTACATGCATCAGCAGAAGGAAGCTGCTGTGCTAGGCACTGGTGGGAGAAAAGAACAAGCCAACCTATACAACTCAAAACCATGCATTGCATACAGCCAAGGAGGCACTAGTGCATACAGCTGTCTCCATCCTGAATCACAGAATCACAGAATGGTTCAGGTTGGAAGAGACTTTTAAAGACCATCTAGTCCAACCCCCCTGCCATAGGCAGGGACATCTTCCACTAGATGAGGTTGCTTAAAGCCCCATCCAACTTTGAACACTTCCTGCTGATTTGTCCGTGACTTTGAACACTTCCAGGGATGGGGCATCCACATCTTCTGTGGGCAACCTGTTCCAGGGTCTCACCACCCTTATTGTGAAAAGCTTCTTCTTTATGTCCAATCTAAACCCACGCTCTTTCAGCTTAAAACCGTTACTCCTCGTCCTGTCACTACAGGCCCTGGCAAAAAGTCTCTCCCCATCTTTCTTATAAGCCCCCTTTAAGTACTGAAAGGCTGCTATAAGGTCTCCCCAGAGCCTCCTCTTCTCCAGGCTGAACAACCCCAACTCTCTCAGCCTTTCCTGATAGGAGAGGTGCTCCAGCCCTCTGATCATCTTCGTGGCCCTCCTCTGGACTTGCTCGAACTGGTCCATGTCCTTCTTATGCTGGGGCCCCCAGAGCTGGACACAGTACTCCAGGTGGGGTCTCATGAGAGCCGAGTAGAGGGGGAGAACCACCTCCCCTGACCTGCTGGTTGCGCTTCTTTTGATGCAGCCCAGATGCAGTTGGCTTTCTGGGCTTCATCCCCCAGCCTGTATTGATATGAGGGATTGCCCCGACCCAGGTGCAGGACCTTGCACTTGGCCTTGTTGAACTTCATGAAGTTCGCATGGGCCCACTCCTCAAGCCTGTCAGGGTCCCTCTGGATGATACTTCCTTGTTAAGGTGAGTGTGAATAGAGAGCTGATTCTGCATTTGCTTCTGCACCGGTGAGGTTTTAAACCTAGCAGCTTGCGTGAGAGAAGAGTCAGTCCTCAGAGCCAACTCTGCAAGCTGGGCACCCCATGCCGTTCCGGGACATGTCGTCCCCTCTCCGGCTTCACAGACACTCTGTGGCGCCCAGCTGACAGCGACAGCTCCGCGCAGCACGTGGCAGGCTCCCAGGAGGGGAACAGAGCAGCTTTGTCTCCTCGCCCATTACTGGTAGGGTCTGGCGGATGCCAGCCCCACGGGACTGACCACTGCTGCCCTGCCACATCCATACCTGGAGGAGCTGGGCTGCCTGGCTGGGCACTGTGGGAGAGGTGACTGCTCAGAAGACGCTTGGAGGAGCAATGCTGGGAGCTTGCCGGAGGGGACTGCGACATCCTGCTCCATCGCAGGAGGGTCAGACAGCAGCAATAATGCAGGAGGGTCAACCCCCGCTCCCCCTAGCTCTGTGCTGAGCAGCATTGATGGAGACAGGCTTCGAGCCTGGGTCAGCTCTCCTCTGCTCAGCGAAGAGCCTTTCTGCTGAGGCCACCAGCCAGTGGTGGCAGCTTGTGACATGAAATGCAAGTGCTCTGTTGAGGCTTAAATTGAACCATCATTAAATTATCCCTCATTAGCAATTAAGTGATTTCACAGAAGTCCCTGGCTATACTTTGAAA
Organism: Haliaeetus leucocephalus; assembly: GCF_000737465.1. NCBI lineage: Eukaryota > Metazoa > Chordata > Aves > Accipitriformes > Accipitridae > Haliaeetus > Haliaeetus leucocephalus. Next base: position 89,752 of record NW_010972713.1, on the reverse strand, counting down.
GGGATAAAGCACTGATAAGTGTTAACCATAGCAGGTAGTGGCACAGAGGTGGAAGTCATGGGCTGGCACTGCCAGTGCCCCCATGTCCCCCACAGGCGACAGAGCCATTTCACACTCATGGTCCTTACTGCTCTTTAATATCTGTTTGTCAAGATACATTAAGTAATCCTGGGGCAGGCACTGTGCAACTTACACTGATTCAGATATGAAGCCTATTGCTGAAATTGTTCTCAGTTTTGATTATTTAGGTTTTTGACACTGGCTCAGCCAATTAAAGAGAACAGAAAAGAAGGATGTTTGATGTCAGCTTAACAACACCAGTGTCTTTTCTCCATCCTATTATTCCATTGCTTTTCCCTCTCTAACGCATACAAATAGTCATTAATTTGTGAACAGAAATGCTACATTTCATCAGTCACGCTGTGAGGCTTTTTTATAGAAGTCCTTTACGGTTGCTTGCCATGAAAAACCTCTTGCCTTACTATTATGTGAAACTACAGACCAAACTATGTACCTTTCTAGTGCTTTTTCTTTTTTATCTCATTGCCTACAAACCCCTTTGTAGGAAAAAAGTCTCTTCCCTGAGGTAAAATGCTCTCTGTGGCAGTTTCACAACAGTGTAAACAACCTTTCTGAGCTGCAGTTCCTAGCACAACTGGTGTCACACACGAGACTAAGTTCACCTTTTGTATGTTCAGTGACTTCCCTAAAGCTAAAGTTTTTTCTTTCATATAGATAATGATGTGCTGCATGTGTCTAGATATGTTCTGTATTATACCCACATACACACTCAATACAAGTGTACTACAACTCAGCTTTCCCATTTCATACGTTTGAGATGATCGCTTTGTTCAGACCATGAACAGAAAAGAAGTCTACATGCACCCATCACTCTGCATCCTGTTAGTCACACAGACAAAAGCCTTCTTACTGCTTGAACACATCAGTTGTCCTCTGGCCATCTCCCAGGAAAAACTACTGAAACATGTACAACCTAAATTGGCTTCAGATGATGAGAAACCAGAGGGAAAAGTCAACCATAAAGCAATAACAGGTACAGAAATGTACTCGAGTTCTTGGGGGGAAGGTGGGGAGGAAAGAAAACATACTTTCAGACTTGCATCCCTTGATTTTAAAGTTGGAGTTTAGAAGTGAAAAGAGGACTTTTAAAGGTCTTTCTTGGGTACAGGATGCCACGGCAACATCATTAACTGTGGCTGGAGAAAGCTTTGATCCTCACCGAGGGCCCAGACTTCCCTCTGCTGGGGGAGTACAACTGCCACCATCACCAGTGCTCTACAGGTGACAGCACTGTCACAGTGACCACACCACCTCTCCAGCTGTAGCTCAGTGGTAGTATCCCTTGGGAGGTCTCTTGTAAGTAGCTGAGGTACCACAACAAGTATGCAAAAGTACAGCACTTTGAAGGAGAAAGGCATGACATTTTTCCAGCTGTTTTTTTTATTTCTGGTTAGTTTAAATCCATGTTTTTATGAGTTTCGACAGGCTCATAAGGGAGGGAGCAGTGGATAGGGGAGAGCTAAGTTAGTCAGAAGTGCATAGCAAGTCCCTGCAGTACCTGCTGGAATAGCCCTTCCATGTGGGTGTATTAACTATACTTGACCACGTCTCTGCAAGTATATTCATGCTAGTAAGGAAATGATACATGAGGCTCAATAGCAGATGTAAATCTATGCTCAGCAGTATTTTGCATGCTAGATAGATTATTAATCTTAGCATGCTTCAGTGTGCATGCAGGTGAGGAATGGCTTTTTTATAAAATCTAAATTATAATCGAGTTCTAGATAGGAAGGGGGCATATTTTTTCCCTTCCATTAAAAAAAGCATTTTGGAGATAGATCTGATGAAGACCTTGACCTCCCATTCTGAGAAAGTTTCTGTTTGGGTAAGAACTAGCCTGCTTTAAGTGCCATCTCCATTAAACTCTACCCCAAACTTAATCAAACATAGATGTGCTGTTTGCAAAATACTAGCACAGTCATAACATTTGAAGTGCAGCAGTATATCTGCATGAAGTAAGCCTGGGGCAGGAAAATGCTAGTCATAAAAGGAAGCAATTAGAAAGTTCAGTGGACCTGAGAAGGGTAGTGCAGACAGCATTTTGGGGAGGATCAGAAGAAGCTTAGGATGATTTTTGCAGTTTCTCATGCAGGTAGCTTCATTGGGGGCCATGTCAGAGCAGGTCTTGCACAGATCACAGCTCTCTGAAAACCGCTGAAATAAAATTACGGTAATTTCCATGAGAGAGACAGGGAAAATGCAAGATTTTGGCATTCAGAAGGGTCAACATGACTTTATTTACTTATTTATTCATTTAGAGGCAAGTTTATTTGCGATGTCAAGTTGAGGACTGAAAAGGCCCATCCTGGGAGCTGGCAATACTGTGAGATATTTTTAAACAGAGCAGAAAGAACTGTGCAGTGACCTTGCCTCACACAAGCACTGCATTTGCAGAAGCTTAGGAAGGTATTTTTCCCCTTGGAAAGGTGCATGCATATTTTAGTCGTTATTTCCAATATTAGAAATCGTCTTTTCCTGTAAAAGTGCTTTGAAGTAATAGCAAGCAGATATGGTATCTTAGAGTCAAACTTGGTTTCCATAAAGAAGCTGCAGCTGACAGCACACTGCCTGAGACCCCAAGAGACCCCAGGCTTCCTTCCTCCCTCTGCTAAAAGTTTCCTGTGTCATCTTGCCAGTGGACTATTTTTGTGTTCTGTTTCTTTGCCTATCAGTAAAATGACAGGGCGTCTCTCGGGAATGTTTTGTGACTTAAATCATTTGCTTTAAGGCCCTAGGATGAAAGGCTCCGTAAAAGTCCAGTGATAAATACAGCCAAGATTGCAATTTAATTAAAGTGCTCCAATTATTTAGGGAAAGAGGAAATGTAAACCAGAAACTGCCAGATGTTCTTTGCACTCCTTTTGAAGCTTCCCTATCAATAACTTAGCGGGATTTTGTGCTCCTGGGAAGTTTTCTTCAGCTTTCAGTCTCTTCTTGCATCCCCTGTTGGAAAGAAATCCAGACCAGCAGTACTTATTTACCAGCTGTGTGAATCATTTTCTACAGACCCATGGCTTTATACAATAGATATTGACGCAAACAAACAAAAATATCTATTGATGTTTACTCTGGAATAGACATCACCATTAACATGTTATTCAGCACAAATCACATGGGAAGAAGCATTTACACCCCCTCCTTTAAAATGCAGTCCAGTCATGGAGAAGAGTGTGCATCACAGGGACAGGAGGGAGAATCTAGCCCATCCAAGTTGGAAGGATTAAAATAAATATCCTGAATAGCTCTGCAGTCAGTGTCATATCTGTTCTCCTAAATCTGTTGTTCTGTTTGAGTTGCTATGGAATTATAACTCAGAAGATCGTGGTAAGGCGCAGCGCTGGTTGCAGTGCAGGGCAAAGCTGTGCCCCCACATCCAGTGATGTACAATATACACGCCGCACTGCCTGGTACTAATGAGGGGGCAAGGAGCTGCTTTTGGGTCATGGTAAATCCATGGGCACAATGACTCATCTGACATTTATCAGGTTCATCATTCTACTTGTTGATGCACAGCTGAAAAATAAACAAAACAGGGTCAAGATCAGAAGTTGCACCCCCAGTCCCCGCAAACAGGTTACGCAGCCTGCATTGCTAACAACAGCTGCCATGTGCTGGCTGCCTGCTGCTATCTGTGCCTCTCCTCTTTAGAAATAATGATGATGCCTGAGATTAGGGAGGAATGACCAAAAGTCCCCATAGTGACCTCCCTTCAAAGACAGCCCTACAGAGTACTGGCTTACATAAAAAGAACAGTTGGTTGTTTTCTCAGCAAAAAATGTCTTTGAAGAGAAGCAAAGGCATGTAGCCAGGAGACAGCCATGTTTCACTTTGAGAGGTCTTTCTAGTTAGCTTAGATGTTACAGATAATAACAAAGAGGCTGGGAGTAGACTGTGAGGCCACATGCAAACTTCTGATTATAAATCAATCCCTACCTATTAATGATTGTTTAATTTATTTTGATGAGGCTTTTGGCTTTCTTTGGGAAGTCCTAAATAGTTAGAGCAGGCCACAGACTCTGCAGTACCCTGTGCAGCATGTACTGCTGGTCCAAGGGTGCAAGGGTGTGTGCAAGGCCAAGAGCCTCCTTTACCCCAACAGCTCCCACCCCAGGAGCTGTTGATTTCAAGCTGGGAAACAAAGATATTAGTAGTAGGGTTTTTTTCCTCTTTAAACTAATTCAGCTGGATCAACAGTGAGTTGATCTTACCTGCTACTTAAAAACCCTTCATGATCATCCATGTCACCCTGTTACTGCTGAGTTTTTGTACTTCCGTCTTGTAGTAAGGATGTTTTTACAGCAACCAACCTTCTAGCAGCTCCAGGACCCTGCATATTCCAGGTTTCACATTACTGTAAATCACCTCTGGTCTGCAGGGTCCCATCACCTCCATATTCATGTCATAAAATCAATCAAGGTCCTCATCTGCAAACTGCTTAACATGCAGTTTGGTACTTGAAGCTCAGCTCATTTCTTCACAGCAGCCCTTGCCAGCCACAGTTCAGGCCTGAAACACCCACAGACACCCAAGTTTCTGTTCTGAAAGGGCTGGAGAAGAAACAGTCCTGAGAACAGAACCCAAACTTTGGATTTCCTTCCAAGGAAGACCTGCCTGTGTCCTAGTGTGACTGCCATCATGTCAAAGTGAATCACATGGCCCTTCAATAAGGCCAAATGATACTCAGAAAAATCCACATACAGACCCATATACACGTTACTAAGGGGGAACATTTTAAAAACCCCTCCATTTCCTCACAGACTCCTCCTTCACAATTCCCAGTGGTACTTCAGTTGGCAGAGATGAACACCTTGAAATGGGGGGCAGGGGAGAGCTTTTTTATTGAACCAGGCAAGGATGATTTTCCCTTGCCCTTTATTCAGCACGTTTACTGTCAGATTTTTAAAGGCGGGCATAATCCTCCCCAGTATTGATTTGAAATTTCATGCAGAATGTTTATTTACTGTTTCAGTTACATCAGTTTCCAAACCTTTCCCCATTAATGCGCTGGGTCTAGAAGGGGACAGCTGTAGGTGACCTTCCACAGGTCACTGCAGTTTCCTTTCCTTACTGCCTTGTAGCTCTTTACACTGAATTTCGTTAGTACCTACTAACTCAATACGCATGATCTAAGTAGGTCGTTCTGAATTTGGTTACTGCCCTCCTTTTGTATAAACCCAACCTCGTTACATGTCTGCAGGTGTGCTGAGCTGCACTCGCCAGGGGAGGACCACTGTAGGATCTAAACCTTCCACCCAAGCTCACCGTCAGCGTAAGGAGGGTGAGGTCAATCTCACTGACCTCACAGCATGCTACAGCTACTGTCAAAAAGGCCTTAAAATCGACACGAACAGCAAGTAAAAGAAAGGTGATCTTTATTGCACAAACATGAAAAGGAAGCACTAAGAGAGGATGCATCCATCCCAAGCCTGTGGCGGAAGACAGTACACCAGGCCTGCTCTGGCACTGTATTAGTTTTACCACTTATTGTCAGTATCATTTTCTAACACAGATTTTGGTTTCCCAGGCAAATATCCAGCCAGCAGATTGGTACTTGAAACTTATTTGGTCCTTCTGTGCAGAACGATTACATATCTTTACATTCAGGCTTTTGCAGGCCCCCTCAGAAATTTGACGGGTTTGACTTCCTGCTCCGCCAGCAACATACAACCAACGTATTCTAGCCTAACCGGTGGTTACACCACCTTTGTGTAGACCTCAGGTGGGACTGAAACATCACATAGCAGGCAGTCTCGAAGTACCTGTGTAGATGACAATCAGGGAGATGACAGCCCCAGTGGGACAGACTGCTTCAGACTGGAAAACCAGACCAGCTCTTCAAGGAGCAGAAGAGTTTGCAGGCATCAGCTTTCCAAGATGTCTCTTAAGCCAGTGGCCTCAACAGTTTTTTGATTGCATACCCCTATCAGTAAAAAATTTTTAAGCATGCACACCCAATATAGGTGTATTTATTTATTTATAAATAATACACATATACTACTGTACTAATATATTAGGCACATTATAAAACATTTACAAAAATAGAAATTAGAAAGGGATGAGGTAAAGTTGAAATAAGCACTATTTTTTAAATCTAATTTGATCTTATTTATTAATGGGACAAAAACCATTTTCTGTCTGCATCCCAGTGGGTTGTCCTGCACACCCCCTCGGGTGCATGCCCCCCAACTTTGCAGATCACTGTCGTAAGCTACCAAACCAACGCTAAGGTGCAATACACACAGCAAGCTGTTGAAAGCTGGTAAGAAGGGGAAAGGGACCAAAATAGCACTGTTAATGAACATCATGCTTATGTACTACGTGTCTCTGGCTATTCTAGGGATGAGAGGAATCATAGAGTGCTTTGGGTTGGAAGGGACCTTGAAGGTCCTCTAGTTCCAACCCCCCTGCCATGGGCAGGGACACCTTCCACTACCCCAGGTTGCTCAAAGCCCCATCCGACCTGGCCTTGAACACTTCCAGGGATGGGGCATCCACATCTTCTGTAGGCAACCTGTTCCAGGGTCTCACCACCCTTATTGTGAAAAGCTTCTTCTTTATGTCCAATCTAAACCCACGCTCTTTCAGCTTAAAACCGTTACTCCTTGTCCTGTCACTACAGGCCCTGGCAAAAAGTCTCTCCCCATCTTTCTTATAAGCCCCCTTTAAGTACTGAAAGGCTGCTATAAGGTCTCCCTGGAGCCTCTCCAGGCTGAACAACCCCAACTCTCTCAGCCTGTCTTCATAGGAGAGGTGTTCCAGCCCCCCGATCATCTTCATGGCCCTCCTCTGGACTTGCTCCAACAGGCCCATGTCGTTCTTATACTGGGGGCCCCAGAGCTGGACGCAGTACTCCAGGTGGGGTCTCATGAGAGCCGAGTAGAGGGGGAGAACCACCTCCCTCGACCTGCTGATCAAGAATCATCATTCTTTTGATGCAGCCCAGGATATGGTTGGCTTTCTGGGCTGCAAGCGCACATTGCTGGGTCTGTTGAGCTTCTCGTCAACCAACACCCCCATGTCCTTCTCGTCAGGGCTGCTCTCAAGCCAGTCATCACCCAGCCTGTATTTCTGCTGAGCACAACCACTGAAACAAGAACTTCATTAACTGCTCTTCTCAGGGCTCGTTATCCACAGATGTTATCGGCACATTTCTGTGCCAACCCAGACAGCTGCAAACTATTTTCAAAGAGCTGCAGCAGGAAGAAATTGTGCAGGCCCAGGGAGGATGAGCAGAGGGATTTTCCTGGTCCTGGTTTTACAAAAAGGAATGTAGGGGGGAAAAGCCTGGTTTTAGGCATTTAAGCAAGCACTGTATAGAGACACATGGGTCAGACCCTGCCAGACCCCTGCCATACCCCTGCTGTCTGGCAGAAGGACCCAAAGGTGGCGGTGTCAGGATCCTTGATGCAAAAGGCAAAGCTGCAGAGATGACTGTGTGCACTCAGCAGTACAAGACAAAATGAAGCAAAACAGAGGAACAGCTTGCTACATGAGTCCAGTCTAGTCCCATATTTCAGTCAGACATCAACCAGCAATAATTGCTTAAGGCAAGAGCATAAAGCACAAAGCAAGTACAAAGCAATCCTTTCCCTAGCATGCACTCTGGAAATCAACAGTTTAGGGGCTCAAGTGCATGCAGACCATGCAGCGTTTCCTTGAATTGTCAGTTTAACATGCCTACTCCCTTTCTAGAACTACGAGTACTTTTAGCCACGTCAATCCTGTGGCAAAGTAGCAATTAACAGTGCAAACTGCAGCTGAAGTAGCACAGGCAGCACTGACAGCATCAGTGCTGCTTACCCTGGGGTCTTACTGGTCAGTTCCTAGTGATGGTGTAGCTTCAGCAACACCCTTTAGCATCCCCTCGTCTCTAGCCTGTGCAGGGGCTCCAGTCACCTTGATCTGAGTGTCAGCAAGGAAATTCTGCTCTTCAACACATTATACAGCAGAAGCATACGTTTTCCTGGAGAGTTTCCAACTCTCAACTCTTCTGAAATAGATAATAGTCTTTCATACTGAACCAGTATTTTTATACGAACATCTTTCAATAATGTAGACCCCAGATTCAATTTAGTTTGATCATTTTGAAGCCCCTAAACACAGAAATTGCTTAATTTAGTTTGAAGTAATACTTCTGGTTTACAGCCAGTTGGTGTTAAATAGAAAAAAAAATAAATCCAGCTAACAGTCCTCTTGGAGTTCCTGGTTTCTTTCTTTCTTTCTTTGTCTTCTTTTAACCAAGATGTTAAATTAATTTCTAAAAGGTAACAAAGAAGTGCCATACTTGCAAGTATTGTGTTCTGTTCTTGTTTCACACTGCAATGGCTGTATTCAGAAGCTTTCTTGGTAGAAGTGTAACAACATGCCTTGGTATTTCAGCTGTTTTCATACATCAGGTGGTTTCTGTGCCTGGTCTAAAACCATGATTGCTGCTACCAAGGCCACCTTTCTCCGAGTTAAAACAGGTCCACACCACTCATTTCCACCTGAGGACAGAGTGGAAAATTTTGACCTGAAAAGCAAACCCTTTAGTTTCTATGAGATCTCAGCTTGCTTAAAGTTTAAGAAATGCTTCAGGAAAGGTTTTACGGTGCAATGTTTTATCCAATTAAACAAGAAATTAACCAAGTAATTCCCCAGAATACTCTTTAGGAAAATGAACTGGATTCCTCAGAAGTGAATCCGCAAGTGGCAAATCCTCTACACCGCAGAGTTACAGCGAAAACAGAAGGACTGACCCCAAATATGCATTAGTTCCTTTCTGTTTTACTTTCAGCTTCTCCTTCTGTAACACCCTTGCAGACACGTTACACAAGAGCAGTAACCAGATTTCCCTCCCAGCGAGACACTGCACTTAACTGGTATCTGATAGAATTATATTAATACCTCCTCTGTCTATGAGCAATCACATCTGGCACTGTGCAAAGGGACCTCAGCCTGCTTTGGGAGGCCGTCACAGACCCCCACACCCTGACTGCCCCACGGCAGAGCATGGCTGCTCCTGCCCTGCCTTGCAGGGGTGCTTGCTGGTGGCAAACGCATTGCAGTGTAGTCCCCAGGCGCTGCCATCCCGAGCCTTGCCTCCCCTGGCACAGGCACATGGTATGGAGCAGACGCTGCTGCAGCTGAGGGAGTCCAGAGCTGATTCGAGACACCCAACATACTAGCAAGCAGCAAGCATCCCCAGCAGGGCAGAATAATTAATTGCCTGGCTTCTCGGCTGCAGTTGGGCACTCAAAGCTAAACCTCCGGCTGCAGCGAAGGGCCCACATGCTTCCTGCCGGGTCCCCCAGCCCACGTGAGCTCCGGCTGCTGCCCCTCACAGAGCACGCAGTGGGGAAACAAGGAACGGGGGAAAGCCACCAACTTTCTCATGCCAGTGCTCACTTGGCAGAAAGTGGAAGAGGGACAAACCTAGGGAAAACAGTCAAGGTCTGCAGTGGTTGAGTGTTTTGTTGTGTCTTGCCTAGGTGTGTCTTATCCCATACAGTCCAGCACCTGCTACAAATAGGTGATGGCACCTCTACGTAAGCTATTAAAGCCACACAGATACAGATGTGCTTCCAAGCCTTCGTAACATTTCACACAGCAGTCTTTGCTCCCTTGCTACACTTAGCAGAACATCATGTCGTGTTTTACCCCCAGCCAGCAACTAAGCACCACGCAGCCGCTCACTCACTCCCCCCCATCCAGTGGGAGGGGGGAGAAAATCAGGAAAAGAAGTAAAACTCCTGGGTTGAGATAAGAACGATTTAATAGAACAGAAAAGAAGAAACTAATAATGATAATGATAACACTAATAAAATGACAACAGTAGTAATTAAGGATTGGAATGTACAAATGATGCGCAGGGCAATTGCTCACCACCCGCCGACTGACACCCAGCCAGTCCCCCAGCGGCGAATCCCTGCCCCCCCCCTTTGCAGTTCCTAAACTAGATGGGACGTCACATGGTATGGAATACACTGTTGGCCAGTTTGGGTCAGGTGCCCTGGCTGGGCATGAGAAGCTAAAAAATCCTTGACTTGAGACTAAACACTACTGAGCAACAGCTGAAAACATCAGTGTTATCAACATTCTTCACATACTGAACTCAAAACATAGCACTGTACCAGCTACTAGGAAGACAGTTAACTACATCCCAGCTGAAACCAGGACAGTGCGTTAATGGCAGGATTTTTCCTTTCAAAGAAAGCTTTAACGAGCTGAAGAAATCACCTGTTTTCTCATCCGGTGCTCAGCATTATTCCCTGCAAGAACATCCAACAAATGCTTCTACTAAAGAAATGCAAAGAGATTTGCAAGGAATCGTCAAGAAAAGATCATGTCAAATTTAAAATATACAAGTCCAGCACTATTTTGATTCCATCTGCAACAAACATTGAACCATATTTATTTTAAAAGACTTTTATTTCTGTTTATGAAGAACTGTGACCCCAAGGATTATTAATCAAATAAGGAATAACATCAAGAGTAAGCAAAGTGAACCCTAGAATTTTTTTAACCGCTAATATCTTCAAGTTTTTGCAAGGCATCATTCTCAGGGATCTCCTTTTTTCTTCTGCCCAGCTTGCAATGCCTGAGGCTCTATTTGCACAGCTGTTGAACAACCTGAGTTCCCACTGCTGCCTACTGAGGGCTTCACTCTTCCAAACTGGGGATGCATAAACTGAGACACACTAAATAAGTAGATGCATCTGAAATCTGAAGTTGGTGGATCCTGGTGCTAGCAAGATAACCCACTCCGCCTCTCAGGTGTTTCAGTAAAGATAATTGTAAATGTAAATGATATTTTCAGAAGGTGGCTGGTTCCCTCCTATGGCCTCAGCACTTCGTGTTGCACTAAATCAGCAGTTTTCAGATCACAGCCCTGTGAGAGATGGCCGGGAGGGCAGCTGGGACCACGAGCTCCCACCTTCACTTTTAGAGGCAAGAGACTGTGTGCTGTACAGATACTGCAGTACCCATATGCACATTGCTTGGCCACATCCTCCCAGCTGAGCTGCCACCACTATGAAGGTGCCATTTCTGTTTGCATTTTGTTCCTCTCCATTACCGGGCAGTGGACAAGCCTCAACACCTTACCAGCCACGTCAGCAGGCACCGGTGGGGACTCACAGGTGGGGGTCCTGCTGTCACTTGGCATCTCCCACCACAGGTCAGCTGCCAGAGGAGCATGTCAGCGCTTTCATCCATCCACATCTCCCCAAAACAAACAACACCACCCCGCAAAAAAGCCCCAGCTGAGCAGTCTGGTCCACCAGACCTGTCTGCTGAGCGGGTGGCAGGCAGGAGACATCCAGACCAAGTCATTTCAGTCAATGCTGCTGGTCGGCCACCAGTCTATAGCAGCAGATGGCTTGGGAAATAAATTCCTTTTACAGACACGCCGACCTCCCACCCCATTACAGAGCAGGGCTTCTTAGGGTCTCCCTGGACAACATTAACTATGCACAGGTGCACACGTGTCCTCTGGGGCTTGTTGTGCCATCAGCAGCATGTGCCTGTCCCAGAGCAAAAGGGACATTTGCTCTTTCCCTAGCCATGCTGCACCCTTGTTCCCAAAGGCTTGTAAAACTAATGGAATTTGAAAGGGTGAGAGAGAGGGGCAAGAGAAGGGGACAGAGAAAAAACATTTACATGTTCTGTGTTTGTTGCAGTTGGTTGCATTATTTTCCTCCTGAGGATTTTGTGAGCATCAGTTCAGTCGTGACCAGGCAAATGAACTGCAACACGACCTGCAGAGATTAGAGCTGAGTGGGCTGCTGGCAGTATGAAGATATTTGGTATTAACAAATGTATAGACCCATAAACCATCATTGTGGTAGGTGGGAGAGGCAGGTGACATAACCAAGCAGCTGCACTGTCAGAAGAAGTTTAAATTAATCTTTGATCCCTTATACTGTCCCACGAATGTTAGTCCCCCTCACCAAGTAGTGACTGTGCTGCTGGGAGATGGGCTGAGCTGTAAGAAATACATTTTAGGAACTGGTCTTAAAACAATATGGAAATGCAGTGAATGCAAGATAAACAGTTGTCTGTCTAACAAATTAATCCTTCTGGAGTTTTCTTATAAACTGCTATGTCAGTTCCAATTAATATCTCCTGTGAAACCAGTGTTCCTTGGAAACGAAACAGGCATTGCTTCCTCACAAGCTTTTGGCCAAGATTAGCATCACACTCATTTCACATCAGTCACACACTTCACTGGGGGCACATGTCTTGCCACTGATCAGGGGCAGAGGGGAGCATCAAGTAAATAGTCTCCATTCAAATGTCTCCATGCTCAAGTAACTTATATTTTAGCAAATGCAGACACGCTAAAACATGCTATGGCAACACTGAGGTTGTGACATAGAGGAAGTGAAGCAGAAAATTCAGCGTGAAGGATTACACACTGGCCGCCCCTCCTGTTACAAAAGAAAACCATGGGGCCATGACTGGGCATACTGTCAGTCCCAACACCCAGCCTTCCCTCTCGTGCCAATTCATTTTACTACATAAGTGCTGTTTAGTGGCTCCATAACGCTTTTTCATCTGGTTTCCTAGGATAATTTTCAATGTTATTGTTTCCTCTCTCCTGTTATTCACATAGCCTGAGGCCAGATCATACCCTGAGGTAGCTAAATCCTATCAGCACAGCAGAGCTAGATATTTGTGTTGTGCAGACCTTACACTTCTCAGCGAGTTTGCTTGCTAGATGCATTAACAAGTCTTGTATCAACAAAAGCAAGGGCATGCCCTTGTCTGGGTTACAGCATGCCAGAGCACTCTGCAGCCTCTGGTTTCCCAGGGAGGCAGCTCCTCTATGGAGAGCAAAGGGCAGGAGAGTGCTTCTGTGTCTCTTCCCGTGATTTGGCACTGAGCTGCGCTGCTGATTAGCTAGCTACAAGCTTTACTGATCATGAAGGTATTTGTAGGATACAGGCAAAACCGTAACTACATCCTCTATGTGCTGCCCCAACCTACAGACAGACCTCTCTAATGTCTTGGGCAGTGGTTGTGGAGATACTTATTTTAGGGTAGATGTCCCGTAATGCTCTACAAGAAGTTGAAAAAAAAGATTTATATTCTTATTGACAAATGACCCACTTGTTTGCTTCACTAACTAAATTTCATGTGACTGGCTGCAATGGTTAGGTATGACAGAGGCTGAGGCTGAGCTCACTCAGAAACAACTGGGTGAGGCCACCTAGTTCATTTGGGTTTCAGTCATAGAGGTGTGCACTATCGTATTTCACATACACCCAGCCTCTAACAGATACTGTCCCTTTCTTCCTCAAACACTTTTTTTGCTAGTTTGGTTGCCTCCACTTTTTGCAATAAAAATTCGCTTTCTAGCAGTGTTCAGATAAGAGTCATTTTTATGCTCAAATTACCACATTTGAATATGGACTTCTGTAACTATTAATCCATTTTCACGCTAACTAGCTAAACTGACAATACTGTATATGATTTAAAAACAACAACTTTACTCTAAGCCTGCATGCCTGCTTTTTAATTAATACTTGAAACCATTGCCATAGCTGGGCATCAGCCCCCAGCATTTTGCTGTGCATAAAGCCCCACAGCTCCTGTCAGTGCTAATTCATGGTACAGTGATTCAACACCAGAGAGACCGACTGTACCGAGAAGCATTGCTGAGACCGTATTTTCCTGGTGCAGTGCAGGTTGCTTAGTGACCTGTCACCAAAACAAATGTGGTCACTTGGATATTTAAAGAGCAGTCTTTCCCGAAGCGTCCAGCATTTTGCAGGGACACCTGTTACTTGCATGCTTGAAATTTCTGTCCTGAAATGACAGGCTTGATGTCGTACCTTAGCTGGTTAACACTTTTTATAAGGAAGTCATGCAACATGTGAGCAATCCTCTGACTCGGTTCACTCCGGTGTTGCTTAAATCATACTTCAACGTGCACGTTGTCAGACCGACCGCAGGAGCAAGAGTCAATAAAGCACTACCCTTTCCCACACACACGGCAGTTTATACATTTGCTTCCTATTTCTCCATCCTCAGTGGAAACTGAAGGTAAATGGCATGCTTCCTATCAAAATACACCATTCAGTCACATGTGAACAGGGATGCAGGGCGGTATCTGAAGGGAGAGGGTTTCCCACCAGCTGGGACACAAATTGTGCTGCGATGTCAGATCATCCCACACACCTGCGACAGAGCTGAGCGCTGAAGTCCTCCTCAAGTGCTGGAAGGGCTCTGCCCTATAAAGGTCACATCTCATATTTCATGGCTGGAGGTTAAGCAATGGACTCAAGGGTTGTGCTGGGAGGTTGGAGGTGCGTGGCAGCCAGTGCAAGCTCCGGTAGAAGAAGGGTCCAGGTATACTGGCTTGTGTCTCCTTACATTCAACTCCAAAATTAGCTGAAGTCTCAGTAAATACTGAGTAATAGATTTACGTAATAAGGCTTTAAATATCTGTAACAACAGAGTGAATGACACCAAAAGGATGGCAACTTAAGAGTCACTGGTACACATGCTCATATCTCGTCCTTCTCGCCTCAGCCTGTCCCCCCCAAAACCAAAAAAGCTCCAAGCCTAACAAAATATATTATATTTGTGAAGGCAGACACCTTATTTAGAAAATTCCAAACCCAAAGGTTTCGCAGCAAACTTTACTTCAGCCCTTCTGTTTCCACGCTTGACACCAGCACAGCTGACAACTACTTTTGCAGGACTGCCTTTGCAGGACTGGGACTATGAAAACAATTAATTTCTGGTCCAGCTGTTGAAAGCAAGAAGGTGGAAGGGCAGAAAGGAGGCCCATCCCCAGGAGAGGAGTGCCTGGGGATACCATGGTGTTACCAGCTCCTGCATGAAACAGCAGTCATCACTTCTCCTCATGGTAAAGCCAGTCTTTTGCCTGGCTCATTTCAGAGCAGTGCGTGGGGCAGTACACCTGCAAGGTGTCCAGGACATCAGGGACCAGCCTCGTGAACAACATGCAGTGTTTGCTTTCTCCAGCGGCTTGGTGTCAGCCAGGGCTGGAAGAGGCTGGGGCACCAGCACCACCATCAGCATCCCTGCCCAACGCACATAACCCATCCCTCTGTAACTAGTGCAGGTAATTCCCAGCCTCCCAGCTTAACAGTCCCTGCTTTGAACAAAGCTCTTATTAATCACAATTTCCTTTTATTCCCTTCATTCACAGCATGACCTTTAACGGACACCTCTAAGTCTGGCATCAGCTGTCAGAGAGGTTTCCTCCTGAGAGTGTTCATGGAGCTCCCACTGTGAATGCTTCACGTGCACAAATGAGTTGACTCCTCTTAGCACACCCTTCATATCTGATCCTGGCCTTCTTTTCATTTTAGAGCTTGAGAAACATTCCTAATGCTGTCTTAAACAAGCTGTGCCTTCTTTCAGGTTTTTGATGTCCTATTTGAAACATGAAGGAGCCGATTTTTTAAGAATACGGAAACAGTCAGCTTTTCATATTTCTTTACACATTTAAAGCAAATCTTTCCTATTGACTTCAGTTACATCTGTGAAGACACAGAGTTTCTGACACCAGGTATCAAGTGTTGAGCACCTGCCAAGTGTGAAATGCTCGGTGTAACCACCCGTGAGAATTTAGGTGGAAGCCACTTGCTTTGGACCACCAAAACCCTATACCAGAGTCAGGTGGCATCTAACTGGCCACTGCAGCAACCAGACCCCTCAACCTCAAGGCTATCCTTTTGCTTTTCCTGCAATTGTCAGGCCTTTTTGCTACAAATGCTTCGCCTCCTGCAACAGCAAACAGCTTCCTTCAATACACAGCCCTGACTCACACCCAGGATCACATCCTGTCCAAGGAATGAGGAAGGGTTTTGTGAATAAAATAACTTGATCATGTAATTATCAGCAGCTTGATCAGCCACGTGCATGTGGGAATGCAAAATGAGATTGCTGGCCGTCCTTACTGAATTTTTAATTGTTTGACGATAGCATTGTATTTTCCGTTTAACTTTGCTCTTCTGCATGATTATATACACACATGTCTATCCACATGAAGAAGCTGTTCAGAAAGACTAGATGATGCTGGAAGAAGTGTGGGATCACAGAGGTGAAGGCAACGGGTGGCTGAAGAATAATCAGAGACAAGGAAGCATAAAGGAGAAGTAAGACAACTATGGACAATAACAAAATGCTGAGGAAGGAAACCTGCAGTTTGCTGATCTAGTAAATTAATATTAGGGGAAGAAAAGCACAAATCCAAATACACAAATGTATCTCAAACAATGCATGCAACTTACAGATTATGTGTTCATGGAGCTTGCTCTCCAGAGGCTGGTTCCTTGAGCTAGCCAGGTCAAAAAGAAATACCCTATACCTTGGTCTGGTAAAACATGTGCATAGTTCTACACTGAAAAGCATAAATGACAAACCTTTCTCTCCAAATGCTCAGCAGAGAAGCTAGATGATTCTATAAGAAACACTTACGATCGAGATTTTCAAGATTCAACTGGAAAAAGCCCTGAGGCAACCTGGCCTGGCTTCATAGCTGGCCATGCTTTCCGTTGGAGGTTGGATGAGAGACATCCTGAGCTCCCATCCAACCTAGATTATCCTATGCAAGACTAACTAATGGCACCAACAGCTAGAAAACACACAGTGTTTCATGCATACTTAACATTTGGCTGAGAGTAAAGTACATTTCCAGTCTCCTTGACAGCAGTGAAGCTACTCACAGAAGTTGAGCAGAAGCACGTTCTTAGTTATCAGCCTGATTTGATGGGCTGTGATACTATAAAACACACTGTTCCAAAACCACTCTGATCTGTAAGTTTCCAACAGCATAACAAGAATGAAAGTTGGCTGGAAAGCATGAGACCATCAAAACCATAAATTTGCCAAGGCATGTTGAAAATACATGTCTGAAAGGTTTTTATGTGTTTGAAAACACAACTACAGTTAGCTTAATCAGAAGTTCCCTGTACCCTATGGCAACCTAGATTTTATATTATTAAATGGCTTAACATGCCTGGCAAAATTCCACTTTGCACAGCAGTGTACACAGGGTATTCCTATCTCTGTATGAACAATTTAATCCTATTTTAAAATATTGTGGCTTGATAAGAAGTAAGCACACCAATAACGCAGAACCTTGTAGCTGCAAAATCCTCCCCCCAGACGAAGAGAGGAGCAAGGTAATCACACAGCCTCACCCCTGCACACTTTACAAGAACACCCTTCGGGGCTGAGGACCACATGAGCTGCTATGGGAACCAGCCCTCCTCAGAAACATTTCCCCTTTTCCCCTGTCCACAGTGATGCTGTTACTGGCTGTCCCCATTTTGCTGTGCATCTGCTTACTCATACACAAGGTGCAAGAATGTAATCAGAAGAAACATGGTTCAGCTGCTTCCACCCCTCTTGAGAATGTTCTTAACTTTCCAGGGGACCTGTGCCAGACTGCTGGCACAAGGGTCCTCCCTGATTTATGAAGCCTTAATCCCACTGATGGAAGGCAGAAGGATTCCCTGCTGCTGAGCCACTGCATCTCTTTCCTCCCCCTGCCCTTCACCAGTCTGGCTGCATCATTACAGTCTTGCATGCTGTCCGTAGTCTAGTTGGCAAAATCTAGAGAATCTGACTCCAGAGTGCTCGGAAACATTAAGAAATGCCTTGAATTCCTGGAGGACAGGGAGAGTCCCAGCAGCCTGCCATTATAGCGCTGTGTTTGCAAAAGTGTTTTGATGGCACAAACTTCCCTGTGTCGGCAAGCCCTTATGCAACATAGACTTCCTCCTAGAGAAGAGTCTTGACCTCAGAGGGCAGCAAAATGGCTATTTCAGCTGGCAGAACACATCGCCACCAGTGAACTGGTGACTTCTGTAGCAGGGAAAGAAGAAAGAAGCACAGGTACCCTTCCAAGGGAGGCGTTACCCTCACAGCTCATCTTCAGTGGTGCAAGCTGAAGGAAGTCCCCAGGAGCACTGTAGAGGGATTGCATGTGCGCCAAGTGCAGATTCCTGCGGGAATGGCATCTGGGCATGCCCACAGCACCAGGTGGGAGACAGCAGGAATCAGGAGAAACAAGGAATGTGATGGCACCCTCCTAAGATTCACTAAGTCTTGGAAGCCAGTGCAACACTATTAATAATCCTGACATTTCTTTGCCTTTCCTAGAAGCTTTAGCTGGCATTTGCATAGTTAATAATGCTGCTGTATCATTGTGAGCTTTCACCATCGTCATCCTGGAGACATGGCTGGGAAACAACTCGCTTCTGAATGCCAAAGCTTCAGGCTGTCTGCAATCATGAGATCTCTACCACTTGTTCACTCCTGAATACTAACGTCACAGCCACAGACACTAATGTCTTCATTTAATTTTAAAAAACACAAGTCTGAAATTAAGGAGCAGACAAAGGGGATGGATGTTAGTTCTGCAAGCTGCTGTCTCTGTCCTTTCCTGTTGTTGATACTCACACAGGTTCTGCACCACAAACCATAGCTAGGGACATATTTTAGTAATAGTAATTACATACTGACATGCATGCTAACTAAACCACGCTCTCTCTACTGCAGAATTTCACTGGGCATGATGGAGAATTACTATGCTTTGAACTCTCTCAGACACTGGAGACAAGCCAAAGAGATTTCTAGTCTTCATTTCTGTGAAGAATTAGGCAAGTTCTCAGTTGAGTAGTTTTGCAAGTAGCTATTTAAGCAAACTGCACTTCCACTTTGGAGATAGTATGATCATTTTGAGGTAAAACACAGTCATTTCGTTGCAGTTCACTTTTACATACAGTTATTCCATTTGGGGGAAAAAAAGCCAACCCACAAAAGCTTGTAAGAAAAAAAAGCCCTACAGAACTTGAGTCTGTAGGTGTTCCTTGCAAAAACGTCATATCTTTATCAATATTGGAAAACACTCTTCTTCCTCTTTCCATTCAATAAGCAGCCTCAGTGGAGATGTTCTGTGAATACCTGCCAGATTTCATCCACGAGGTATCTGCAGGGTGTGCTGGTTTTGGCTGGGATAGAGTTAATTCTCTTCATAGTAGCTGCTATGGGGCTGTGTTTTGGGTTTGTGCTGAGAACAGTGTTGATAACCCAGGGCTGTTGTCTTTACTGCTGAGCAGTGCTCACACAGAGTCCAGGCCTTTTCTGCTTCTCAGCCCACCCCACCAGCGAGCAGGCTGGGGGTGCACAAGAAGTTGGGAGGGGACACAGCTGGGACAGCTGACCTCAACTGACCCAAGGGATATTCCAGACCATATGGCGTCATGCTCAGCATGTAAAGCTGGGGGGAAGAAGAAGGAAGCGGGGGATGTTCGGAGTGATGGCATTTGTCTTCCCAAGT